>NW_022900915.1:29798332-29898485 GCF_012274545.1 Fukomys damarensis | reverse complement strand
AAAAAAAAAAAAAAAAAAAAAAAGAAAAAGAAAAAAAAAGAAGAAGAAGAATTTATAGTTTTATATTTTGTGTGTTTAAATGAACAAAATTCATATTTTCATAAAGATAAAATGGAATCTCGGTGAGGTAATAACCGTATAATTCATATCATACATAAAACTTAATAATTCTACACTCGACTTCCTATTCCTGACTCACATTATTCCTGCATTTATTTTTCTAGTGGAAACTAGAACCATAAACTATAGGTAAAAAGCTAGAAAAGTAAGAAGGTGCTATATTTTGAAAATGAAAGTTACTGAGGTAATTTTATGCTCATTACTCCCTAAAATGTATGTGATGCTTACAGGTTTCTCAGAGCCCTCAAATTATGGGAATTGATTTCTGCACTCAGTAAGCAAAAGAATAATAAAGAATTTAACTATGAAGAAGAAAAGTGAGCATTTTCTCATGAATGATGGAAAGACAAAATAAGGGTTGAGCTTTGTCATTTCATGAAGTAAAAGTAAAAATATATCTACTACGACCTTCCAAGGTCAGAACAGCAGAGACAAGATGGATGCCTCTGTCTATAATTTTCTATCTTCATTTCATACTCAGTATGCCTCCCCGAAGCCACTCTGTGAATTATTTGCCCCCAGTTTATTACGTCTTTATTGTAGTGTTCTCATTAAGTATATATCAAAGCAGTGACTGAAATGAGCAGGTGTTACAGGAGAAACATGTTTCTGAAATAGAGTATCTGTCTTCTTCCATGATGTGGTGATGGAAACTTGAAATAATACTTACTGTTTCCAATCGTCCTCGATGAAACATTTGGGTTTCAACACTTTCCTTATTTCGAAGAATATATTTGCTTGAAACAGATGTCTTGATGAAACGTTTCATAAGATAAATCTGTTTTTTTTTCCACCTAAAAAAAGGCTACTCATACCAATTTAGTACTTTTCAATTTATTTCCTTAACACTCTTATAGGCTCTGGTTTTTTATGTAGTTTGCTTAAATCATTTTATTGTGCTTCAGTCTCTCTATCTGTTTAAAACCAACAGATTTGTCTTCTCAAATCTTGAATTGTTGATGATACTATCTATAATTTGCCTAAACTTCTTTGGAAGATACATTCTTGTCTACAACATCTTAAGAAGTCTTGCTACATATTTCTTAGAGTGCTTAAGGACTCTTCTCAAAGAGGTAAACAAAATGTGGAAGATAGGAGGTTGGGTTGCACCTGAAATGAAAGATGCAATTAGAAGTATTAGAGACCACAAAAAAATTAAGAAGAAAATGCTGGTTGGAGCAAGTTGGGGCAGGTAGGAAAGCTTAAATACCTAAAGAGCTAATAATGGATTTGGAATTATTTGACTATTTATGAGGATGAGAATGGCATAGGAAATTTGAGGACAATAATTGAAACAGGTCTAGAGTAGATCCAGACCAACTTGACAAGAACATTTAGAATGAAAATGAGGGATATATGTGACAGACAGTTCAAAAGAACATGCAGTAAAAATTAAGAGACTGAAAGGATGAAAAGGATAAAGTTATCCTCAAAGATTTTTTTCCCAGACATCTGGAAAGAAGAGATAGAGACAGGTCATGACTCGATTTTAACAAATATTGCTTTTGGATTCAGGAGTGTTGAACTTGATAAAAGGAAATTTCTAGAAGAACATACAGGATCCACTGGGGAGACACAGTGACAATACAGATTTGGGAATATTTTTGTAATATTTAAACTGAAAGCATTCAGAAGAGAGAAAAACCACTGGATTTTGGATAAAATGAATAGCTAGCTTTAATGAATAAAATTGTCTTTGAGAAGTAGCATTTTACTAGTTGAAACCAGTTTGTGTGAATAAAATTTGGAGGCATAAAACCACATGCATATTTGTCATTGTTAAGCAAATTTGTAGAAAATGGTTTAAAATAAGTACAATATTAATAAAAATGAAAAAAATTAGCTTTAAAATCCCAGCCATGGCAAAAACTATTAACTGTTTAACAAGTTAATGTCATCTTTTACATATCACTTCATGGTTCATTCTCTATGTTAAATATATTATTTTATTCAGCTTCACATAAACTTTTGTCACACTGTTAATAACGTTGAACATCAATACTAATTACTGCCTTCACCGAAATCTATACAAGAGTGATATATCAGTTAGAGCTCACTAGAAGAACAGACTTATTATATACACATGTATACACACACACACATATGCCATGTATCTAGATGTTTTTTGAAAAGTAGACTTTCAGTGTGCTCCTATGGAGTCAGGAGTGGAAGAATGCTAAATTGATGTCTGCAAGCTGGAAAACAGGAGGATCAAGTGGAAATCGACGGCTTGGAGCTCATTGCAGATCCCTGTGCGATCCCTGTTGGAAAGCCGAAGAGTCTGTGTTAGAAGGCTGAAGTCTGCACTAGAGCCTGAAGGAACTGGAGAGGAACATCCAGGTTGATGGTGAAGAGCAAAGCTCCTCAGAAGCAAAAAAGGAAGACGTCATTCTTTCATTCCCCCTTATTCCATCCAGACAACAAGCCTATGGGTTGGTGCCATCTACATGCAGGGTGTTCGTCTGTGCTCATTTTGTGGTTTACAAGTTGATCACCCAGACACACCCAGAACTGTCCTCCACTGATGCACTTGGCATCTGTTAATCCATTTAAATTGACACCACAATTAATGAACACAAGTGAATAAATGGTCATCTTTGCAATTACACAGGTTTGTTTAAATTTTGGAATTATACATTCACCATTGAATGTTGGAATGCTGCCTATAAAAACAGTTACTTTCTTCTTGGTAAGAACTATTTTCTAATTAGAGATTGGGAGAGAGGATAGTGGCAAGAAATATATAGCAGGCTTGATTTCAACAGAAATGTAACATTCCTTCATCATTCTTGGACTGTTTAGTCTAAAAGGCCTGTGAATGTGTTATTCACAGACATCTTTGTACCCAGTACAGTTTCTGTCTTGGTGTTGCCTCTTGCTTGTCTTAAAGCAAGACCCAGTGAATTTTGAGCTTAGGTGGATACACCACACTATTAATTTGAGTTCTCTCTTCCATTGCTCAGAAACTTTTATTCCAGTGTATATCTAGCATCTACATTTTACTATAGACTGTTCCCATCCTCTAAGAAATAGTCCATACCGTATCCCTGTTAAATTGGGAAAAGTTACCAGCAATTGGTTTCTATAGGAAAGACTTAAGTGAATACAGCAAACCAGGAAGAAGGAAAGTATTCTCAAGAACTTCTGTTCCCCTAAAAGTAGGAGACTCAAATAATAAGTATCACTTTAGTTATTATTATTAAGTTATTATTTCCATTATCTCTTGAAAAATAACCTTAAAAGGGTGATTCTTTTGGAATGTGGGATAAGGTAAGGTGTGTGTGTGTGTCTGTGTGTTCACAGGAAATTAGAAAGATTTTAGTTTGAAATAAAATTTGTGACTGTCAAAATGGTAGAAAATATAAAAAAAAATATGCTGCCTTGGCCACTTGAGGGAGAGAGATGAGGAATTCCTTCTGGCATTTCTGCCAATAGCTTATGAACTAACTGACTATGCACCTTTTACATTAATAATTATGATGAGCTGTTGTGAAAATGTCACAAGGTAAGCCACAGCTTGCTTTACTGTTGTTCTCTTGCCCATAAAAAATTTGTCTCTGACAGATTCCCGTAACTTCTCCAGGGTTGGCATATGATGATAACTTTAAAATGCATATTGTATTTAAAGATGCATTCACTGCCCTTTCTTATTCAGCATCTATAAACAAATTATTGTGTCTCATATATAGCTTGGTATTTAGAGAGATTTTCAAGTAAAATCTCAGCAGTATGTACATCAGAAAATAACAGCTTTTAAATACATCACACAAGTCTGTTGCTGCCCATACTACTTATTTTCTGTCTTTCATCACTCTTTTGTCTTAAATGAAAAAGAAAGCAATACTAAATTTGTGCAATTTTAAGCTCATCATGATATTTAAATTTTTTAGATCAACTTTTTTTTCCCAGTTTAAGCCTTAACCTTTTTATCTTGCTTTAAACAACCATACCAAATTTGCCTGTTTCAATGTTACTATAACATGTAGAGTTTGTATTTTACTTAAACTTCAGGGAGATACTAAATTTTATGTTAGATGAAAAAGATCTTTGCTCAGTGCCTTTTGGTTAAGATATCAAGGAAATTAGGGCTGAGGATGTAGCTCAGTGGTGCCATGCCTGTCTGTTAAACACAAGGTCCTGAGTTCAATCCCCAGTACTACCCCCAACACACACATCAAGGAAATCAACCTAATAACCACTCTGTGTAAGGCTACTGTTCACTTTTATAGACAACAGGGAAGCTAATGACTTTCATGAACATGGATATTGGCAAAAATATTAAACATAATCAAAACTGCAAAAGATCATATAGTGAGCCTACATGTGTCCATTTGAAGTTTAAAATATCATCAATTCTGGTCCAGTCTTTTAAAATCTACACTCCTTCCCCTTTTCCTCTTCTCTTCTTTTAAAAATAAAACAAACATTGATATTATTATGTCTAAAAGGAAATTACCAGAAATACTATGATTATACTTAAAATTATAATATCCTAACGTCAGTGCATTATAAAAAGATACAGCTTTCTATCTCACTTTTGAAATTTGTTTGAATTTGCTCTATGAGCACTATACATAAAATTGATTAATACTGTTGGCTGATTTAACCAAAATTCCTTTTTAAATTTTTTTCTCACAATTTAGTTGTTGAAGTAACAGTTTTATTTGATGAATTTTCAAATCTAATTACAGCTTTCTTGTGTTACTTCTAATATTCTACTATCTTTATATTTTTCTTTGGTGGGGGTGAGGGATGAGACAGGGTCTTGCTATGTAGTTCAGGCTGGCCTTGAACTCTCTATGCAGCCCAGGCTGGCTTCATACTCTGAACGATCCACCTGCCTCAGCCTCCCAAGTGCTGGAATTATGGGTATGTGCCATTAATGCCTGCTTTATCTCTGTGCCTTCTATGAAGTGAGTATTCAATTTAGATTGATCAGGCTGGAATTTTAGATTTGTAAAGATTCTTTCATACGTGAATTAAATAGTTAATTCAAGAAAAAAAAGATTGTCCGATTTCTCCCTTGTTTTGAATTTATCAATGATTATTTAACCAAGTGATACAAAATTATGGTACTCTAATTCCATGAATTCTTCTTTACTTCTCAGGTGAAATACTTTTATGAAGAGAGAGTTTTCTCAAGCAATGTACCAGGGGTCTTTCAACCTCAGCCTCATCAAGAAAACCTAACTTCTGACAGGTGCAGCATTCCCAAATGAAAAGCAAATACCTTCCATTAAATTATAGTGTTTTCTCTTACAACTAACTTATATTGCTTGTAGTATAATAAATATTCCCAATATTTTTTTGCTGCAAAGTATGTATTTTTCCATTTATTTCTTGACACTGTTGCAAGACTAAAGTAAATATGTGATTCTGCTACCTTGTTTTTATGTGTTTTAAAGTTGTTCCTAAGTGCATTAACTAAAGTCCTCTGAGTGCTGTTCCTAGGGTAATCTTTAGTCAGCTCAGCTTTCCTCTATGGTGTGTAACTGATACAGTTAAATCATGCCTGCTGAGGGCTCATGTAGATGATCTGTTCTGATAGGTGAAACAGAGCTTTGATTAAATTGCTGTATGGGGTCTTCGTTTCTCTGTTAGGTTTATAAACAGTGTTTCAGACAAAGAAGCCTTAGATGAAAGCTTAGATGACGAAAACACACAATGTTGGTTTTCTCAGCTCTTTGTTAAGTCACTAACACAATTTCTGAGCATGATATACATGGGTTCATTTATTGTGCCGATTTTATTTTTTGCCTAAAGCTAGTTATTTTTCCTTAAAGTGAATTATTGATTTACTCTCCCCCAACTGAATCAGACTCGCAGCCACCTGCAGTGATCCAGTTGTTGTGAGTACAGAATCAGTCAGAAAGAGAAGGCTGTTTTGAACTGTACACACAATAATGACTTCTTCTTTTCTAATCAAAGAAATACCTTAGACTCCCTTTAACAGAAAGCAAATGAAAGCAATAGTTCATGAAAATGTTTATGAAATTGAATGTAGAAATCAAACCTAGTGGTATCCATGCAACTCTTTTAGATTTAAATGCATTCATTTTTAGTAGAAATGAAAATTTGCCCAGCTTTCCAAAATATCTCAGTTTCTGCTTGAGCTTTCATGAAAAGGTTTTGGCAAGTGAATCTGCTTTTATATTACTGCAGGATAAGTGAACAACTTTCATTTCTATATATTGAATATGAAACTGAGCATGACACATCAATTCCACTAAATTCCATTCAGCTAATATTCCTTTCTTGTTTTTCTTATGAGAGCAACTATGGTGGGTCTTATGAAGAATACAGAAACAAAATATGATTTGTGATTTCAAGGACCTTTTTCTGCAGGCTAAGTCAATCTCCATTTGATCTTTCAGAGTCCTTTTAGATCATATCCTTTTGCAATTTTTAACAAATTATTTTAGAGATTGTGGTAGAGTCATTAAGTACTGCATTTTTGTGTGTCTGTGAAATAGAACTACAGCATATTAACTACTTGATACATTGTCTAACTTTGATGTGCAAGGTATTCTCTTTTCTACACATAGTCCAGAGACAGAAATGAATATTGTTTTACTGGTAGAACATGAGAAAAGCAATACTGGTTATTAATCTAGCTTATGGCATACCGTGACTTCGTGTCAGGTGGTGGAGTGTATCTAAGTGGAGGAGAACCGCCATCTGGAAGGAGTAGCAGACTCAGATATAACCCAAGACATCTCCTTCTCCAAAGTGAACAAGGAGCATCAATAACTTTCTGCACAATTTTCAGGGAATATTAGGAAGAGGATATCATAATCTTGAAAAATGAAAATGATATAGTAGATGGAACTTTCTTGTTTCTTTGTTAGTAAGACAGTTTCTCTGTCTTCCATTAAACTTTTCTATGTGAAATGAGCTTTAAAAAAAGGAAAAAATGCAGTGCAGAAGACATTTCAATTTGAGAGGAAGAAAAAGTAAAAGCAAAATCTGCCCCCCCCATTATGCTGACAGCAGGCGAGGAGGTAGGTATAAGAGAAAGTTGGTTGAGTTTTGTGAATCTCAACCTCATCTCTTTACAATGAAATCCTGCAGTAGAAAAATCTTAGATGAACTGGGCATAGTGGCAAAGATATCAGTCTCAGCCTCTCAATAGTCTGAGTCTGGAGGATAATAGATTTGAGGCCAGAGTGGACAATTCGGCAAGTATCTATCTGAAAAACGCTGGTAGTGTAGTTCAAGGGTCCTTCAGTACCTGGCTACATTGTTCAGGACCAGAAAAGGATCTCAGATGATTTAAGGGTCACTGAAGCCACAGAGGTGTTGGCTCCTCTTCCAGTTTGGAACACTGATAGGGACAACTGGAAGAGTGTGGTGGTCTGATGCTCAGCTGGTGCAGTTCTTGAAGGAGCAGAGTGGTGCAGGCCAATGGAGTGGACCTCCTTGGCATGCTCGAGTCTCCCTTGGTTCTTTTGGTTTATGAGGCACCTCGAGTTTCTTTGGTGTTCTAGATCCAGGAATACTGAAGTTAAGTGAGGATCTGGAGGAATGCTGTAGTCAGAGTGTGGCTGACCCATGGTGAGGAATGAGAGAGAGAGAGAGAGAGAGAGATTATCTAAGTCCACAAACCTACGGTGAGCAAAGAAGACAATCAAAATAGGTGAAGCCAGCACGATTGTACAGGTGGGTCCCAGTCACAGAGCAAGTGTCACTGAGCTCCAACCCATCAAAGAGAGACAAAAGCCACAGGGCATTCTGGCAAGAGGCTGAGCAGCAGGAACCAACATGTTGTGTAGCGATAGAAACCTCAGCAACAACACCTCTGAACCCCAGCCGTCACGGACACAGGAGTCAGCAGACAGTGAGGGTGTTTCCGTGTAGACAACCTCAGTCATAAAGTAAGCTTTGATGGCAAGTTTAATATTTATGTCTACCCCACTACTTAGCAGCATGGCAGCTACTCAGAAAGTGAAATTGCTTACAAGTAAAAAGAAAATATGCTATGTGTGTGTAGTTAAGTGCAGTGTAAATAAATCTGTGACCCCACTCCATTACACTGCAGATTTTTCTCATCAGAGCTATATATACCACTGAGATATGAGTGACTGGAGAGCACAGAGATGTATTATTCTTTAGTATCTATTGGGACTGGCATAATGCTTAGCATAGGAAATGTTAAAACATGTGTGAGATGGAAATCAATTTATTGCCACAAAGACAATTTGCTTTGAAACCAAGGTCTCCTTGTGCCTGGATTGATAGTGGGTCAGAAGCAGGTATTTTCCCAAGGTTCTGAATCTTGAAGTATTGGTTGAAAGATGATTTAAGCAGAGGTGGTATACAAGCAAAGATAAAAAGAAGAAACCAAGTGTGTTTATAAAATGCTAAGTCTTACAACTTGGTTGACTTAGTGTTTATCGTGGTCAGCATATAATTTCCTTAATAATACTAACAGTGAAAAGTTAGTAAGTGCTTTTACTATAAACATGGTGCTAAACCTTGTAATTTACATCATTCGGATCAGTGGTTAATTCTTTTAAAAAATCAGTTACCAGTTAATAGACAAAAGACACATGGTAATTTCAACAAAGTTAAATACAAAGAATTATTCTCTATAATATGTGGTCAAAAGTAAGGGTGAAAATATCTATCCCAAGTACAAAAAATAAATAAATAAATAAATAAATAAATAAAAAACCTAAAGAATTTAAGAGTATCAGATATAGGGAGTAGGGTTTTCCCCTATGGATGATACTCAGCACACAGGAAAGAAATTCCTCACAAGATTAAGATCTAGACCTTGTTAGAAAACGTGCAGCTATGTCTCACTGGAAAGTGAAGTTGGCTGAGGTTGTGTAAGCCAGGAGTCACTAGGAATTCATTTATTGGAGTCATAGCAGAATGTGACCATGAGAAAGAACTATGTGAAAAGAAAGCCACAGTGAGGCAGGTACTGGGGAGAGCTGCTCACATAAGATGCACCTTCTACAAAGTCTCTCAAGGGACTGCCAAATGTAGATGACCATGTAGACGTGCTGTATGCTGTTAAACATGATACAACTTATTGGCTACCACTTGCCAGAGGGGCCGGGTGCCACTTGGAGCCATGTGTGCTGCAGGAATCTGGAAAATATGGCCAAATCCAGGGACAACCCCATGACACACTCAGTGTCTGTAGGATGGGATCTACTGGTAAAGCTCCACAGTTGGCAGAGAAGACACAACATCCAGGAGCAGGAACAGACAATAAAAGGCAAATCTGAAGCTAAAAGAGTAAAGATTAATAGCTGCCAGACCCACTTGGTTACATATTACAAATTGGAAAACTGATGTCAGAAAGATTTCTGTGAATCTCTGAATCACACAAAGAAGCAGAAAAGCTTGAAATTAAAATTCACATGTGTTTAGTTTCCCTGATATGTTACCAATTTGGAAGGGTCCCCTGGCTGCGGTATGTAGGAAAGACAGTAGAAGAAGTAAGACTCAGGTAGGATTACCTAGTAAGATATTGTTAGAAGGAGCCAGGTGCAAGGAAACAGGGTTCTAAGGTGCCTAGCTCCCCAGATATTTCCTGAGTGACCTCTGAATATTTTCATCCATGCTTATTAACATGAGAATTCACATTTGTTGGAGGGTGTGTTACATTGCGAAATAATTGATAGGAACATGCCACTTGACTCATTTTTAAAATGAAATATTTCATAAGCCTATAAAAATGTAGTTTGCTATGTTTAGTTCACTGTACAATGGAAAAGACTGAGTTTGTTGTTGAATGCAGGTAAAACAAGTAGTACCAGGGATGGAGACTTTGGCCTGAGGACTCTCTGATGGCCTTGCCAAAAGGGTCATGGACCACTCTGCATTCTAGGCTACTTCCATCCAGCTCTTTTCCTTCCGTTTCGACTTCTGAAGTGAAGCATGTAGTGTTCAGACAACCTCCCCACTTTTTGTGCCCTTCTTCCCCGTCTTGCCATAGGCATTTTCCAGGGTTAAATCCTTGGATTCCAAATCCTGTCTTAATCTCTACAGTTTGGAGATGTTGAATTAACTCAACTCTGGGTTCAGATGAACCGGCCCAATCTGAGTTCTGCCATGGAATGGCTGTGAGGCCTCCGTGTTACTTAACCTCATGTTACACATAATGTGGGGATAGCAGTAGTTATCTACTCCAGGGGTTTTTAGGAAAAACAAAATTCAAACATATAAAAATCAAGTAATAATAGCAATTATAGTACACTGTGCTATCAGTTTCACAGTGGCTACCATATGGAAATCTATGTGAGAATATCCTATGTAAACTGTTATATATGATTGTCAATATATCTCAGTTCCATATTGAAAAATAGAAAAAAAAGAGGAAATCTCTATATCTGAAAAACTTCAACAGTAAAAGCAAAAATTAAGAGTGGTGTTCAGGTTTTCCATATATTGATAGTAAAAAAATTAACATAGCACATAGCAAAAATTTCTATATGAATAGTTTAAAAGGCCTCATCTTACTGTGTGAAAGCCCTTTACATAAATAAAAGATAATAAATTATAGGAGTTAGTGGGGTACCATGGAAGGCTGGAATTTTCCTACATGTAAGTGATATATGTGAAAAGTAACAGGAAATACGCAGATATCTAAAGAACAAAAGCTAGCTTCACTTGATCTTAGCCAAAAGGCCTAGAAGTGATCAAAACCTAGCTTCTTTTAATTAATACTGTAAGTTTCTTAAATATACTTGCAAATTTTAAATTATTTAATAAAGTTTTAATATGGACACAGCTATCTTGAAATCACACAATTCTACCTTATATTTCATGTCCTTGGGGAATTTTCTTAGAACTTAATGCCTACAATCACACAAGAGATGCTAGAAGCAATGTTAGTCTAACTTCACATCAGGATAAATAGATGACAGAGTCTGTAATGAACCTTGAGAGGGTATTCTGCTTATTCTTTTTTGGTAGGTTAGTGGGATTTTAGATGTAATAAAGAGCTGGGTAAGCTCTGTCACTTTCAGGATTTCTTGATCTATTTATATCTCTTCAATACTGCATCAATTGTGTCTCATATGGAAATTTCGAGGTATTCCAGGAAGCAGACAGTAGAATTCACTCATGGCTTTGGTAGCAAACAGGACTCTATAGTTGGGGTGTTTTCTGAGGGGTTTATTCCAAGGTATTTGAGGCAGTGACACTATTTCCAAACAATCCAGCTGATCGCATCCCACCAGCACCTAGAATTCACGGCTGTCTGGACTGTCACATGGCTCCCCTCGGGATTCTCTCCAAGAACAAACTGTAAGCGAGCCATATGGATTGTAGCCTCCTGAGTGAGTGAAAATGTGTTTGATTACACAGTTGAAAGGACCAGGAGAAGAAGCCCAGTACATGCGTAACAGATGCGAACCTCTGCTAAGTCACGCTACATATCTGCTTTGAAAATGGGTTGAGATGAGGCTTTTATTCATATAAAACAGCAAAGTTTACCTTGTCTTTGAGACTGTAAAGCAAAATTTGTGTAAAATTACTGTTCAAGTAAACTCTTTAGCCTATTATAATTCATAGAAGAGCCTAATCTTCCATGAAAACACACCCAATGCCATGAAATGTCTATCAACATGTATGTATACACATGTAAATGAAAATATATGTAATATATATGTGTTTACATTTTAGCAAGATGTGCTAGTCAGCTTTCCATAGCTGTAATAAAATAACTGGAATACAACGAGAAAAGATTTATTTTTGCTTATGGTTTCACAAGTCTCCATCCATATTCACCTGTTACCAGAGCAGTACACCAAGGCAGAGAAGATGACCCACCTCAAGGCAGCTGGGAAGGAAAACAGAGAGAGGATGGAGCTGGGGTCCCAAAAGCTCCTTCAGGGGCAGATCCCTACTGACTGAAATTCATTTCCCAAGGCCCCTTCTCTCACAGGGACTCAAGGCCCCGACACCTCCCAGCAGTGGCCAGGCTGGCAACCAAGTCTTTGGAATACTCCCTTTAGGGGACTTTTAAAGTCCAAATCATAGCTGAAGTCTAAAGTAACACTTTCCTCTCAAAGAAAAAAGTAAATTATAGTAACACTATGTTAAAATGACACTTTCTGCCTCATTATGTCTAAGGTTCAAGAAAATGGGTGATAATTTCACATTTCAAAGTAAGGTTCCCAATCACTTAATGAAAATATTGTAAAGATATTTAAGAAAATCTTTGTGCCAAATAAAAGTAGACACTAATGCATTAGCTGGGGCCTTCTAGGGTCCCCCATGGGGACATTAAATCATAAAGTCTCTTATTTTCCATCAGAAAGACCAGCAACTTCAAGAACCACTCCAAAATCTTGAAGGATATTAGATAGCACTAAGGAGACTTTTAGTTTATTTTTAAGACAGTTGTATTTAGCTAAAAGCTTTGTCTATATTTTTCTATACATTTTAACATACAATTTAACAGTTTATATGTTATTTACATACCTAAACGTTTGTCCATCACTGTGCACTTTTCCTTGATCTTTAGGAGACTCAGATTTCTGCAAAACTTGGAAAATTTCTGTCAACTCAAAAAACTCCTGTTTTTCTTTCCTGTTAATCTCTGCTTTCATATCCAGCCCCATGTGTTGATGTCTCATACACTTGTTTTTTTCTAGAAACCTCAAATCAACAGAATCATATAATATGAATTGTTTGTGTCTGGCTTCTTTCACAATGTAATAATTTTGAAGTTCTTCCATGTTGTAAAATGTATCATTTCTTCTTTTTTATGACAGCTGAATATTTTTTCATCCATGAATATACCAGAATTTATTTTATTCACCACTTTATGGACACTTAAAATATTTGCACATGGGTTATTATGAACATCCCATGTACAAATGTTTGTGTGAACATGTGTTCTATTTCTCTGGGTAAGTATTCAGAAGTGGAACAGCTAAGCCATGTAGGAAGTTGTTTCCTAAAGTAATTCTACTGGTTTGTATACTCCCCAGAATTATATAAGCATTCTAGTTGTTCCACATTTTAGCCACACTGGTGTTGTCTGTTCTTTTGATTACAGCCATTTTAGTTGTTGGTAATGGTGTCATGCAATCCATTTAATTTTCATTTCTCTAAAGAATAGTAATGTTGAGCTCATGCTTAAAACTTCATTCATTTGGGATATTCTAAGTCATTTGAAGGAAGTTTAGAATTTTTAAAATGCAACCCCGGAAATCTCCATGCCTAATAATGATCAAGCAGTCATTCAATTTTACCCAGGCGAAGAGCAGAGTCTGTTCCCAAGGAGGACTTCAAGGATCCCATCACGAAGAAAGACAATGTTGTAGAATGTCAAGACCTAATAAACTTGCTTTTCTAGCTCATAAACTGAAATTTTATTCAAAAAAATTTGACATTATGAGGAGTTGTATTTGATACTTTTCCTTAATCTTATTAAGACTAATGATTAAATAACATTCATGTGAAATCATAGGAAATTCAGCATTATAAACATGCTATGTTTGTATAGTCACCAATCCATTCTTTCATTATGTGTGCATTTGACAAATAGACATTGTAGAGAAAGAACAAGAATCAGAAGTCTGAAGTCTGCTAAAATCCATCCTCAAGGAAAGATATTTTAAAAAATAAAGCTAACAAACACAAAACACAAGAGAACATGAAAGTTCCACATTTCCTATTCTTGAAATGGCCTTTGGAAGCTTCACTTCCTTTAACTGTTTTAGAAAATAATAGTTCCTGAGGAAACCATGAGGATTTAGTTATTTGGAGAGTATCAGAAAGGGCAAGGAGAGCATTATTTGGTTTCAGTAGCTGTTTGGGGAATGATGTAAATGATCATCTGAGAGCCAAACTGAGTTCAGGGGTATTAAAACAAAGACAAAAACCAGACAAAAACCTCCAAGAAAACAAAACTTACAACCAAGCCAAAACTAATTTAAAGACATCAGGTCGAGAAATGAGGACTTAGCCACTGCAACTATTGAAAAGTAAATGAGAAACTTACCTTTTATTTTAATCTTTCCCATTTTTGGTAAGTAAGGAAAATAAAGAATGCATATCTAGGAAGGAAACAAGCACCACATAAATACAAGCTATTTGCGTCTACTTGATTTTATTGTTTAATTTTCTTATAAACTTAAAAAATGCTCCCCCTTTTTTATCTCTGTAGATCCAGTGCAGAAGGAATTATCCAGCCTAGCAATTCAGAGCAAAATGGAGTTTCATGGAACTCACTTTGCAAATGACCAGGACTAGCAGGTAACTTTCTGTTTTAATGCTTCTTTCTGAAAGGTACCAGATTGAATACTGATAGAAGTAAGAACTTTAGATATTTATCCTAGCCACTTCTTGGCTTTATGCCTCCTAGCAGCAGAAACTTTAGCGTTGTAAGAAATGCCTAAGATTCTTGTTGAAAATGTAATTCCCTGGATCCCATTTTCAGAAATTCTGATTTAGTGTATTCTCACAGCACTCAAGAGCTTTAAAAAAAATTTTTTTTTCTGTACTGGAAATTGAACCTAATGCTTTTGCATTGAGATTCATCTCCAGTCCTTCAAAAATTATTATTAGTAGTATCACTATTCTATTGTTGTAGTTGTCATCGTTGCATTGAGTCAGCATCTCCCTAAGTTGCTAATTTTTTTATACTGGGTTTGAATTTATGATATCCCTGCCTCTGCCTCTTAGAATGCTGGGACTACAGGCATGTGCTACTAGGCCTGGTTTAAAATCTGCATTCTAATAAGTACTATAAACTCAAGACCCATCTATTTTCCTGCTAAGGACATACATTCTTTGTAGCTGAACATATAAAGAAACAGTAAAATATATCTATTATCTCTATGTAGCCATATCTTATCATTTTTAATTCATTCCTCTGTTGATGGGCATCTAGGCAGTTGTAAGATGGGGAAGGGAATCAGGAGAAAGGACAGGGAGGCGGAGGGGTGGTGAGCATCGAAACGGCATGGAAGAATAATACATATTGCTATGGTTAAGAGACAGAATGTCTCTAACAGACTCCTGTGCCCAGAGGTTGGGCTTTGGAAGATGATTTGATCACGGGGCACTCTATTCATCCACGGATGACCCACTAATACATCTGTAGCTAATGTGCTCTTAGGAGGAGGGGCCCAGTTGGGAAGAGGCCCATTGGGGATGTGCCCCGAAAGGGTGTCTCTCCCTGCTGACTACTTCCTTTGTGGCTTCCTGGCCACCATGATTTGAGCAGCTTTTTCTTGTAGTCAGCCTTTCCATCATGCCAGTTGTGTCATGAAGCGAGCAGTCGGGACTGTAACCGACCTGAATAAATCTCTCCTCTTCAATTTGTGTGTTTTGGTGTTGTATTTTAGTGATGAGGAAAGTGACTTTTATATTCCCAAATGAATATAAACACTATATATCACAAACATACACCAATAAATAGCGATAACATCCTGAAAAAGAAGCAAAATGAAAAAAAAAAAAAAACAGATCATAGGTCACTTTGATGTTGAAGCTCTAGGCCACACTTCTTCAATGACTGTTTTTCACCATTTTACAACTGAGTCATCTCACCCAAAGGATTGCTTTGACTACACTTTATAGTCAGCTGAAGAGTTGATAAGAACAGCTGAAGAGCTGAGAATAGTATTTAATTGTGGAGAAGCCAATTAGCTTCTGAAAGGATGGGGATAATAAATTATAGATTGTAACTTATTTTCATAGTCACAGCTCAAGTGGACAGCACAATCAGGCACAAATAGTTTAAGATGATTAATATACTGATGAGCCTATTGAATCTGCCATTTTTCTTTTCTATGCCAGTCCTTCTTCCTTGATCTTCATTTCCTCTTTTCATGTCTTTTGCTTTCTCTCTCTTTCTCTTCCTCTTCCTTCTTTTAAATAAGATATCTTTCCACCCTATATCCACACTATCCAGGGCAACAACTGCTTCCTGATAGCATCCCAAGAGGATAATATAGTCAAAATGCAATTATTGAAGGTCAAAGGAGATAATTTATATATTAGTTCCTTGAAAATGAATAATTTATTTAGCTAACACATTAAAATAATTTTGTTTGAAAAACAGTCAACATCGCGGCTAGAATATAGTTTAACTCAGGGAAGAATACACATGTAATGAGGACATAACATAGGGAGGCTCCTGTGTTCTTTCCGGAGAAAGAGGGAGGCTATAATCACATGCAGCAGGGAGCAGGAGGACTGTGGTACCCACAACCACGGTCTCTGCTGTTCAGTCTTTGGAGAGGCACAGGGAAGAGCAATTTAACACTGCAAAATATTAATAAAATTTTGATCTGAACAGAATTTTTAAAAATTCTGCATGAGACATTTAAAAAAAATATCCTTGATGTTATATGTTTCAGTTACTACTACTCTGTTCCGTGAATATTTACTGTAACAGTATTTGATCTATAGGAGCTGTGACCATGGCCCTATATCATGTGCACATTATTTTATAATCTTCAGTATTTTCTCCCCTATGTGTAGTTTACTTAATGAAAGTGGGATAAATATTTAATTATTCCTGGTATTTGGTAATTTCTCAGAAAAATGATTGAGCACTCTGGTAAGTTATGATAATTCATAAGTTTGAGAATATTGTTATGAACTTATCAAACTTTGGCATATTATGTATAACATAGATGTTATTATTAAAACAGTTACATCTCTGGACTGTGGAGGTTTGTCTCCAGGTTCACTCCTGTGTCCTTTTGACATAGAAGTCTTTGTGTTCTGTCAAAGCTGTGGTCCTCAGATGTCTTCTAAACATATTGAAGTCAGCTAATTCTGCAGAAGCCTTGGTTCTTTCGGTGAATCAATTAGTGCTAGAAATTTCACAATCTTGGGTCTTGTAGTTGCCTTGTGTCTTAACTTCTTTGCACTTAGACAAAAGAACAACTGAGAAGAAAGAACGATGAGACTAGAGGACAGTGATTTGTGTAAACAGAGAAACACAAATACTGGAGATTTTATCTTTACAAATCTATTTGTAAGTAATTTTTAATCTCTTTTTTTAACCAACCTATTCCCTTAGATTTTAATTTTATATTGCCTCATTTTTCAGATATTTACATCTTTATTATCTATTTTTATTATTGAGTCCCCTAAGTATTAACTTTATATTAACTGTGAAAGATAAAAATTGCTACCACTCATCGCTTGAACAAACAGTCTCAACCAACATTTTTTCCTTGCTTGGTTTATGGATATGCTGGGCAAAGTGGGAATATATATTTAGGCTGAAGATCCGGTTCATTAATCATCTACTACATTTATCCTCCTGCTAAGTAGTAAAAGTCTTGTTAATGAAACTGATGGATAGTGAAAATCATCTAATGAGTCCCTCAGTTTTGCATTAGTATGTTAGACAGCCAGAAGTAATACAGAGAACTGCGTGTCTTAGATCTCTTAAGCCTGAATGAAGTTTTTATTTTCTATTGTATAGGTAAAGAAATACAGACCCAAACAAATTAAGTAATTCCCTCAGTGCCACATAGTCAGTTAGAATGAGAAATACTGTCAGATAATCTGACTTTCAATGAAATGAATTTTCCTCCTCATATATTTAATGTTCATTTTGCTTAGGGATAGGGTGAGTATTAAATTTTACCATGCAATATACTAACCTGGGAGGAAAATAAGTACCCAAGTATTTATTTAAAATAAGTATATAACTATAAGTATATAAAATAGACTTTATACTAATTGTATATTATTCTCATTATAGGATTCCCTCTTTTTTTTTTTTTTTTTGAACTAGTGATCGAGCTTGGGTCCTTGCGTTTGCAAGGCAGGCAGTGGAACCACTGAGCTGAATCCCCGACCCATGGAATTCCTTTTTAAGGAATGTTTAGAAAACACAATATAGTCGGGAAAAGTTCATGTGACAACAGAAAATATATTTGTTATGGTTCGTGTCTAAATTTTTCCTCTAAAGCCTCATGCAGTCACAGGGCTTTTTCAGAGTGTGTTGTTGCTGGGATTAAGGGTGTGTGATTACTAAATCAGACCACCGATTGGTTTGGCCTTGCCTCAGTCCCATTAGTCTGGATAAAGTGAAATGGGAAGCAAGATGCTGCTAAGCTTCCCTTGTTGCTTTTGCTATTGTTTCGGTGCCATGAACTGTTTCTCCTCTGCAACACCCCTCTGTCATGTACCATTCTGCCTCGGAGCCAGCCGATTACGGACGGAAACCTCTACATATGTGAGTTAAACCCTTTCCCCTTTAACTTTGGGTGCTGGATATTTAGTCTCAGCAAGAGAAAAGTAACTAACACAGCATCCATGCTCAGATGACAGTTTATAAATTAACTTTTCACTTTTTTGAAGGTTTATTTTAATTTTTTTGTTTGTTTTGGTAGGTACTAGGCTTCGAACTCAGGACCTTGCACTTGCAAGGCAGGTGGCAGAACCACTGAGCTAAATTCCCTGCCCGGTTTATTTTAAATTTTATACTCTGTCTGAAGGTGAGTAGTAAGTTTCCTTATAGTCCAGTTTTACTTGTTGGACAAAGTCTAAACTAAAATAGAAAAAAAATATATCTAAGTCATAGAATGTTTTCAGAGAAATTTGAATGTATTTTTTTTTTCCAGGACAAACATTCTGCATTAGTTTGAAACAGGCTAAATACATTGGAATTGCTGGTGATTTTCATTATGGGTGTTTAACTACCTATGGCTGTTTCTCTATTTTTCAAACACATACTTCTATCTTAAACATTGGCCTAGAAGAGACTTTATGCACTCATTTTATACATTCTTCCTTCATTTGTAGAATGCATGCTTATAAGTAAAAGCCATTCCACAAGCAGCAAGGTGGTGAATGTCTGGAATCCCAACTACTAAGAGCGTGAGGGAGGAGGATTGTGAGATTGAGGCCACCTGGTGAACTTGATGAGTCCCTACCTCAAAATAAATTAAAAAGACTGGGGATGAAGCTTACTCAGTAGTAGTAAAGCAATTGTTACCATGCATAAAGCCTGTGTTCAATCCCTAGTACTAAATGCACCTGTGCACGTGCACTCACACACACACACACACACACACATATGCACACACTCAGGTACATAACAAATACTGTGCCAAGCAATGCATGAGGTACTGTATCATGCTAGTAGAGTCAGTGACCTATAGGACTGGGAAGAATGAAAACATGGCTAGAACAGAAAGTGCGTAGTAGGTTAAATATGCTCACACATTGTTTGCATCAAGAGGTAGCATTTAGTTTTTCAATTCTTGAATAGAAGCTAGTTGTTTGACTCTTTGATCAATAGAATGAGGTGAAAGTGACATTATGTGGCTCTGCCCTTGTGCTCCTGGAATGCTGCCTGGAGACCCTCATGTCACGAAGCTTGTGTCACCCACTGGAGGATGAGATGCCACATGCAAAGAACCAAGGTGCCCCTGCTTGATGGTAGATACAAACTATCAGACAGAGAAGTGACAGTTAAAAAAAAAAACACAAAACTTTTGGGGGCCAGGGATTTAGCTCAGTGGTTCTGTTGCGTGCCTTGCACGATCCGGAGTTCAATCTCTGGTGCAAACAAAACAAAAAACCCCAAACACCCCCAAAAAACTATGAGCGGAATGTGGACCCAGGGAACCACTTAAGCTGCTGTATATGTGGACAGCTTTATGGCTCATGGAACTTTAGGAATACAAATATGTGCTATAGAAGAGAGAAAAAATCCTTGAAGATGGAACCCAGAATCCAGAGAATGAACTGAGAATTTAGAACAATGGAATAGGGAACTCTTCCTAGAAAGCAGGTATGGACCATGATCAAGAAGGAGATCAGGCCAAGGATTTAGCGCAGTGGTTCTGCCACCTGCCTCGCAAGCACAAGGGCCTGAGTTCGATCCCAAGAACCAAAAAACAAACAAACAAACAAAAAGATGAAAAATTGTCAAGATCCGATTGACATGTACAAATTCCCCAAAACAAATGTAATTGTTACGTATCACAAACATATAACGATAATATTTTTTTAGAAAGCAGTTTCTCTTGCCTCTAGAGTTAGAGCAACTTGTAGCAAGTGATGGGCTAAATTTTAGATTTACTCTGAATTAATAAACTCTGAGACTTTTCTACTGTAGTTTCTTGACATTCTAAACCTTTTAAGATTACACTCTATTTTTTCTGTTGAGGTCTCTTGAGGATATTTTCCTCTTTTACCAGTAGATGTTGGATGGATTATGTGTGTGTGAGTGTGTGTGTGTGTGTGTCTGTGTGTGTGTGTGTCTTTGTGTTTGTATTGGTACATAACTTATACTTTTTTAGCTTGTAGATTTTGGATAAGCTGCAGACAACTATGTATCAGACTTTGAGTCAAATACTGCTATGGCTAAGACATTCAGAAGCCTTGAAAAAGAACCAATATGTTGCATGTAGGAGGATTATAAACAATTATGGTCAATCATGGAATGGACTAGAATTTACATAACCATAAATTCTTAGAAGTTTTTAAATAAAAATGAAATCAGAACTCAAAGCTATCTTTGTGACTCACTTTTCCTAATAGACTATAGTTTAAGT
Organism: Fukomys damarensis; assembly: GCF_012274545.1. Classification (NCBI taxonomy): domain Eukaryota; kingdom Metazoa; phylum Chordata; class Mammalia; order Rodentia; family Bathyergidae; genus Fukomys; species Fukomys damarensis. The sequence goes on along the minus strand of NW_022900915.1, from coordinate 29,877,858 downwards.
CACAGCGGGATTTCCAAAGTCTGGGCTAGAAGAGGATTTGTAACTTCCTTCTTTTAGCACCTGGAATGTAGCTCTGAGACCATTGCATCTTTTAACTGGCCTACCCTACGGAAGAACGGAAGGAGGGGTTGAAGTACACCACTTGGCAGCTACCACCAGTGATGAGCGAACACCAGCAAATCAGCACAGGAACCTTGGAGAAAATCTTCAGAAATGCGAGAAATAACCATCGCTGCTGTTGTCATTCACTACGGATTGAGGGGAGATGTTACAAAGTGATATCTGACCACAGGTAAGACATGAGGCTTTATAAAATAGGTTATTTCATCTGAGGAAAGGGTATTCTGTTAGAAATATGAAAATGTTCTTGAAGAATGTGGTGTTTGAGGTTTGTACATGATGTATCTGAAAGGTATATTAAGGGCGTGTTATAGAAAACTATTAACACCAGGATGAGACATTCATATCCCCCTCAGAAGGCAGCAGGAAACTAGCAGTGTCTGTTTAAGGAAGTGACATAAAACCACTGCAATACCAGTAACCAGAAGAGTAATGCTAACTTTGAAGGTACAAAGTGAATGACTAGGAATTTTTCTAATCTATGACAATGCAGTGAAGTCTGACTTACTGTTAGTTTACTCAGTGGTGAGAAAACAACAGAATCCATCATAGAAGAGCGCTCCTCCGAAGGTCCTGAGAACCCGAGAGCCCATGTGAAGAGAATTGTCTTCATGTTGCACATTATGTTGAATACATTGACACGATGCAAACCTGGGTAGACAGGCTTTAACAGATAGAGTAAAACAAGAAGACTTTTCTGGCAAAGTGTGCACAATTTTATGCAAGGTCACAGGATACTTTATGATACACAGTGTACATGTGGAAAACGTTTGCCCTCTTTGGTCATTTGGATTAATTTGTATCATAAATGCATCTTTTACCACTGCATTCCTGGATTCATGGGTTTGATGTATTGCCCTGTTTGGGTCTTTATTTTTCCTTAACTTTTCCTGAGGGAGTCATTCAGTGTGGCCTTGCTGATTGATGACTGCCCTCCCAGTGACTAACCTCATGGAGGGCGTACATGGACAGCTTTATGGCTCATGGAACTCTAGGATCATTTCCAAACACTTTCATTTTGTTTCCTCTTGTTTTTTGCTCATTTTCAGATGGGACTTTTGGCTTATTTTTTGCTTTAACTCTGTGTCATGCAGTACCACTCTTGTCTGCGGCAACCTTTCTAAGCATCTGGCTGTGCATTCTGTAGGCACTTTGTATGACTACCTTTGGGCTACTGTGTATCGGGATTCTGGCCCTTGCCTCTGGTTCTGGACAATTGCTTTTACCTCTAGTACAAAAGGCTGCATGTTTGAGACACTTGACACATCTTTGTTTTGTTGATGACCCACTGTTAGTCACATTTCTGTGCTGATTCATTTATTTGGTTGTATTGTGACTTGCTCCCCTTAAACACGTGCTATGTGAATTTATTAAGTTCCTGAATTGTGTTGGTTTATTCCTTTCTTTGTACTGAATCTATCTTGTAAGCTACTGCTAACTAAAACTGCCCTTCTCGATGCCATCTTCCCTACTATAGTAGGTGCTTGTCCAGTCACTAGACTAGAGATAGAGCACATGAGTTATATGTAACTGAAACAACATTAAAAGCTTTTGATTTGAACTAAATCATATTAGTGTAACTATTGAAATAATCTTTTTCCTCCCTCCATTCCTTCCTTCCTTCTTTTTCTGTTTTCTTTCCCTGACCAATAATTTTGTTTGATTTTTGATGATCTAAGCTATATAGCTACATCAAAATTATTTTGGGAAGTAAATTGTCTAAGTCATTTTTCTTCCTAGAGAAACCACCCTTTGCTTTTTGCAGTCTCTCTGTGCCTGAAACCAGATGAGGAGAGATACCCTCTGTTCTACAATCCACGTTGCCCAACAGATATTTCCACTTCACCATAATACTATTTAAAATTATGGGTCAGGACTCACTGTGGTCTTATGATAGACAATGAAATTTAATTCATATTTTCACTGATGCTGTGTATTTGTGTCATTTTTCTAAGGTCTCTTCCCAGTGCAAAAAGTGGACCTTCATTTCAGTGAATCCTCCCCCATCCCCCGTGGGCTTGCAGATTGTTCTGTGCTAACAAAAAACATTTCTGTTGGATGGGAAGTTTGAAGGAGGGAGAGGTCAATATTCTCTGGAAGCAGTTTTTGTCAGATGCTGCATAGATAAGAGAGTCACACAGATTTCTTGGCTGGCTTCTGAAAACCATCCCACTTGGTAATGCAGGCAGAAAATGTCAGGGGAGCTCTCCTGTATTTCTAGAAATTGAGCAGCTTCCACGTGTGCTCAGAAGAAACTGTGGGTGAGTGCTTCAGGCTGGGGTCAGTGGCAATGGCTCTGCTTGACCTTAACTCTCCAACTCTCCCACTGGGTGAGTAACTGTGTGCTTCTTTGTATTCAACCCTTCATGAGGAGAACGTAGCATGGCTCTGGATTTTTTGTTTCCTTAGCCAAACTGTGATAAGAATTCTTTACAATTGTTATGGAAACGCTCATTCTTCAGTAAAGTAGCAGGCTTGATGAGTCACTTAACTTGAATTTCACATGGAACTGGAAGGTGAAGAAGGGATATTAATATTGATGTCTAGTCCAGAGTTCATCCAAATCTCAGGGCTGTCACTGCTTTAGTGGCCTCATAAGGACTTTCTATGCTTCCCTGCAGCAATGCTGCCTCTGCTCCCAAAGGTTCCCTGACTACTGCCCTTGTCCGTAAGCATCAGCCATTTTTGTTGTGAAATGTGAGCCTTACTTTGTTCTGGTGCTGCCTTCTCTTCATGTGTAGAGGAAAGGGCATTTTTGTTTTATTGTATTCCAAGAATAAAGCAATTTCCCTCCCATTTTTGGCCCCTAAAGATTTTACACTGTTCAGAAGACTCCGCTTGTTTGAGGAAACTGGCTTTAATCTCAATCCTCATGATTGATGACAGGTGCATCATGTTGAGTTTCATTTTTGAAATTAGTCCATTTCCCCTGCCTAATTGGTTCTAGACATTAGTAACCAGTATGGAGACTTTATCCTCCTGTTTTTGTGTGCCTATTCCCCATTCTTTAAACTAAAGATCATAAATTGAAAGTTAATTTTCATTTTTGTTCATTATTCTGTTTTACAGAGCCTGTTATGATTTCTGTTTTCTTCCATATCTCTTCATTAAAATGTATTGATCTTCTGAGCTCACACTTGAGATAAATACCTCAAAAGTGAAAGACACTGTTTTTAATTCCATTGGGTAACTTTCTGTGTAGCTAATTATTTAAGATAAAGTCTGTTTATTTTCAATGAAGACTTTAACTATACATAAATTTGGCATCTTTTGTTAATTTTAGGAGTAAAGCATCAAAGTTACCCAATTTTTCTCGTCAAAGATTTAAATTAGTGTCAGCTGAAATTAATTGCTAAATATATCCATAACTTCATTTTTTCTAAAGATAAGTTATTCATAAAAAATGTAGAATAAAATTTCAGTATGTTTTGCTTTATTTTGTGGTGATTTTCAATTAAATGAGTGCTTTCACTATCAATTATCAAGGGAAGATAAGTTAAATCTACTCAATTAGAAACTCACTTTTGTAGTCTGTGGGTCTAACTTTGACTCATCTTCATGTTAATTTAGAATCCTTTCAAAGGGAAATTAATCATTTACTTAAGGATTTCTGTTCATTAATGTGAATTAGTGAACCCATTTGGCTATGATAAGAAAAGATGAATGATAGGATATTGGAATGGTAAAGCAATACTCTTGTTGGATCATGATAATCATTAATTTACCTCTAGTCTCTTTCTACAGCTGAAAAATCATACAGATGTTTTTGTCTATTGATCTTTGAATTTGGATTGGCTTGACATTATAGCACATTAGGTATGAAGTATAAGAGAATTCCACTTTGATTTCACTGCATGGATTTATTAACTTCATTAAATTTAAAATATTTTAGGTAGTCTTATATCATTTATTTACTCACTCCAGACCCTTACTGATTTTCTTTTTTACCATTGCTCTTTCACAAATACAAGTGAATGAATGAATGAAAAGAAATGCCCTTGATAGCAATGACTCAGAGACTAAAAGGAAGAACACCATGAAAAATGATCACCTATAACACAGACCTGTAGTTGTTGGGAAAGAAATATGATACATTAGATTATCATAGGACCAGAATTGACAAAATTTGTTTAAATTATCTGGAAAACCACAAGCAAGAGCTGTTATATACCTGGAGTCTACATAGTGTGATCAGAAATTCTTTGGACACAAAAGTGAGATGAAATTGAATTAAAGATGAGATAAAGAGCCCTAACAGAAGAAGCAGGGCATTTTCTCTGAGTTAAGAATAATAAAACAAATAAAATTATCATGTTCATATTTGCTATTTGATGCTTATAGTTAATTTAAAGCTTTTTATATCTTCTTTCTTATTTGAACTAATAGCAATAGCTTAGTATCTGCCTAATGGCACAGAAGTACAGATTCACCATTTTCTAAGTTATGGTACATAATTCCAAGTACTGTAGTTCCAGCCAAAGTGAATAAGGAATTCCTGGTGACAGCATTTTTATGGTTAAAATAAGTTTCTCTTTGGGTGATAGCACGGTGTCTCCTTCAAAGAGAGAGTTCATCAGTGCTATTCTCTAAGAGTTAGCAAAAGCATAAAAATACCAACCCAGGCTTATCCTAGAAACTGTTACTCCAAAAGAATAACGTCCTAGAAGATTGGAAAAGACATAGATTGGTTTGGAGAGAGGAAGGTACTACGTTAGAAGGGAAAATGCAGCAGCGAGCTGTAGAGGCGCCTTTTTCCACTCTGGCCCCAGCCTATCTAGCCTGTATAACTCATGTAACTAATCAGCTGTGACTTCTCCTCATCTAACCCTCAATCCTGAAGACTTAGAAGATCATCAGATGCTGACACTTCCCAGCAGAATGATCTTGCATAACTTTATGTCTTGGAGGATCTCACTTTTCCTCCATGTGAAAAGGGGTTACTTTCTTCTGTGGAGATGTGAAAATGAAATAATCCACATAAGGTGGAGCTGTGTAAGATACGCAGTGCTTTGTCAACCTTCTAATCATCGGAAGGTCTCCGTGACTAGACAGAGTGTACACTGTGTAAAGCAACTCACCAGGACAGAAGATGGCACCCCGTGATGGGTGGTGTCAGCCTGATGATGCCAGGAGAGGAAAGTGGAGTTTGTTGGATGTCTCTCAGTTTAGGATTCTCTCCACTACAGAATATTGGCTTTCTCTGTAAGTCTGTGTTGTAGCTATGGACCTAGAATATTGCTGTGCTAGCAGTTTTGCCACTAAAAATGACCACTTAGGAAAAGCATATATGTGGCCCATCTGCTTTCATTGTGGGAGCTGTAAATGTAGAAAGAAATAAATTACTTCCCATTAATCTGTGCCGATGAGTGCATTTCTTTTAAAATCCTTGGAAGTATCTGTCATTTCATAGTTAATATTCTACTAATTCTCACTAATGACTTGAGAACCCCTGAGAGATATGTAAAGTGTGCAAATGAGTAGTGATGAACATTAAAACCAACATTATAAAATCAGGAATGAGGAATCCTGAGATATACTTGCTTTATTTATTTGGACAAGGGCAGTTTACTTCCTGTAACTCATAATAAAATACTGCTATAGCATAGTAAATGCATAGAAGTTGTTTTATTAAAGTAATAAAGCCTGAATGGGAGGCTTCACCAAAGGCCATCCTTACTAAATAGTGAGCTAAAGATGCCAGATTATGCATTTCTAAAAAAATCTTTTGTATGAGATTCTATTTAAGATTGTGCAGCTTCCAGAGAACATAGGAATCTGATGGCTATTCTTTTCCTCTGCTCATCTTTGACATGAAAACAATTTTTGCTAAATATCTGAACTATTCAACATGAAGACTCTTAATTTGGCCAGAGCATTTGGCTAGGAAAGCTAAGGTCAGGGCCAATTTTGCAGAACAGTTCTATTCTGTGAATGCACGACCCTTGCTGATTGCCCTTTTCAAACACCAGCGTGACACAGAGGCAGTTTGGGCAGCTGGATGGAGTGCAGGAGGGACACCTTCCCTGTGTGTCCACCCCCGCTGCTGAGCTCTCCATGGTTGGTTCTGCGACTCTTGGCATTTCTATCTGCTCACTTGGCTTTGAGAGGTCACAGCTTCTCACAGTTACGACACTTGCCTTTGTCCTCTTCTGGTCTTCCTCACGGGCCATCATACATGCTGAAGCTTAATGTATGCTGTTAAGCATAAGAAACTTGACTGATTTTATTTAGCTTTATTAAAGAGCTCATGACTGTATTTTCCTTTGTTTGTGAATTTTCTTTGTCCTATAAGTTTTGGAATAGATAAAGCCAATGGATCACAGTGAGAAAGGAAGAAGTAATATTAGTGCCACCCAGAAAAATAGCCAACATTCTTCTTTATATTGTTAATAAGGTAGCTTATGAATAAGTTCAAAAGGTTATCATCAAACCCAATTGTGTTATTTATTCTAGATGATCAATAATTCTTTCATTAACAGTGTGAAACTGAAAGCTATACATAAATGATTTCTCTACTCTGTTCACGCACTTGCCTTGTTAAATCAGAAGACATTTTTTACTGCCATTTTCCAATAAGTGGAAACCCACCATTATCAAATGGGAATATCATTAGCTATTTAAGACTTCTAAAAGCTTATAATCTATATAAAACAATAAAAAAGCAAATCCATAATATATTTTGAGAGCAAATCATCTCCTTTTATTTATATTTGTAGGCATGATATATGTATATCAAAATAATGGGGATAAAGTAATATATACATACATATTTATCTTAATATTAATTTTTTATTAAATGGTGTGTTTATCAGCTGCTAATTATAGCTCAACAACATATAAAAAAGGTAAGAAAGCATGAAGCAACAAACATATTGGTATAATTTTTATCTACTTTCTCTTTGTTCCTCTACTTACTTAGGTAGACTTCTATGGCTCATAATGTATTGTGAATTCCAAACTAGACTTATTTTGGCAGTTTATAAATTTTAAACCTAGAAAGAAAACTTGAAATTAATTTATGCAATATGAAGTAATGTACTGTGGCCAGGAATATAAATGTCAAAATCTACATGAGAGCAAAGTTCCAAGCTCCACTCAGGGTTGAAATTATACATACTATATATATAGTATAAGTATACGTGTAATGGAGCCTTAAAAATTCTTCTATGTATTCTTCTGGATAGTTTTTTGGCAGCTCACAGGCACATACACAGGCTTGATAAAAATGTATGGTATTTAAATTAAAATTAATTATTAAAGTACAAGACGCATTGCCATTATTTCCCCTCAGAGCACTCCACCTCACTTTGAACATACTTATCCCATTGTTCTTGCCAATGTCTTGATGTTGTCTTTGAGAGTTTGTGAGGGGCGATTAAAAATACAATGAACGCTGCTGCGGAGTGTCAGCCAGTAGAAAGGCATGATCATAAAAACTGTATGGTGTTCCTCATTCACTACGCTCACTGGATATGGCACTATGTGACATCCGGCTGTTCTCAAAAGTCAAAATGATTATGAAAGGTAAAGGCTTTTAATTGATTCGGGGCAAGGAGGCATCTACCACCTAAAGATACTCACAAAAGAGGTCTTGCAGAACTGCTTCAGAAATTAACAAAAAAGATGAGATAACTGAAGCAAGTAGGTGCTAATCCTATTATTGCTGTGAATCTGTGTGCACTGTGGAATTTTGTTTCATATTGTATTCCATTTCATTTGTTGAGCTTCCTCTAGCTTCTTTATGGACCAACTGAAATGGACTGTGGCGTTTCTAGAGAGTTCTACAGTCCGTGAATTTGGAAAAATCACACTTCCTATCTTAACTCAGTTCTCTAGAATTTTGATAGCAAATGATTTGCCCAAGGAACGTTTAACTTTAAAAGTTTTCCTTTCAGAAGTCCATTTGTCTGGGCAAATTTTCTTCTGGTCTTCCTAGGGTTAATACTGTATTTCTTGTGGTTGGATTACTAGGGAAAGGGAGAGGGCTCTTAGTGGTCTCCTTCATGGAAATGACTAAAAAATTAACCAAAAAGCTTATTAAAATACTCTTGTTTCTAACCAGATGCGTGCTCTGAAGTTTCTGCAGTTGCTTTTACACATTTTAATAATGTAATTCATATTTTCAAAAGTTTAATTTGTTAGTACATGTGTGTACTATGTAATGCTCACATTCCTTGTGGGAAGTTGGTACATATACCCAAGACATCTTAATTTCCCTCTTCACCTCTTTTCCCTTCCCTCCCTACCCTCTCTAGTAATACCATGATCTCCTTCCCCTCCTTTTTCTGTATTTTCCATTTCATAATGTTTACATTCTTTCTGGGGAGTTGGCGCATACACACAATACATCTCCATTCTTTTTTATTTTCATAATTTTTGAGGCAAATTTTATTTCAGTAGATAATACCTAATAGTTGAAATGAATGTCAGTTTATTTTATTTTATTTATTTTTTCCATTAAATTTATTGGAACACTTTGAGGTATGCAATACAGCTATATTCATCATTAGGATCTCGTACCTTTACATGATGTGTCTTTGTTCTTATTTTCTTCCCATTCCCCTATCCTCCCTTCACCCCCTCCACCCTTCCCTATTTACAAAGACTTTGTTTCCATGTTTTTCCTTTTCTCATATATTTTCCTTTCCCTTCTTTCCTTTCCCCTACTCCTCCCACTTCCCCTACTCCTTTAGAACTTTTCTTCCTATTTCACAATATCAGTTATACATTTTGATCCCTATGTACACGTTTAGTTTTTCACAACAGAGAAACTATTTGGTATTTATACAGGTGTCCTCTTTATTTCACTTAAGTGTATGGCTCATTGTGCATCCATGTAACTATAGATGTCTCTAGTTTCTCGTTCTTTATGGCTGAGTAATACTCCATTTTATTTTAAAAAAACAACAAAAAATCATCTTAATCCAGTCTCCAGGTGATGGGCAATTGCGCTCTTTCTAAGTTTTAGCTATTAAAACTGTGCTGCTATAAACATGGGTGCACATATATCATTGTGGTATGATTCTTTTCATTCTTTTGGGAAGATACCCAGCAGGGGAAGAGCTGGGCCAAATGAGACTTCTAATCCTAGTTGTTTGAGGTGTCTCCACAGTGATTTCCACAGTAGTTGCACCAGTCTGCAAGCCCACGAACAATTAAGGAGGATTTCTTTCTCCCCAAAACCCCACCAACATTTGTTATTGGTTGATTTCTTCATAGCAGTTATTCTTTGTGGGAGGAAGTAGAATCTCATTGCTGTTTTCACCTGCATCTCTTGAATGACCAGTGATGTTGAACATTTTTTCATATATTTATTTTCTGCTTTTACTTCTTTTTCTGAGAAATGTCTGTTCATTTCAGATGCCCATTTTTGAATTGGGTCTTTATATTTCGGAGGTCTGATTTTTTAAAAGTTCTTTATATATTCTAGATAGTAGACCTTTTTCTGAGGAATAGCTGGTAAAATTTTTTTCCCACATCACAGGCTGTCCCTTATCTCTGTTGGTGATTTCTCTTGCAGTACAGAAGCATTTTAAATAGGATGAGATCCCAGTTTTTGATTCTTTGTGTTCCCATTCTACTGAGGATTTATTCAGAGTCTTTTCCTATGCCAAAGTCTTCAAGAGTTCTACTTAGTTTATCTTCCAGTAAGTTTAGTGTTTCTGTTTTAATATTTAAGTCTTTAATCCACTTGGATTTTAGTTTAGTTCAAGATAGGGGCCCAACTTTAATCTTTGGCAGGTTGAAATCCAGTTTTTCCAACACCATTTATTAAAGAGCCTATCTTTCATCCAATGAGGATGTTTGGCTCCTTTGTCAAAGATGAGGTAGCTGAGTATGTCTGGTGTTGTTTCTGCATCTTCTAATATATTCCATTGATCCTCGGTCTGTTTCTTTGCCTGTACCATGCTGCTTTCATCACAGTGGCTTCGTAGTATAGCTTCAAGTTGGGAATTGTAATACTGCCTGCCATGTCTCTGTTGCCTAGAACTGCTTCTGCTATTCTAGGTCACTTCTGATCCCAAATGAATTCTCTAATTCTTTGAAATATACTGTTGAGATTTTAACAAGGATTGCATGGAATATGTATAGCATCTTTGGAAGTATGGCCATTTTCACTATATAGTGTTTTCCTACCCAGGCACAGTGATGTCTGTCCATTTTCTTATATCTTCTTTGATATCTCTTTTCAGAGTGCTGTAGCGTTCTTTTGCTTCCTTCATTAAATTGATTCTTATTTCATTTTTATTGCGTGCTATTGTGAAAAGAATTGTTTCCCTAATTTCTCTCTCAGTAAGCCTGTTATTTGTGTACAAGAGGGCTATTGATTTTTGAGTGTTGACCTTATATCCAGTTACTCTACTGAATCTGTCAATTAAGACTAGAAATGTTTTGGCTGTGTTTTGGGGTCTTCTAGGTAGAATATCGTATCATCAGTGAATAATGACATTTTAACTTCTTCCTTTCCTATCTTTATTCCTTTTCTTTCTCCTATCTAATTACTATTTCCAATGTTTCCAAAATTATATTGAGCAGGAGTGGTGAGACTGGACATCCTTGTCTTCTTCCTGATTTTAGCGTGAAGGTTTTCAGTTTTGACCATTTACTATGATATTGGCTGATGGTTTTTCATAGATATTCTTTATCAAGTTGAGATAAACATCATCTATGCTAATATTCCACTGAGTTTCCTTATCATGAATGTGTGTTGAATTTTGTTGAATGTTTATTCTGACTCTGTTGAGATGCTTATATGGTTTATGTCCTTGACTCTGTTAATATAGTGTATTACATTCATTGATTTACATATTTTGAACCATCCTTGCATCCCTGGGATAATTCTGACTTGGTCAGGGTGCATGGTCTTCTTGATGACCCTCTGTACTCTGTTTGCCAGGATCTTATTGAGGATTTCTGCATCTATGTTCATCAGGCAGATTGGCCTATAGTTCTCTTTCTTGGTTGGGTCTTTCCCTGGTTTTGAAATCAAAGTAACGCTTGCAGGAATGAATTTGGAGGTATTGCTTCCCTTTCAATTTCATTGAAAAGTTTAAAGAGTAGTGGCAATAGTTCTTCTCTAAATGTCTTGTATACTTCAGTAGTAAAAACATCAGAACCTGGGATTTTCTTTGTTGGTAAATTTTTAATTATGTTTTCACTGATTGTAATTGGGGTGTTTAGAATTTTTACATCTCTTTCATTCATCTTTGGTGATTCATATGTATCTAGAAATCTGTTGATTTTTTTCTGTGTTTTCCATCTTATTAAAGTACAGGTTCTGGAAGTAAGTATAGATGATCCTCTGGATTTCTGCTGGATCTGGTGTGACTTCACTGTTTTCATTTCTAATTATGTGATTCTGAGCCTTTTTTTCCTTTTTTTAAGGTTGGCTAAGAGTTCATCAGTTTTATTTATTCTTTCAAAAAACCAACTCTTCTCATTGATTATTTGTATCATTCTCTTAGTCATTGCTTTGTTTTCTGCTCCGATCTTTATAATTTCCTCCCTTGTATGAGCTTTGGGTTTGTCTCTCTCTTCTTTTTCTTGAAGCTTAAGATGCATCATTAGGTTGTTTATTTGAGCTCGCTCTGTTTTCCTAGTGTGGGGCATTCACTGCTATGAATTTCCTTCACAGAGCTGCTTTCATTGTGTCCCATAGATTCCTGTATGTTGTATTGATGTTATCATTCATTTAATTGTAGAAACTATCTAATTTCTTCTTTAATTTCCTCTATGACCCATTGGTTGTTCAGGAGAGTGTTATTCAATTTCCACATGTTTATGAAGTTTTTGCAATTTCTTATCCTATTGATCTCCACTTTAATTGCATTATGGTCTGATAATATACATGGAACAATTTCATTTCCTTTGCATTTACTTATATTATTAGCTAGTGTGTGGTCTATTTTGAAGAATGACCCATGTGCAGCCAAAAAGAATGTATATTCTGGGCAAGGGATTTAGGCTCGGTGGCCTGCCTTGCAAGGACCCAAGTTCAATCCTCAGTACCAAAAAAAAAAAAATAATAATAAGAATGTACATTCTGATTTTGTGAGGTGGAACACTCTGTAGACTTCTATGATGTCCATACGTTCAATAACTTGGTTCATTTCTATCAATTTGTTAATTTTTTGTCTAGATGATCTATTTGTGACAGTGGAGTATTGAAACCCCCACTACTAATGTGTTAGTGTGTATTTGGTTTCTTAAGTCCATTAATATTTATTTTGTACAGTTTGGGGCATTAGTATTTGTTGCATATATATTTATGATTGTCATTACTTTCTGTTGGATTGTTTCCTGTACAAGGATGTAGTGACTTTCTTTGTCTCTCTTAATTTTGGTTTGAAATTTACTTTGTCTGAAAATAAGATAGCTACCCCTGCTTTTTTCTGGGTTTCTGTCACATGGAAAACTGTTTTCCATCTTTTTACTTTCAGTCTATGAGTTTCTTTTTGAACTAGGTTTGTTTCTTGTATATAGCGTAGTGTTGGATTTTGTTTCTTAAACCATTTTGCCTGTCTATTTCTTTTGATGGTGAATTGAGGCCATTAACATTGATGAGTATAACTGATATATATTGACTTATCATTGTCATGTTATTTTCCTGTTGTTGGCTCTTTTTAATTTTTCCTTCCCTCCCTTTAATTTCTTGCCTTTCTTGCTGGATTTGCTCTGTTGGGCCTCATGGAGTTTTGAGCTCCATTTTCTTTTTGTAGGATATTGTTTAGAATTGCTTGGAGTGCTGGTTTCATATTCATGAAGTTTCTCAGGTATTCTTTGTCATGGAAGTATCTGATTTCCCCATCAATTTTGTTTTTTGTTTTTTGTTTTGTTTTGTTTTTTGGTACCAGGGATTGAACTCGGGTCCTTGCGCTTGCAAGGCAGGCAACCGAACCGCTGAGCTAAATCCCCGGCCCATCCCCATCAATTTTGAAAGATAGTTTTGCAGGATACATCAGCCTAGGCTGTATGTTGTTTTCTGTTAAGGATTAAAATACCTCACTGGAGGCTCTCCTTGACCTGAGGGTTTCTGTTGAAAAGTCTGCTGTGACTCTGATAGGCTTTCCTTTGTACATAATTTGTTTCTTTTCCATAACTGTTTGTAGTATTTTGTTCTTCTGTTGGGTGTCTGGGATCTTGATTATTATGTCTAGGTATAGATTTTTTTTTTTTAATCATGCCTAGTTGGAGTCCTTCATGCTGCCTCACTTATCTGTGTGTCAAATTCTTTTGCTCTATTTGGGAAGTTTTCTGTCAATAATTCTGTAAGCAGTTTTTTTTAAAATGTCATTTGTGCTTTCTCCTGATTTTTCATGGACTCCTATCAGTCTTACTCTTCTTTGGATCATCTAGGAATTGTTGGATCGATTTCACATTGCCCTTACTATTTTTAAGAGCTCTCTCTTTTCATGGTCACTGACACCCATTCTGTCTTCTATGTCTGATATTCAGTCTTCAGATTGGCTCAGCCTGCTGTGTATACTTTCAATAGAGTTTTTAATCTTTTGGACATCTGTTTGAATCTGTTCCATGGATTTCATTTCTTTCCTATGCTGGGCGTTCATGGCTCTATCATGGTCCTGAATTCATCTATTGTTTTTATTTGTTTCTTTTCTAGAGCCGCTAATCATGTTTTTCATTCTGCTCACAATCTCAGTCATTATCTGGGAAATTATTTCTATTTTGAATTTTTCATTCATCAAAATTGATACATCTGTACTGTCAGATCAGGGTTTCCAGTGGTTGATTATCAGACTTTTCCACATCATTTCCTTCTGAATTTTCCTTTGTTGAGCTGGAAGTCTGGGTTTGTGCCTTACTTAAATGTCTTCTCATTTCTATTTTTGCTGTTGGTAATATCCTTTGTTTAATTCCTGGGTTGATACTTTGATATTGCTTATTGTAAGTATCTTGGTTGCTTGTATTTAGAACCCTTATGTAATGTCTTCCAGATACAGCTGATCTTTAGGTGTTGTCTCTAATGACTCTGTTGCAATCTCATTTTCATTATACCAGGATGGACAACTGGATAGATCAATCACAACACCTTAGCCCATGTGATGCAATCAGCAGCACAATGGCATCGAACACAGCTTAGAAAATGACAATTTGTAGTAGTTATTAATCTACCACCTTTAACCATGTGAATTAAATCATTTGAGGACCAGCCCAAAATATGTTTATAGTGAATAAACCCTTCAACATAGCAAATTTACCCTACACCAAGTTGGAGAGGGAGGGATAGATAGGTAGAAGGATATGGAAATGTTAGAAGTGAGGCCAAAGGATACAGGAAGATCATGAAAACTCTAGGAAAATGTTGAAGACAAGAGGATAAGACAGAATGAAAGAACAAATACAAAAACAGAACAACCTAGCAGCAATAGGGAAGCTAGAAACTGTATTCATTTTATTTTAAAATGACAATTGAGAGAAGGAAAAAGAGCTAAGAAAAGAAAAATAAAAATAAATCCGAATTAGGGCAGGAACAGGAACAAAAAGGGAGATGAACAACATGGGAGAGCAAAAGAGTGAGTGAGAGTGAGAGAGAAAGAACAAAAAAGAAGAAATAAAAAAATTGAAAAGAGTAGAAAAAAATTAAAATTTAAATTTAAAAAGGGAAACATTTTGAAAATAAAAATGAATGTCCTCCTTCAGGGTATGCCTCTGCTGCCACAATAGACAATTTGGGCAGTGGTGTGCACCTCTAAGTCAATTAGTCTCAGGAAGCCAGCAGCAGACCCCTGAGATTCAGGCTTATTTCTGGCTGCAAGGCTCAAGTTGAGCTCCTTGATCCCTGCAGGTGTGAAATCTGCAAGGTTCTTCTGCAGGTTCCAGTTGCCCTTCCCCTGAAGATAGTCCAGGTTTTGATGGGAAGTGGTGATCCCTCCAACCTACCAACTGTGGTGGTCTGGTTTGTGTTTATTGCAGAGATTCGCTTCACTTTTCCAGTGGGCTTCAGTTTCCATTCAGGAGTCTCATAGAGGCCCTCTTTGTGTTATTCACTTCTACCCTATCTTCTGGAACTTAGAAAAATGTCTTTTATGATCCCCTGCACCTCTGTGGTGTGGGTCCAGGTATCAGCTCAGCCCAGTGGCCAGAGGTGGGGGGTAGCACTGGCACTGTTTGTTTGTCACTTGGAGGCCCAAGGCAGGGGTAGGGCTGCAGGTCAAAAGACATTGAAAAAAGGTATGTTTTTGTCCTATTTTGACCTTTACATGCCATGATACTAATTTTTAATTTTGCAAAATTAAGATTTCAAGCAGTTTCAAAGTTTTATGGACAATTTCCTTATTTCTTTCACCAAAAGGTGTGTGTGTGTGTGTGTGTGTGTGTGTGTATACCTATGTCACTTGAGAAATATTTTCTCTATTTTTACAGAAGAAAAAACTGAAATACTTTCTTTTGAAAGTACCCAAGTAGAAGTATCTCTTAAAGGTATACAACTAAAGTTCTAGCGGGCATGCTATTAATAAATCAGCATTGAATATGCTGGAGCATAATATTGGGGGCTGTTGTCCAAAACTGTAGATAAATGTACTGCTACTGATTCCCTAAGGAAGCCAAGTACAAATTTTTCAAGTTCTCAATTTTCCAATTATTTTTGAATACATACTACAAAATGCCTATTATAGAACAATTATCTCAACTCTGTTAAGAAAGACATACTCAAAACCAAACTCGAATTACGATCCTTGGACCAGAGGCATTAGTATCTTCTGAGAATATGTTAGAAATGCAGAACCACAAGTGCCATCACCAAACTACTTAATGGAATTCTGCTCTTTAACAAGATCCCCAGGTGATTCATGTGCACATTAAAGTTTGAAAAGCACTCTTTTAACTGCACTATTATTAATGAAAAATAATATGTAGTGGATAGCTGAAATTCCTGATGAAATGCGAAGATCTTTTAGCAGACTTTTGTTGAAACACAAAAATTTAAAAGAACTTTTCGGGAACTTCTTGGGTACACAAAACAACTTAGAAAATGTATGATAGCAGAATAATAGTTTGAGTCATGAAATGATATGCAATGCTTCTCTGCTTTTGCCCTATATTTGTTCTTTTTTTCATTTCTCTTTGAACAAGCAAGTGGCTTTACTCCTTGTTTAAGAGAGCAATGTGATGTGGGTTAGAGCACAAATTGTATCATCAATCATGGTGTTCCAAAGGCTAAGCCAATAGCCAGACATCTCCAAATTATGAAATGCAAGTATATTTATCTCAAAGATGTGTTTTGTCAGGAATGCATGTTTGTTTATTTTTAATTCAAGTATAAATTGACAACGTGATTCTTGAATATCTGCTTCTGGTACTCTCGGAAGAGGGCTGCAGGTTTCCTTTATGCATTAGGCCATCAAACAGGCTGGATGGAAGCCAAAATTAAAATTAAAAGGCATTATAAAAAATCAATAGCTAACACATAATACTTCATGTGCTCAAAGCATTGTTCTAAGTGACAGTCATGATGAGGAGGTTTAGGTTTAGGATGGTATTCAGTTATTTCCCTTAAATTATAGAACTAATATTTGCTGAATTTTTAAATCTATTATTTTTCTGACGAATAAATGTGTATATTGATGGTACACAATGTGATGTTTTGATCTATATAAAGATTATGGGAAGATTCAGTCAAGCTAATTGATCAATTATCTCATCACTTTATGTATTTGGCTGGAGTATTAAATACCTATTCAAACCTATTATCATTATAGTACTAGTCTCTGAAAAACTGTTATAAGCAAAGTTATATGTCCTCCGTATATCATTTTCATGTGTTTACACATGCTTCACTGCCTTTTTAGCAGTGCCAGTAATAGACTAATACTGGGCTGTTAGAAGCCTCCTTGAAGGGCTGGGGATTTAGCTCCGTGGCACCCCTCACAAGCACAAGATCCTGAGTTTGATCCCTAGTGCCAAAAATAAATAAATAAATAAATAAATAAATAAATAAATAAATAAATAAAAAGTAGAAGCCTCCTCGTTTCAGTAGAAATAGCATGAAGAACACTGCGATACAGCAGGAGGTGGTTGTCTTTGTGGTGAGCAGAGCTCTGTGTGCTGTTCTGTCTCTGTCCTCAGGATAAGCACACGTGCGAACCTGAGCCCCTGGCCCTGTGTATCTCAGCATGCAGGTCTTCTGCCCACCCACACTGAGGAGGGCATTTTCGAGGACACTCTGCGACTCTATGGGCACCTCTGATTGGCCCACTCGCTCACTGGCCTCAGGTTGGCCCACTCACGAGGTGCATCCACTGTTTGTCACTTGAACAACTTCTTTTCTTTGTAGTTCAGTAGTTAGCAGAGTAACAGCAACCTTGATCCCAACCCATTCATCACATTTCCTCATTTTGATCCTGCACCAGGATTTTGTGGTCTGGCTTAGCTTACTGCTTGGCCATTTATATCTTTACAATATTTCTCCTACTTCCTATCCATTTGAGCAGAGATTTAGCAAAAGCAAACTTATGTAACAAGAAAACCAATAATGTATTGCAGCAGAAGAAAAGGTGAAGACAAGTTTAGATGGTGGTCACTCTGGTTTGGCAGTGCTGTGAAGGTCTGAGGGATTGGTTTTCTGACTTCTATGTAGTACAGAGACAGTAGATGTTCTGCTGTGTGGTTGCTGTTGATAGGAGCTTCATTGCTTCTGGCTGTTTTAGGATAACAGAGTCTTACATCTCTTACTACATCTCATATTGTGATGGTATGGCAATATACACCACTGTAATAAAGTATCTTTTAGTTTGCTTTTGCTTTTCCTGCTCATTTCTTATGATCAGAGTAACACATGAACCCAGCATTTATAAATACTTTGTTAAGAAAATATTGCCTTTGTAGAAAGGAATTAAAAAATAACTTAAGCACCAGGCATAGTATTACTAGCGAGCCATTTGGAATGATGTAATTGCTAGAAAAAATGGTGCTTAATAAAGTAGACATAAAGAATGAGCAATTAGCCATTCATAGGAAAATGGATGCATACTGAGGATATACTCTTAAGTGAAATAAGTAAGTTACACATGTGTAAATACTAAATAGTTTCTCTGGTGTGAAAAACTATAATTGGACATAAGATCCTAATGGTGTAATTGACAATGTGAAATAGGAAGAAAAGGGCTTAAAGTGTAGGGGAAGTGGGAAGGGTAAGGGGAAAGGAAATAAGGGAAAAGAAAAAAATAAGAGAAAAGGAAAAAATGGAAATAAAGTGTTTGTAAACAGGGAAGGGAGGAGAGGGTGAAGGGAGGGCAGGGGTAAGGGGAAAAATGAGAACCAAGACCTGTCATGTAAAGGTACACAATCCCAATGATGAATGTTACAGTACTGTATACCTAAAATGTACCAATAAACTCAATGAGGAAAAAACAATAGACTAGAAAAAGACAAAATCATGTTTTTTATTTAAAAATTCAAATAATTAAAAAATACATGATGGGAATTAATCATAATAATTGTTAGATAAAAGATTATTGTGCTGTGAAAGAGCTGTATAAAAGGACTACGTTACATTTCATTAGTTCTTTCTTTTGGTGTTGTATAAAATTATCAGATGGAAAACACTTTCAGAATGTCAGCTGAATTGTGACCATGGATTCTTTAATATGTCACAGAAGTGTGACTATTGGCATATGTGCATAAAGACAAAGAAAACCTTTATACACCAGAAAAATCCATATGATTTTCTATGTCATTGAATATAGAAAATTAGCATATGTAGCTGTTATTGTCAGTAAAGTCACCTCGCTCAGCATACCTAAGCCATATTTCTGGTGGAAAAAAATTCTATAATTTTGTGAATATGAGCAAAAATAATGACATCTAGCACAAATGAAGTAGAATCCCTCATGAGATAGGGTTGCTGCTCAGTCATGTGAACTACCTTATCTCTTTTGAAAATGTGTACTTTTGGTTTTATTCAGCTGGTTTTTCAGAATTTCTCTCAAGCATCACGGCCTAAACAATCTAAGCAGAAACATGTTTTTTTTAACATGCATTTATGTTAATTTTCTAACTAAAAATAAAACTGGTTTACTTTTTTCTCTAGCTCCAATTATTAGATTTTGCTTTTCTTCCTGAGAGAAAAGGGTTGCTCAGCTTTCTTGAGAAAATTGCTTCTGAATTTGAAGTTGAATTTGAACACAGACATGGTACAAACACCATAAGCCACTTCCTGTAAGCTAATGTCCCTATGATTCAATAATTGGAAAAGTATAGACATTTATAATTCCCTAAAAATAAGGTTTTTAAAATAATTATTAATCTATAATTTTAAATTTTTAATAATGATTAAATGCAAAAAGGATTCATACAAAAAAGTCTAATTCATTTTTTATTCATGAAGACTGATCTTTTGAATATTCAGTTCACTTTGCAAGCATTAATAAAAATGTAATGAATAAAGAGAATAGTAAAGAAAATCTGATAAAGAATAGTGAAATAAAAGTTTAAGACCACGGGTAAGTACTTATTCTTTTCTTCCAAATTTAATGTTATGAATAGATAAAACAATATCTTTTATTTCTTATGAGTCCAGGGTACATTAAATGTAATCTTTTCATATGATAATACATTTCATTCTTTTGTAAAATGATTAATGAGTAAGTAGTTAAAGTGATAATGTTCTTGATGCTGGAAAAGCGGGAAGACAGGTGAAGCAGGAAAGCTGTCAGCTTACTAAAGATGTGTTCTTCCAGGCCTGGGCCACTGGGCTGCTTTCAAGTACAAATATATCTTTGCTGCAGGGTCTGAAAATTTCATTTCTTTGACCCAAGCCTTTTACAAGGCCTAGAGAAAGAGACTTTGTGTCTCTGTGGCTCTCCTGGGCTCTCCGTCTATAAATGTCTGTTTTGAACCATCAATCTTGACTACCTGATCATTTAAAATAAAGTGGAGGTGCCTCACCCTATTAATTGGCGTGTGATTTAAATATATGCTGAGGAATTTATAGTGCTTATTGGCAAGTAATTCTCTGTCATGATTAGGGTACTAGAAGTCACATTTTTAAGTGGCTCAGTACCATAGGTGATAAGGTAATCATGCATTAGTTTCAGTTACTTGGAAGGAAGGATTTTGTTTTTCCTGAATGGAGTTGCAGGTATTGAACTGAACGAGTACAGGACACGTGGTGGCTCATTTTATTTCTTCTTACAATGCTATTTGCATCGCACAGCAATATAGTAAACATTGTCAGTGTTCGCCACAGCAGCAGCTCTTCCCCTGGGAGGGCTCTTCCTTTCCTCCTTCAGGGTGAATTTTCAGTCTATCCATCGTGGTGCTCTCCCTCTCCAAGGCTGTACGGATAACTAAGACCAGCTAAGATGCTCAAAGGCAGCAATCGGAAGAGACAATCTACTAATTCCTGTCATTCACTGTCATTTTCCGGTGGCTTGATGTTTCTGCATATTTGTGATTTCATAGATTAAATATTCCCTTAATCCCTCTGGACTTTAAAATGTTTCTATCCCTAGAAAATTAGTGAGCTCTTGGATATTCAGAGGACCACTGATTGTGGAGAGAGAGGCCAGGGCTTGGGAAGTGACAAGAAGTTGCCTGTGACACAGAGCCTCACATGCAACACGATGAAGGCTTTTCCAAGCTATTTTGGGACTTGCTGTCTGGGCTGCTGGTGAAAAATTTATACAGCCACCCTGGTGTTTGGGCTCACATGTTCCAGAGAAGGATATATAGGTATATATGCTTTTCTTTTAACACAAATTATCAGATTTTTCTATATTACAATGAGGGGCCTGTCATGCTGAGGAGACATCATTACCAAGTAGATAAAATTACCTACCTTGTGTTTTATATAAATATTAAATAAAAAACACGTTCCAATAAATAAACTCTATAGTTAGCCAGATATCTTCAAAAATCCCTCGTTGGCTCTCCTCATCCAATATGTTGTAAGGAAAAATGTGGAAATCAAGCACGTTGCAGAAGAACAGCAGGGTTAATGTCACAACTCTATTATGAACACTCAGTTTCTTCTCGTATTAAAATCTGTGAAGCATAAACTTTCTGTGGCTTTTATCATCAGCTTTTTACCGCAAAGTCAAGAATTGTTTATGGGCTTGTCTGTATAATCTCAATATTGATCTTTACCTCTGAAGGGTTCTGATTTTCTGTCAGAATGCTTTTGCGAGAATTGGAGATCAGAATTTACTCTCTGAGAGCAAAGTCCTATTTGGAGGAAATAAATTAAAATATTAAAAATTTAAAAAGGAGGCTGTGACCTAACCACCCTCCTTTTTGAATTTAACTAGTAAAATTTATTATAGATTTATTATGGGTTTTAAATATTTTTCTACCTTGGTGAATAAGATAATCATCTTCTTTACATGGTAACTATGTGGGTGTGGGGAATGAGCTGGAAAGGGCAGGGAAGCTATAAAACTTTCTTATATTAATGAATAACTTCTAAAGCCTCAGTTCTGTAAACATAACAATTTCTGTCAATTAGCATCCTGACATAGGGAACTGTAAAAGCAGCTGCAGGACATAATTCTTTTTGTTTGTCTGTTTGTTTTTCGGTTTTTTGAGACAGGGTCTCACTATGTAGTTGAGACTGACCTGGAACTCACTATGCAGCCCAGGCTGGTCTTGAACCCACAGTGATCCTCCTGCCTCAGCCTCCCGAGTGCTGGGATTCCAGGCATGCTCCACCACACTTGGCTACAGGGCATAATTCTTAATGCTGTCATCCCTTGGTCAAGCTTAGTGTCTACTGCTTCTTCCCACTTTTAAAATCTATCAGCTAAGACAATTAGGAACCTACCTATTATATTTATTTAAAATCCCTTTCAAAGAAGTGAGGCTCAGGACTCTTGGCTCAGCAAGGCAGATGTCCAAGAACCACCAAAGCTAGACATGGGGGCTGTGAGAGACAGAACAAGAACCCCAGGGAAATTCAGAAGGCAGCACCCGAGGATGACCTTAGATTGAAGGCACAGTGTGATTTCTTTCTGAAGACCAATATCAGAGATACTAGAACACATCCTAAGACACGGGACTAGAGTCTAAGACACAACACTCATCCAACTGGTCTAGAATGTTGTTTACACAGAGCACTGCCTGATTCCCTGAAGCACTGGAGCCTAAGTCTAGGTGATTTTCACAGGGCTCTGTGTTTGCTGTTGTTTGGAGCTGATATGGAAGGGTGTGGACATTCCCTTCCAGAAGTTGTATTTGAGTGCAATAAATCTTGGACTTCATCAACTTAACTAGGGGATAATTGTATGTTCAGCATTCTAGAGCTAGCAGTTAGACTCACATGACCATTAATTTCACCAAGACAAACTTTTCCCAGTGGACCAGATATTAGATCGCATCCTGGCAATTTTATGAGCTCTGAAGATCTCTTAAGACATAATGCAGAATGTTAGGGCATATTTCCAAGTTGCTGGCCGGAAGATTGGTTGTCCATGGCTGAACATAGTAGAGAAGGAGTAAAGAATGAGAGCCTAGGTGAATTTGCTTGAATGGTGACAACTGGCAACAGAAATCACCAGACTAATGTCTTTGACCACTTTAAAAGACTTAAGGACTTAAGTCTACCTATGAGTGAGTGATAAATGTGTATATATCCTTGAGGCCATTTTATGTGGTCCATCTGATGTTCAGGACTTGAGTAATATGGTCAGGGCCATGACATCTCTGAAGGGTACCATGATTGGAAATACGTCAAGCTGATTCAGTCACGATGTTCAGGTAAAATAGCCTACTGTCAGTCAAACACGGATGTAACCCATCTATAAAGGATTATGAGTTGACAGAGCAACACTGTGAGAAGTACTTTTACCTCATTTTTCTCACCTTTGGAAACAGAAACTTGACTGTTATATTTAGTTAAAGAGATAGCGCTACTAGTAACAGTCACTTTGATACAATTATTGCAGTTAATACTTTTACTACTTGTTCTGTAGAAACCAAAATATTTTTACTTTATTTGAAAATGAGAATTAACGCACACAAACACATAGTTATGATTAAACTCAATTATCAAATCTAAATGGTATATGATTGATTTGAGATATATATTTTATTCCATAATGATAAAATACAGGAAAATATTAGCTTTTACAACTAAGGGCTTGATTCCTTTTCCTTTAGATTTTAATGACTTGCTATGCATCTTGTGTTTTTCGTCCATTTAATTTGCTAGGGAAGGATCATTTTTAATAGGTGACAGCAGTTACTATGTGTGTAGTTCATGACAGCATTGTGCTACATACTTGGGGTGTAAGTAAAGGAAAATAAGAGCCATGGGTCCTGAAGATTGGAATATAATTTTAAAACAGTATTCATATTTGAAAAAACTGTTAAAATTGATATTGTAATGCTATCTGTGAAGGGGAGTAATAAATGCCTATAGGGTGATTTGGCCTAGCAAGGAAATTAGGGGAGGCTACCCTGAGGAAATTGTCTGGCTCTGAGAGGTAAAGGATCATTAGGGGAGGAGGATATTCTAGGCAGTAGGAATATAACACGCAAAGGTTTCATGTTGGCTGGAGAGAGCAAATTATTAAAGAAAATGAAAAAGTTGAGGTGGTTGAGGTAGAAATAGAAAGGAGGAGAATGGTGTAAAGTGATTCTAGGGCTCATAGTGTGAGTTGAGTGAGACCATTCTAGACCTTTTGGACACTTTAATAAATATAGTTTAAGCTGGGTGTGGTGTCACCTGTAATCTCAGCACTCTGGAGGCTGAGGCAGGGATATTGCCATGAGTTGAAGGCCAGCCTGGACTACATAATGAGTACAAGGCTGGTCAGAACTATGCACGATCTTGTCTTTAAAAAAAAACAAAAGTCCAGTTTCAAGTACATAGCAAGATCCTGTCTTAATAAAAGCAAAACCAAAGTAAAAAAAAAAAAAGAAAAAAAAGAAAAGGAATAGTATCAATATTCTAAGAATATTTGTTATCTGTCAGATGATTGAACAGAGAAAGGATGAAAACTGACATATATTTCTCTTTTTTTTGTGAAAGATAATCCTGTAACTTTAGTGTTGGAAACTGTTGAGGAGGAGGAGGAGGAGGAGGCTAAGCGTGTTCTAGTCTTTTCTTTTTGAAGTAATAGCTTTGTTTCTAGATTTGCAACTGTTGCAAGTTCACCTTCAGTACTGTATTTTTAATGGATTTTATTAAAGCTATTTTGCTTTAGTACGCTCTCAAAATGTGCAATTATAACCACATACTACAGGGAAATGCTCCGTTTCTGGGACATGGTGGCTTTCCAATCAGCATTCTTAGCTACATCTTTGCCTTTTGTGGTCAGCAGTTTGTGCTCTTGACACAAATTATACCAAATATCATTAAAACGAAATGCAACAGAAATTTCTCCTGCTTGTCTTTGAGTGTTCATGAAATAAATCGTAAAATCATTACTGTGAGGACAGTTGTTCCGGAACCACTGCTCTGGCATTTGGACAAATATCCTAACCAGTCAATTCCTTCTTCATAATTACCTTACATTTTGAGAATTTATATACCTATTTCCCAAAACTTAGAACTGACTTTTCTGTATAAGTAAGCTTTTCAAACTGAAATACTAGATTCTTACCATGTTGGGCCACAAAGTTGAAGAAAAAGGGAGAAAAGGGGAAAAAAAGTATTTTTGAATATTATTATGTGTCATTACTATTTGACCAAATAATGTTTTCTCACCTAACTGTCAAAATCAAAATCAAATGTGGAGTTAAAATAATGTCTTTGCTATAGCTGAGAAAATGGATTTGTATTTTATGAATATCATTTTACTATAGATATTAGAGTACTTTTCAGGCTCCACCTAAAAATCTAGGAAAGTGTTTTCCTTCTTTCATGGTAACAAAGTGGTTAGGTAGGAAATTTATTTTTTAATGAGAGATGCTGGGGAATATCCCAACCAATAGTCACCAATGGTGACATAATTAGGAAGAAGGAAGTAGGCTAAAAGTGTGGGTGGAGTGGTGGGAATGCTTTTCTAGAAAAACATATCGCTCACCATAACTCTTAAACCACCATCTCCACTACAGCATGACCACCAACAAAACCTCCCAGTACCCCTATGACTGCCCTGCCCTCATCACTGAAACCGTTGACCAAGAAAACATACCCATGTTCCTATTATACAGCACTAAGTTCAAGCAAGAACTTCAACCAGATTCCTATTGACCTGAGGAGACTAAAGGCAAAAGTTGAGATTTTTTTGTTCATTTGTTTGGGATGATAATTATTATGGTGCTGGGTATAGAATCCCAGGCTTCACATATAGTAGGCAAGGGGTCTACCACTGAGCAAACCCAGTCTGGAATTTTTGTTACTTTTAAATTTCTGTGCTCACTGCAGAGATTACCGCCTCATAATGTTACAGAATGCATTACAGCCGTGTAAGGCAGCTATAATGCCCAGGTCTGCAGCATGCAGCAGTTCCAGCTGTGGCCACATGTAGAATGCTCCCTGAATGTGGCAGGAAATAGTTACCAGTGGTCTCCAGGGGTACATACTCAGATAGTGTCATCTGCAGCAGGATCCTAGCTGGCAAGGAAAAGGGGCTGGACATGTCAATTTGATTGGATTTCCTTTGTCAACTCAGAAAATCATTTGCCCTTGTCCTTTTAAATAGTATATTGTCCCATTATCTCTGCTCTCTTTCAAGGATGCCAATTACACATATGTTGGTTCTCTCCCTTATGCCTTGCCTCACTTCATGGCTTCCCACTCTGTCATATATTTTCCACCCTGTGCAGTTTATCTCAATATCCCAGTGTGCGTGTTTTCCTTTGGAATATTTTTTTAAGGTTAGCAAATTACTCCTCAATTAAGTCTTATTTGCTAGTAAACAACTGTTGAATCCTTAATTTCAATTCCATTTCCACTAGACTCCTAATTTACTAGATTTTAGATTCTGCCTAAAATTTGTATCTTATTTGTACTCCTGCATCACAATGAGTTTAAAGCCTACGTCTAATAACTGTAATATTCAGCTCCCTGTGATTTTCTTTTGTGCTCTTTTGTGATTCTCTCTTACTTTTTGAGTAATTCTTATTTTTTATATCTGATTTTGTTTTACTGCTGAATGATGGGCACTGTAGATGAGGAAATTGCACAGTTAATTTGTTGCTCAGAATTATGCTATTCAGTGGAGACAAATATTAGATGATTTGGGGTAAGCCTATAAAATGGCCTCGTTTGAAGTTTCTTATTTAAGAAAGCTATTAGTAAATTATACCTTTTATGAATTATTATATATCTCATCATATTTCATGATGTATGTGTCATCTATTTATTGATGTAATCTTTACCTCTCTCTATGAATGAAGCCTCATCCACAGTTTGAGGGCCATTCATTTTTATCCTTTATGGAAACTATAGTAAGAGTTATTAAAGAACTCATTGACTTTTGCAATCAAACTACAAACGTTTCTAAAGTTCTTATTCAGATCTGTTGTTCAGCTCCCTACATTTCTCAGCTGCATTTTTATCCCAATTTTAGAATCAATTTATTGTCTAGCTAAGTAGTTCAATTTCTGTCAATTTATACACATGTTAGGTAGGATATGTCAATATCTCTTTTAAGAAATTCATATTCATTTTGAATAGTTTTTGGGAAAAGGAAGAATAGTCTGGACCAATATAAAATCTATTGCTTTCTGAAATTTGGATAGGTTTTAATAAAATTTTACTAAAGGATGAAAAAGACAACAAAACAGATAAAGTTACAGTTTTAATATTTCTTGAGCTTTATCTAAGCATACTCATATGAAACCTTCATAATGTCTCCAAGGCACTTATACAAAATAAACATAACTTCTAAATGAAAATGATGAAAGCATTCAGTTTATAGAACAGTTGAAACTGATTATATCATAAATGTTAGATATTTTTCTATTGTAAATAAAAAACTATCTTCTTCATTAAAAAAGGGTTTGTAAAAAACTTTAATCCTAATCATTTCATGTTATAACAAAAAGATCATGTGCTCATAGGATAATAGCAATGATAATGATTATGATAGGTAGATTTTGTTATTAACTATGTTATTAGAATATGGAATCTTTAAGTATTTGAAATTATTTTCACATTAATACATTTATATTGAACATATACCCATGAATAGTTACAGAAACAATTTTTAGTGCTCATTCAGCCTAATTCAGCCTAATTAATGGTAAAATAAGGCTGGTTATTTACATGAATTGCATTCATTTTAATTCCCTGACTTTTCTTATCATTTCTCAGCTGCATTTCATTGCTCTTATTTTTTGAAAATGAGTGAGGGGCTGGGGATTTAGCTCAGTGGCTGCCTCTGGCTGCCTCACAAGTGCAAGAACCCGAGTTCTATCCCTGGTACAAAAAACAAAACAAAACAAAACAAAACAAAAAAAACAGAAAGAAAGAGAAAATGAGTGAGAAAAATGTGAAAAAATGTAGAGTGTATGTGCATAAAACTTGTGTACTAGTTGTTGCTGTTGAAGACATTCTACTTGAATTTTGATTTAAAAGAATGTTGTTTTGTCCCATTGGCTATTTTTGATCAAATGTATATGTCAGTTGAAGAAATATTTAAAATAAGCTAAGGAAAGAAAGAAGGATGGAAGGGAAAAAAAAGGAAAGCTGGATGAAGGAAGGTTAATAATAAAAGAAAACCTATTCTTTTGCAAAATAAAAATACCATTTCAAGGAAAATTCCTCTTTTTTCTTTAATGAGTTCTGCAAGTTTTTTGGGATATCATGTGTATACTGTTTCACATAAAGGAAATACTACTTTACACACATATATTGTTCCACATATTTAAAATTTTTAGCATAATACCACTCTTATGTGTACTATATGAAAAAATAAAATAAAATTTCATAACAAAATAATTAGAGAATAGCAATGGTTAATCGACTGTGTATGATAATCTTAAGAGAATGACCAAAGTGTTACTCTGAGCATATCTCACACACAGAAAAGACTCTACCTTTGAAGCCTATTTACCTTCGTAACCTCCGCTCATACTTCCCTTCCCATACACTCTCTAATTGAGCTGTGGTAAGGTTCTAAGGTACCTTATATGCCATGTCATCTTACGGGCATTTTTCTACTTGATATTTTTTCTTTCTTTTCTTTCTCAATATGTAGAACATGTTCAAATCTCAGTTACATTTTAATTTGCTCAGAGAAATCTTTCCATCCTTCTTTTTAAAATAATATTTCATCCCTTATGGTCTTATAGTAACATATGCCTCTCTATCATAGTACTAAGGACAGATATAATTTTTTTGTTATTTCTCAAATTGGTTTCTTCCAGAAGAGTAATCATTCAATAAGGTCATGGCTCAAACCTCTTTTTGTAATTTATGAAACATTTATCAGCTTGTGTCCCTATCCCCAGGTTTTCATGTTACTCATACAAAGAAGATCTAGAGGCTAGGAATTTATATGTTCTAAGCTCTCTTGCAGTAGGGGTTTGGACAGGTTCTTCTAGTAGAAGTGTTTGGATAGAGATAGAATGCCTGATGACCAGGAGAAGCCATTTTGTTTCATCTCGAACATGAGTATCAGCCTTAACTATAGGTGATCATGGGCCCCTTGTATCAGCCCAGTAGTTTGAAGGAAGCAGAAAAGCATTTGCTGGATCTCTGGGTAACATCTTTCTGTGCTCCCTTGTACACCTTCAGCCATTGCATTGTCTTTATAACAAATTTCTTTCATTGGTTCCCTCATGTCCCTATGTAGATTGTTTTTTCTTTTCCTAATTCTAGATCCTGACCAATAAAATTAGGAATGCAGATGAAGGAACACACCTGCTTTTCCAGGCAATAATATGCCATAAATAAATACAGATATACAGTGTACCCTCAAGTTATGACCAGCCTGACATATGAACAACTTGGGTTATGACTGGAATTTTAGTTTTAACTTAAGAACAAAGTCTTGAATTGCAATTGAAATGCTGGCCACTGTGCTTGCAGATGGTCTCAGATAAAGATTAAATCCTTAAAGAATTCTGGAAGGAGCATTACATCATCATTTCCTGTGTGGGGTTAATTGAGAAATCCTGGGGCCAATGTCTCTCTAAGGACACCGATCTGCCTGTATACAGGAGAGGAACACTGAAATCTGTGTAGAGGAGCCTGAGCTTTAATTCGATCAGAGTTACCACCAGCCCTCACAAACTAACTGAGTTCATAAGCCAGGGGTCCACTGTACATTGACATCAATCTTTCATATCTATGTAAGTCACTCTGTTCTAGCTATGTTACAAAATAGAAATAAAATTCTTTCAAAGCTTTCTTATCTTAGTTGATATTAATTTTTTTATTTTTTATGTCAATGTTATTAAAGCTCAGCTTCAAATGATGAGTTGTAATTAGGACTTTGGAATTATGTAATTGGGAGTTTGGAATTATCTGAATGTGTAGAATGTGCATAGGGATGCATGTGGCTGTATTTGTTCACTTTTATGAATAATTTAGATGTACGAAAACCAGTTAATTTATTCACATTGAGGAAAATATTTTTCAGAATATTTTAATGTATTCTATGAGGACTGAAATCTTATTAAAATAAATCATTCATAAGTAATACCTGCACTTGCTATGCTCTTTGATTGAACTTTCTTTCTTGTGATAATACTAGGACAAAGATTCCTCCAGAGTTCTCTGTAGTCCTGTTTTAAAGTCTCAGGAAAATAAGAGAATACTCGATATGTAATTAAACAGATACTGGTAAATCATAACTTTGAATGATTTTGACAGTAGAATGTATCCTTTGGGAACAGAAACTAATTGATTTTAAAGAAATGATTTGGGAAGAACTTAATATAAAAGCAATTGTTATGTAAGCTTTTTGAACTTTTGGGAACTCTTTCCCTACCATTCTTGTTTAATTTATAGTGGCTGGGACACATATTCAAATTTGGGGACTGAGAACTTAGCTCAGTGGATCTGCCTCCTGCCTCATTTGATGTTTCCTCTATAAAAAGTGTCAAGTCTTATACATGCAGAGGAATTTAGTTTTTGAGCAACCAAGAAAAAAAGAAAGGAAAGTTTAAAAGTGTTTAGAAGATGGAGTTTACCTTGCCTAAAATTTGCAAGTCTCTGGGTTTGATGACCAGCACCAGGGAAAAAGAAACAGTGGGAATGGTTATAAAAGAGGCCCATTTAACCTGTGCTTTTCTTTTCCTATTTTACTGATCCAGAGTTTTCACTGATAAAATGTCTTATCAACATCTGTTAGAGTTCATCTTAACATTTAGATAAATATCAACACAAGTTACTGATAAAGAATGATGAAAATCCTTGCTATGTGTATGTATATGGTATATATTTCCTTAATTGAAGAAACAATTTAGATTATTTTTCCTCTATTGAAGCAAATCTATATAACAATAAATTGTCTATTTTAAGTGTACAATTACTAGCATTTGATATACCTACAATATGTAACCCTTACCTTTATCAAGTTAAAAAACTGAACATTTGGTTGAGCTGCTGAAACTTCTTCTAAATACCCTTCTGCTGCAACCTTGGGAGGTCTTTTTTCGTACCCACTCTAGGCTTGTTCTGGTAACCTGCATTAGCCAAAGGAACATCAAAAATTAATTCTAATGGAGATTTGACATATGCTTGTATGTTGGGACTTAATGGTAGCCTTTGCGGGAAAAAGTATTGGTTATTCTACTGGAAAATTTACTTAGAAAGGACCTGGTACCCTGACCAATGGTCCTAGATGAGCTTGAAATAAGGCAAACCAGTTGGCATGTGATTATTTCAAAACAACTCGTCAATTGTCCATGAGTTGAATTCATTCTATCAGCTAAGCCCTGGCAAAATGGGTGACGTGGACTTGTGAGCAAAGGAACAGGAGTTGCTTTAGGTCACTAAATTTGGCACCAGTTAGCTTTGCAACAATAAACCATTAAAATACCATCTTTGTGAGATTTTCTTTTTTACAGCACTCTTTACACATTTTATGCAATGAAAACCATCGGCACTAGATGCTCAGAGATGTCTAAGTGTATAAAAGGTATATATCAAGCTAACATGATATTTAAAACACGTTCTGTGTACTGAGCCACACAAATATTTCTTCATGAATATAAATATAAAAGCATAATTCTTATATTACTAAATATGGAAAAATAACAAGATCAGAAATTTAATTAATATTGTCCACTTTATATTCTTTAACATGCTAAAGATAATTAGAAAAAGAGCATTTATAAATGATTGATTTATGAAATTTATTTCATTTCAACAAAGTCATTTACTAATCATATTATTACAATGAATATTTTCACATAATTTGTACTCCAAACTAATTAACTTCTCTTTAATGTTTTTTGTTTTGAAACAACTTCTAGCTATGTAAATGGATGAATAAACTTTTCCTGGTAAAGGTTATGAAAATATCTTTCCTAGCATATTGTTTTTTCTTCAAATTCTACTTTTAAAATTTTGATAAGGAGAAATTTTAAAATACAAAATAAAATGCACTGATATTTCCTGCTTTGTAGAGGTTCGTAGCAGACTTCTTCAACTGAGTCATAGAAAAATAATCTACTTTTTGCTGCATTTAACTCTTTCAGAATTTAGGACGTTTTACATTTCACTTTTTGACACGTTTTAATTACACATTAGCTGGGGTTGCTGTGATATTTTCATACACGCGCACAGGGTGCGTGGATCAAATTTCCTTTTCCCTCCCCTCCCCAGCCCTTTTCAATCTCTAACCATCTCTACTCCCTTTTGAGTTGAGATTTTCAGGTTCCACATAAGAGAACATGGAATACGTGCCTCTCTATGTCTAGTCTTTTAACCAGTTAATGTATTTTCTGATTCTACCCATTTTGCTGCAAACATTGCCTTTATTAGTGCATATTAATTACACAGAGTAATGGGTTTTGTGGTAGGATTTTCACATATTTCCTTCCCTTGTCTCCTCAAATCACCTTCCTCTTTACTAATACTCTCCCTTCTAGTTTCATGTCATCCTTTTTAATTTCTAGATATCAATGTTGAGAGAAAATATGTGATGTCTGTTTTTCTGAGGCTTGCTTGTTTTGCTTAATGTGATGCTCTCAGGTTCCATCCATTTTCCTGAAAAATGACATAACTGATTGATTTTGTTTTTCTTTATGTCCAAATAAAATTTCATTTTATGTGTTATCAATATCTACACCTACATCTATATTATCTATATCTGTATCTTTCATTTTCTTTACCATTATGTTTAACTTTTAATCTCATCCTGAATTTATATTTATAAATTCTGTCAAAAATTATCAACATTATTTTCTCCATAAAGTGATATAATTTTCTCATGATTATTAACTAAATCTTTCTTTTTTTCTCTTTTCTTAATTAATTGGCACATTTTAGGTATACATTATAATGATATTCATCATTGAGAATTTGTAACTTTATGTAATATATCTTGGTTCCTTTTTTTTCCCCATTCCCCCGCCCTCTCTGGAACCCTTCCACCCCTCCCTATTTATAAAGACTTTGTTTCTATTTTTTTCAATGTGAGAAAAAGAAAAAAAAATGACCAAATCTTTCATAGAGCTCTGTAATTTGGAAGGAAGTTACAAACATGACTCTATTTCAAAATATGTACTTTCTACAGTTTATGTTTATTAAAAAAATAATCAATTTTAATTTCATTCTAGAATGTCTCTCTTTTAAAATATTGAGCTCTTGGTTAATATACAAATGTCTTATCTGTGTAGTGAATGCTTATGGCTGCACATGAGGGTTTAACCAGCATCCAGATCACAGCACGTTCCAAGCACCCTCTCTTTCCTACTTTCAAGTAATGGTGACCTTTTATTTTTTCCCTATTAAGTTTATTGGTACATTTAAGGCAAACAATACAGTTACATTTATCATTGGGATCTTGTACGTTTACATGATATGTCTTGGTTCTTGTTTTTCCCATACCACTGCCTTCCCTCCACCTTTTAAAGGAAATCTCTTCATTTACCACAATTTTCACAGTTCAAAGGTGTTTTCTCCGGTTTTAATCTTTGTGGAACTATACTCTGTGTTATTTTGTGTCCAGGTTCTTTGGCTCAATTTTGTGTCTGAAATTCATTCGTAGTTGTTCTTTTTCTGCTACTGGTTAGCACTCTTGTGTGAATATGCTACACTTTTTCCATTTTATTCTTTATAGATTTTTAAGCTGCTTTGCGTTTTAGGCTGTTACAATAAAGCTGGTATGGCCATTCATATTCCTGTCTTTTAGTAAACATACACACTTTTTTCTTTTGTGTATATACTCAGCAATAGAATTTCTAGTGGCAGAGTGCAAACACCTTTCATTTTAGTAAAGACTACAAAAGAGTTTTTTGCGGGGGAAGGGTTGTACCAATTTATATGCATAGTAGCAGGCTAAGAGAATTATTTCTTTTTCTTGCCTGTAGGCATTGTATCCTGGTTTCTCCTGAAAATAAAACCCATTGTGTGTGTGTGTGTGTGTGTGTTTGTGTGTGTGTGTGTGTGCATATGCGCATGTTGTGGAACTGAATCATGTGTTTATGGAAGCTGAGAAATCATATTATTTGCAGTCATCAGGAAAGTTGCCATAATTCAGAACTTGAAGGACTGAGAATCCAAAAAGCTGACATAAATCCCAGTCTGAGGACAGGGAAGGCTAAGACGAGTTGTCCTAGCTCAAGCAGTAAGGCAAGCCATAAAGAGGGTCACATTCCTTCCTTTCCTTTTGTTTTGTTTGGGCACTGAACAGACCAAGTGATGCTCACC
This sequence comes from Fukomys damarensis, assembly GCF_012274545.1. Classification (NCBI taxonomy): domain Eukaryota; kingdom Metazoa; phylum Chordata; class Mammalia; order Rodentia; family Bathyergidae; genus Fukomys; species Fukomys damarensis. The sequence continues at coordinate 29,844,002 of NW_022900915.1, read as the reverse complement.
TACACTGAGGTAGACAATCAGTCTTTGAGTCCACCAAATTGCAAGACTAATCTTACCTAGAAACCCAACAAAAGCATCCAGAAACTCTCACAAAAATGCAGAAAATCAGTCAATCTGGGCACCCACTTGTTTACTCAAGTAAACACATATAATTTACCATCATGGGCACCATATCAAAGGGAAAAAGAAACAGTTTCTTTAAAAAGTCCTAGAGTCAACCACTGGATTTTTGTTTTCTTTTTCATTGATTTTCAGGAAACTGAAAGTTGGGCTTCTTATGAAGAACTTAACATTATGGCTAACAGTATCAACTTTGATGTTATAAAAGACCAGTTTATAATTTTAGTTCTTTCATTTAATTCATGTGTGATTTGAATAAACTGCTTAAATTATAAGTAGTGCTAAAAGTGTTAGTTTTCCCATTGGTAAAATCAATTAGTAAATATGCTGGAAAATATTTATTAAATAAACAATTTCTGAGCTTCATTGACTAAGGTAGCAGACAAAAGAAAATGATAATAATATTTAATATTATAATAAAATTAGATACAATTATATTACTATACAATTATTAGAATGTAATAATTATCATCAGTATATTTCTTTTTAAAATCTACAGTTAGATTATTCATCTAAGAAAATTCATCTACAGTGTGATCTCCAAAACCATTGACATTTAAAATAAATTTGATTTTCTCTAGAGCACCCAAACTCTCCTTCTGGCCATTGAAATACTATTTAATTTGCGTTGACTCATGAAGACTTCATTACATTTGAAGGGATAACCCAATAAATTTTGAAAATAATGTTTGGAAACCTTACAGTTTTGAATATTTTATCTAAAAACAACTGTGACCAAATGTTAAAATTTTGGTTCATTTTTATGTTACATTCTATGATAAAAATGTCAAGAGAACTTCTGCATACATAGGAGTTGTAAGTGGAAATAAATGTCAAAGGTGGAAGAGAAATACACAATTAGGGAAATAAACCAAAATATTGAATAGGAGGAATCTGTTGTAGAAACCATATAAATTAGGAAGGACACAGGCAGCCAAGGTCACTACAAATCAGTGTGTGACAGTCAGGAAGGAGAGAGTGTATAGAACTCAGAGACCATCTCATGAATTCCAAAGCCAAGTAAGAAGTTAATAGTGAAGGCATACGAAAAAGCTTCTCATGGAACTCAAGAAAGATTGAGACAGAAGATTCTCATTTGTTTAATGCATTAAAAGGTAACACTGGCTTTTGCCCCCAGCGAGAGACAAAAGCAGGACAGTGTAGATGGGTGACTGCCAATGACTGAAGAGAGCCTCCACAAGAAAAAAGTGTATATTAGCCCTACTTATTTTCTTTTTTCTTCCTCCACTCATTTTTGATGACATAGCTAGGACTCTATGAAATTAGCTGTCTTGAGAGATGCCATTAACTATTTTATGCAGACAATGAAAGTCAATTCCTCTTTATTTCAGCAAATATTTCAAGTTAAAAGATGTAATAGATGAAGTCATTTTTTACATTCTCAGTAATAAAAAAATTCCTTTAGTGACTATGGAGCACTTTTCTTTCATTTCACCTGTTTTTAATCTACCACTTCACAGGTTTATTCGGCTCAAGGGGGGAAAGGAATCTATTCTCAGAAAGTACAAGAATTAAATTTTAGAATTTTGAGAAATTACTTCTTTACTTTCCTTCCTTCCATTGCCTTCATGTTCAGAATGGTTTTCTTCTACTTACTGGATAGATTCATAAATGAATAATGAAACTGGGTCCCTCTAAAGAACAGGTTTTTTTATAGCTACATGTTTGCATTGTTAGACAACCATGTACACCCCCTTTTCTGGTAAATACTTCATAAATTTATTGTCATCCTTGGACATAAAATATAACAAAATTGATTCCTTCTATCACCAAGGTTATCCATTTGAAGGGGTACATAAAGATTAAATGACACTAGAGGTAAGCTTCTTTTCTTTTACATCTTGGTTTTTTTCAGCTGAGTCTTTTCTGTTTTGGACACCGTTTCATTATTTTGAAACATTAAATGATTATTTTGAAGTTGATACCTTACTAAGGTCTTGGATGAAGTTTATTCCAAACATTGCCACTTTTGATTCCTTAAAGAAAAAAGAATATCATTGATAAAATGAAATGATGGGCTAAGTAGATTGGACAGATTTGAACACCAAGACTCCAGAAATCAATACAATTTCATAACTGGCTAGAGAACCTCGGATAAATCATTTTACCTTGCTGATTTCAGTTTTATTATTTACTAGAGATGGTAATTTGTACTATGTGACCTCTAGGAGGCAGGAATTGTTTTATTTACCACTGTTCACTTCAAAGTCTCTGTAATTAATACTTGTCTTGAGGATGAAGCTACAAAAATAACATTTATTTAGATAAGTTTTTGTTTTGGTTTTTTCCCCCTGTTTATCATCTCACATGATGACATCAGTAATTTTTTTCCAAGCTGATGACTACAGGGCATAACAAAGAACTATGTATTTGAAGAATTCTTAAATCCTGCCATATAAATTTACTATAGGAAATTATTGTTCCTGTCCTCAGCTGATTGCTTTCTTCTATAAGATCTACATTTAAGAGACATTTTCATTTTTATAATTGAAAGATCACCCCCCAAAAGTTGAGAAACATTTACACAGGAATTTACTTATTTTGTGACAATATTGTGCAATTTATTATCTCCCTCTTCAAAGTTTTATCATATACTTGCTCTCTATATATTCATCTTAGTCACTTTCCTGTAACTGAGACATAACAGTAGACACCCACAATTTAAAGGAGGAGAGTTTTATTTGGGGTCAGAGTTTCAGAAGATTAGGTGCCTGGTTAGTTGGCTCCAAGGTAGAAATGGCAGAAAGGAAGAACATGGTAAAGACAGCTGCTCACTTCATGGAAGACAGGAAGCAGAAAGCAAGCAAGCAAGCTCTATGCAGACATACACAGGAAGGAATCAACGGAAAGGGCTTCTAAGGCCAAACTTGGAAGAATTTGAGCAAAAAAAACAAAGCAAACAAAAATATAAAGGAAAAAACGAAACAAAAAACTACAGCAATGGATTACAACCTAAAACTACAAAATAGACATAACTCCATAATGACATAAGTAAATGATTAAATAAAGAGGAAAAAGAGACTGATTTTCTATTTAGAATGAATCAGAAGAATTTATGTAGATATATTCCCTTTGCCAAAGGAAATGGAGCATAAGTCTCTCAACTCCTTAAATATTATGTGTGGGATTAAAACAAGCCATAACTGAAGAACATTGAATAAAATACTTAGCTACTGTCCCTCTAAACTGTCAAGACCATGCAAATCTAATAAAATTTGAGAAATTTTCACAGTACAGAAAATATTAAGGAGACTACAACTGAAAGTAATGTGGTATCTTGAATGAGATCCCAGAATGGAAAAGACACTAGAGAAAAACGAAGAAAATCTAGTATACACATGAGTATGTATATGTATCAAAGTAAGATTTTTAATATTTACATAAATATGTATGTATTGTATGCTTAACAAGTTTTATATATTTATTTAAAAGAAGGAAAATCCCAACCATTTCTTTTATTCCTAGTCATTCACTTCTTCTAGTCAATCCACAAATCTTGAAAAGGCTAATATACAATCAACAAACCCAATTTTCTTTTTGTTTGTTTGTTTCTTTGGGTTTTTTTTTGTTTGTTTTGGTACCAGGGATTGAACTCAGGGCCCTGCATTTGTGAAGCTGGCAGTGGCCCAATTTCTAACATACAATATGCTAATTACTAAAAATGCTCAGGCTGGGATTTAGCTCAGTGGTGCTGCACCTTCCTTGAAAAAAAAAAAAAAAAATAGAAAAGAAAAAATAAGAAACACAGTTAGTCAACATGCTTGTTAAAATTATCTCAAGTTGTACATACCTGTGGAGTATGTATTTCCATTTATGTTTATTGATTTTTGTAAGTGTGGATCAAAGCAATAGAAACACACACAAACACATACACACGTATAAAAAAACTTTAGAAAAAGGTTTCTTATCTTTTTGTACTTATCTGTTTTATATATATACCTTTTCCAGAATTTTCTTAGCTTTCTCTATTTCTTTAGCAAGTTTATTTTGTTTTATTAAATGCAGTTATTCATGATTCTCAGCTAGGACTTTATTTTGAAGACTGGGCTAAATTTGTTTTTCATCTTTCTACTTTTAGTGCTGAGTTTGCCCAAATTAGCTACTTTACAATGATTAACTATAAGCAAACAAAGTGTCTCTGACTGAAGTTTCTTTTAATTACTTCCTTCCTTACTACAACTTGCTTTTACCGTAATTTTATGCCAAGATAGGCAGCTTTTTTGTTACCTTTTAAATTTTCTGCCAGATATAATTTTCAGCCTGTCAACTCTTCAGATGTTTGATATTTATCCAAAAGAGATATGCTTCTATGTATTCTTTCATCAGAATTTTCAAGAGACATATACAGCAAGCACAAATAAGATATTTTCCCTGTTACCAAAGACTGATGCTTAATTAATGTGTGAGAAGAGACAGACAATAGATAGTAATTTTGCTATGTCAAAGCTTTAGTATAAAAGCGTATGCAGGTGTTTATTAAAACCCATCGGAGCAATTTCTAGGCAAGACTTGATTGGAAATGACTCGTGAGACAAGGGGCGGTGTTACAAATGAGTCCTTAAAAAGCAATGGATGATGGGGAGGGTAATATGAGAGCAAGCTGAAGTTCAGAGTAGAGAAGAGAAATTCATGCTCTTGGATGTGACTGGTTTAGAAGCTGGAGATTGGTTGTAATTGAGAGGCAGGAAAAGAGAATGCAAAGGCAAGCAGGAAACAGCATGATGGGTTTTCTATGTCATGCTAAAGAGTTAGAGCATGTCAGGCACTTGACACAATCAGGTTCATGTATTAAAATGATCATTCTAGGAATAATAAAGAGACAAGATTGAAAAGAGCATAATTAGAATCAGGCAGCACACAGCTGTTACTCCAAAGAGTTAGTTGAAAAATTGAAATAATGAATTATGACAGTGTAAATATGAATGGAGAGGAGATGAATCTCCAGTGCCACTCACAGCATCATCAAAATCAGCACATTGTAAACATTTTTGAATAAATGAATAGATAATTAGGGATTTGAGTGCCTGTCCAGTTCAGAGAGTATAATGCAAAACTATAATGTTTGCAATGAATAAAATTTTCTCAAGGACCAGCAGTAGAGATAGTAAAAGTACCTGGAAGAGACAGAGAAACAGGTTTCAAGTGAATACATGCTTTATTAGTACTATAGCTTTGATATTTCTAGATGATAATTTTAAGATACAAATCTTAATTTCTGACATCTGATGAGGCAATTCATATGTTGCCAGAACACTATACATTTTATATTTCTTTGTTATCACTATCAAATTGTTTACATTTCACTGTGTGTTTCTCTATAAAAATTGTATTAAAGTCTAACATACAGTACTCATCTGTTTTTTGCCTAGAGTCTCTACTTATGTTCTCTTTTCCCCTAAACTCACGTACTCTGCTCTGTGTCCTGTGATCTATGTTCTGTCTTGAACATAACCCCAGGAATTTTACCTATACCTGCAACTTCTCTTCTGTTAAGATGACTGAGAAAGATGAATCACATCATTTGTTCAATTCTATTATGATTGCCAAATCTGCCAAGCCAGTTTTAACGTTTTACAATACCTGAAAACAAACCCCAGTCCTACTCATGATTGGTAAGAGGTCCTAGTGTAGATTTGTGAGCAACTCATTAATATAAGCATCTGCGAATTCAGTGAACACACTCAGAAGGAATATTATGATGATAGATTTGCCACATTTGCCATTTCCTGTACTTTTGATTTCTACAAAATGTGTTTTTGACTTTCAGAATTCACTTCTGTGCCTTATTTATTTGACTCACTGCAAGCTGTTGCCTTCTGATTCAGAGTAGGTTTTCTATATTATACTTAGGTATGACTTCAACAGTCAGTCCCTTTTCAGATTTCTCTGACTGGATTCTGTACCCTCCATGGGTTAATTCTGTTGTACAACAGTTTTGATTTTTTTCTGTCACTCACTGGGGAGCACAAATAGAACAAAACCATCCTGGAATGATGGAGGGGAGAGGTCTTTTACTTACAAGTACTGCTCTCAATATTTCCCCCCAGATTCCAGTCATTTTGGGACATTAATGATTTAGAGAAGATCCATTAAAGAATTTCCTTCAGTTTGGAATAATAGCAGATTTGTAAAGTTCTGACAGGCAAGAAATCAGGACATTCTAATGAAATTAGAATTCCAATTTTCTTTCTAAGAGTATCAATCTGATGTCTTAGATTACTGTGAGTCTTCCCAATCTATTTCATTATCTGTTCAAAAAAGCAATGTGAAGTTTTCAAAAACAAATAAAAATGTTAATGATATGGACAGCGAAAGCAATGGGACTGGCCACATTTCATGTTGATAAAGCTTGATTTACAGTGATTATTACTGTTATTTGTGCAGTTTCCTCTCTACCATCTTATCAACAAATAGTATGACTTCTGAAGGTCAAAAATGAAATAAAAATATTTCGTGCATCTCCTAGTTCAGACTATTTTAAATGGCAAAGTGGTTGGCAATTGCTTCACTGAAAATTTAATTTCCTTTTCATATCTTTCATCCTCTGTGGTTATACAAATGACTATATTTGCAATCATGCTTTTCCACAGATAAAAGCACTTTGGGTTCAGTCATTGGTTGAACCTTTAAAATAAATATTGATAAAAGAATTCTTTAAACTGTCTTTTCCCCATTTTCTTCTTGTTGTTATTTCAAATTCTTTGTACTATTTTCAACTTAAGTCTAGCTATCAATTCCTTTCACATTGCTGCTATTCAAAATTTACTTTCCCAGTCTAATAGCTGTATTGGATTTCTCTTCTTGTCATGGAAGAAGAATTAGATGGAAAATAAATATAAAATGAGCTAGCTTTTTAAATGATGAGACAAATTTTATAATTTTTAAATGTCTATTAATTCTTCTTTTTCCAGAATGGTGCTCGCCCGTCCCTCAGGACCCATGCTCATCTGCTGTTTTGATCAAAATGTATTCTTTGTGCTACACAGCAACTCAAATAGATGTAATCCTGCTTTTCAGAAACTATCTAATAGAAAAAAATCATAAAACAAATATAACAAGCATTTCTGTATTGTGAAATTTTCATAGTTCACCATTTTTGGCTGACTTGCTGTAATACTTTCATCTTCTGACTAAAAATATCCTCTCTACTATTAAGAAGTGGAAGAATTTTTTGTCCAACATCTTTTCATTTGTTATTGCAATTATTCAAATTTCGCTTGGATTTTTTTCCATTTAAATACTGCTATCGTATGTGTTTTTCTCATACAGGAAAGGATTAGTCCCAGCGTCTTCACATCATTGGTGCTATGTTTTGGTTTGTCTATTTTCAAATTCAGAATATCACAGCTATTTAAATTTTAGTAGATGTACTCATTTTTGGTCAAATCACTTAGGAAGTTGAAATGGCTCAGTTTGAAAAAGTTATTGAAAATATTTGAGCAAACTGTTTTCTATTTATTAAATATAAAAGCACATTTTTTAATCCAGTGAAATCTACACTTCACATATACTTTATTTTTATATGTTCTGGTTTGGGCATTACTTTAATAGAGAATTTCATAAAAGGAATGTCTCTCTCATCATTCTGTATGGATACTATGATATGAGACTCTATTACCTGGTTATGTTGCAGTTCTTTTTCATGTCTTCATTTAATCACTGATATGATTGACTTTGAATTTTATTATATCAAATTTCACATGATAATTGCATGGACTTCTGAATTTCTAAAATTTCCCAGACTTTTATCTTCAAAGCCTTGAGAACTATTTCCCAAACTTTATTCAGTATAGTATGAGGATTCCTCAGTTAATTTGGGGAATTATGACTGTCTTACTTTAGTGTTTCTATGCTACATATTACCATACTAAGAACTATGTTGTAGAAACACACTACTGTAAAGACCAGCTTAAATTTGTTTAAACCAATTTTACCCAATTTTAAGATTATATCTTTATTTCTTTAAATTATTAGACATTTTTGTAGTTATATAAATCATCTTGACATGAGAATTGAATCAATTTCAGAATATTTTAATGACTTCTTAATAAAAATAATTATGCTAAGCTCAATTTAAAATGACTAAATTAAGTGGGTGATAAACTTATAACTCTCCACATATATTTATATCCACAAATATGCAGAAGTATAATAGTATTGATTATAAAATACCTACTAATTACAAGGCAAACCTGGCTTTTCTTTTCACAAAGTTTAGAGCTCAGTATGTACTTGGCATGTTTCTGCTTGGTTCTCTAATATATTTCAGTCATGAAATTTCACATTTTTTCGTTCTCTCTCTATTTTAAACTATGAAAGACATGAATACTTAGATACTGAAAGAAAATCCTAGGACGATAGCATAATGAACAGCCCAGTAGAAACTAAATCATGGAAGCAAATAGCCAAAAAAGAGCCAGACCCCTTCTTTTTGCTCCTTACAGCTAAGATGAACCAGGTGACTGCTCTGTCTTGTTCAGGACTCGGAATCAGGGCGTAACGAAGTGGGCAGTGCAAGGCTTCCACGGAGTGGTGCCAGAGGCCCAATTTAGACCGGATCTGTGTACCACTGCCAGCACCACCACCATCACCACCAGCCTTCTTGGCTTCTCTTTGCTGAACCCGTTAATTGTTAAACATTTATTAAATCCTGTGACCTATTTGGTATCCTTTAAAAAAATTGTTAGCTATATTTATTATTATTTTTATTCTTTTATTGAGTTTATTGGTACATTTTAGGTAGACAGCACAGTTACATTCAATATTGGGATCTTGTACCTTTACATGACAGGTCTTGGTTCTCATTTTTTTCCCCTTGTCCCTGCCCTCCCTTCACCCCCTCCTCCTCCCTTCCCCATTTACAAACATTTTATTTCCATTTTTTCATTTTGTCATATTTTTTTCTTTTCCTTTATTACCTTTCCCCTACCCTTCCCACTTTCCCTACACCTTTAGCCCTTTTCTTCCTATTTCACATGGTAAATTATCTCATTAGGATCTGATGTACTATTATAGCTTTTCACACCAGAGAAACTATTTGATGTAATACTACTCAGCCATAAAGAATGAGAAATTAGATTCATTCATAGGAAAATGGATACATATTAAAGATATACTCTTAAGTGAAATAAATAAGTCACACATGTGTAAATACCTATTTGGTATCCTTAACCTTAATTATTTGCTGTTTAATTTAGAACTTTCTCTGTAGCTTCCAAAAAGAAAAAGAATAATTTAATTTATTAATCCATTGTAGAAAGTCTACAGTAGTGGAAAAGAGGAAAACAAAATTAATGTATATGGGAAAACATCTCATTAAACTGTGAGAATTAAAATCTCAATAGGATAAGTTGAGCTTTAAAGGGAGGGGCATATCTGAAGTAAATATTTGAAATAAAGTAAAATCATTTTTATAGGCTCTTATCTAAGAGGGCTTTAAAGGCACATATGCATAAAAGTATGGATGCTTATCATACTGATTTTATTGTAATTCTCAGACATGGATGAGCGCAGATAATGTGGAACTTTCTTTTTTTGTTATTTATAATCAAATTCAAATAAGTTAAATTGCAATAAAAGTATTTTTACTTGACTTACAGTTTTTAAAATAATTTTAATTTCATATTTAAAGTTGTTTATGCATAGCCATATTCTGTGCAATCACTGTGTAAAGACACCATCATCACCTCTTTTCTTAAATATTGCTTGAGAAAATAGGTCTAAGGTTGGTAGCAAGAGGGAAATAATAACTTTGGAATGCATTCTGCATCCTCCTTCCCCTTTGTTTGCCAACCCCAATGTGCTATTGCTTTTCCTTCCTTATTATATTTAATGCACCTTCGTTCTCACAGTCTTACTAGCTGAGAGATTTCACATACTCTTTGGACTCCCTCATCTCCTTGGCTTCTTTTGTTATTAGTTGCAAAGTAGTGAAGATACAGCTTGTACTGTAGCTCTTTGGACGCACTCATTTTTGAATTGCCCTTTATCACTTTCCAACACTGCCCTTGGCTTTACATTATTTATTCCAAGCAATGGCTTATATCCCTCAATCAACAATCCTAGTTCTTGGAAACAAAATCCTAGGTCCAGAATTGCAAATGTTAGTTTGTAAACTTAAATTGTCTTTTTTTTTTAAAAAAAACATGGCAGAAGAGATTGATTTATTGTACACGTGGCCACAATTGAGGACAGTAGTCCAGAATGCCACAGGTCCAGGGCAAAAGACCGGTGGGCAATGCTATCGTCATGCACAAGATGGATGTTTCTGAGGTGGTCTCGGCCATCAGATGGCTATGAAAGTCTAATCCACTGAGACACGTCTTTGACAGCAGCACACAGTCCAACAACATGTACCAGCCCCCTCAGCCTCCAGGTGTCTTGTTTCTGCTCCATGGGCTTCTGTGGATGTACAAGTTATTTTACTTGGACCTTTGACCCATTTTTCTTCTTTTGTCCTTCATCCTGCACATTCATTTCTTCCTCTCTTCCTCTGCTTGGCTCTCCTGGCACAGTGGTTTCTAAGAAGAGGGCATTAGAGCTTAAGTTGTCTTTGATGACTATAATATCTAAATTGAAGAATTTTAATTTTTATTAAAGAAATTCTCATGCTACCGAAGTACATTTTAATGTTTTTTATATTTTGGAAAGTTTGCATATTTATTTTGGCTTTCATTAAGAAATAAGGTATTGCTATATCGACTTTTAAGTGGGGCTCTTGTGTTTGGGTGTTTGTGGGTATTTCTCTACAGTTTTTGTCTCTGGCTTTAGTAATGAGAAATAGGAAGATATTAAGGCCACTTTCCTTATGATCAAGTGATCAGGAAAAGCACAAAGTTATCCATGACAAGGGGCTGAAATTAACATCATAAAAATGTTATTCTATTCTGGGTATATTGAGAAGCTCCCCACAGTCTCATGTGGCCATAGGTGAGGTTTTGGGGAGGGGACTGGATTATGTGTCAGTGTAGCTGATTCGCTGGGTTTGCTGAGTAGACAGCTCACAGGGCAGTGGGGTGTACCTTGGAAGGATTCCTGTGTCTCCCCAGCTCTTCTGCTCTCTCTCAGCTTCCTGACTAACATGCCATAAGCAGCTTTTCCTCTGCCTTACTGTGCCATACAAACTTGCCTTGAGGCCAGCCGAGTATGAACTGAAACACAAGCCAAAATAAACCTGTCCTCGTTTAAGTTGTGAGTGTCAAGTATTATGTCTCAGCAACAAGTAAATAACTAAGACACCTGATTTGATGGCTTTGGATCATACTTATTAGTACAGGAACATCACAAATATATCCACATTCACCACTCTTATTTAATGAGACTAGAAGTATTAATAACAGCAGCTATACAAGGGAAAGAAATATATAACATTCAAATTGGGAAAAAAGAAATTGGATTATCTGTGAATGACAGTATATTGTACATAGATAAACCTAAATATGCCATTGAAAAGCTGTTAAACTAATAATCAAGTTCAATAAAGTTTCAGAATACAAAATAAATATAAAAAACTTGCAGAAAAAAATATTAAAGCAGTTCTATTCACAACAGCTCCAAAACTAAAATATATAGAAATAGGCTTGATCAAAGAAGTAGAAGACCTCTAGTAAGAAAATGCAAATACCACAGAAGAAATTACATAGCTGGGCCTCCAACCCCCAGGTCATGGAAGTTAGCGGTGGGCAAATATGCAAAATTCCATCTATATTTTTACAACTGGTCCCCATTGCTTGAATTACTATCTGAGCTCTACCTCTTGTCAGATCAGTGGAGATGTTAGATACTCATGGGATCATGCACCTTACTGTGAGCTGTTTCTAACCTGCCCCTACCTATTCATGGAAAAATTATCTCCTGAGAAACCATTCCTTGGTGACAAAAAGAATGACACAATGAAATAAAAATATATATCATTCATGGATCAGGAAAATTAATATTGTTAAAATGATCATACCCCCTAAAGCCATCTATGAGTCCAATGCAATTCCCATAAAAAAACAATGAATTTCTTCACAGCATACAAAAAGCAACTTTAAAATGCACTCAAAACAACAAAAGTGAGCTGAAGTCAAACTGGGTCAAACAAAACAAACAAAAAAGCAATAGCAAAACCAACACCCCCCCAAAAAAAGCAAACAAAAACAAAGCTAGAAGCATCGTATTAGCTGATTTCAAAACACAATAAAAAGCTATAGTAACAAATGAGTAACAAATATATAACAAAAATATAAATAAAAACATACACATAAATAAAAGAAAAACTAAAAATTAACCCATCTTTATACAACTAAATTGAGAGAAGAATTTCTTTAATACATGTACTGGCAAAATTAGATACGTATATAGAATAACAAATAACTGCCTCTCACCACACACAAAAAAGTGAATTCACAATGATAAAAACCTGAATCTTAGACACAAACATATGATGTTACTCCAACACATACGGAAATCACTTCAAGACACTAGTGTAGTTGATAATTCTTTTCTTAAGACAGAACTCCAAAGACACAGCCATCAAAAGTAAAAAAAGACAAATGAGATTATATGAAACTAAGAAGCTTCTGCATTGCAAAGAAAATAATCAACATAGTCAAGAGACAACTTACAGAATGAGACATGGTCTTGCAAACTGTTTATCCCACATGATATTAATGTCCACAATATGTATGGAACTCAAACATTGAACCCTTCAAAAACACCAAATAATTCAATTAAAAGTGGACTAAAACCTATATAGATATTTTACAAAATAAGACACAAATGGCCAACATGTAAAGGACAAAATATCCAATTTCACTAATTGTCAGGAAACTGCAAATAAAAGCTCCGATGAGATATCACCTTACTCCAGTTAGCGTGACTAACATCAAAAAGACACAAAATAGGAAATGCTGGGGAGAATGCGGAGAAAGGCAAAGTCTTATATATATCGATGGTTCAAGTGTCATTTAGTACAGCCGTTATGGAAAGGTCAGTGAGATTTTTGTAGCCTCAAATCTAAAATTGCAACAATCTTCTGATCCAGGATTTCCACTACTGGGTATGTATCCAAAGGAGGCAAAGTCATTATATCAAAAAAAGACATTTCAACTCCTATATTAATTGCAGAATGACTCAAAATAACTAAAATATGGAATCAACATATATGTCTATAGGTGGATGGATAAAATACGTACATACAAACACAATGGAATATTATTGATCCATAAAAAGAATGAAGCCTGTCACTCCCAGTAACATAGGTTGACCTAGTGGTCACTATTTTAAGTGAAATCAGACACTGAAAGACAAATACTGCATGCTCTCACTCAATTGTAGAAACTAGTAAGTCACAAGATATTAGTCACTAGGAACTGGTAAGGGCAGGAGGAGAGGAAGACGGAGGAAAGAGAGGAGAGAGAGAGAGAGAGAGAGAGAGAGAGAGAGATGGAGAGAGATCCTATTAGGTTATTAGGTCAATAGGAGCACTAAGCAGTTTAGAAAGAAGAAATTAGTTTTAGTTTTTCTACAGAGGATATGGTAACTATTAGTTAAAATGATCTATGATGTGTTTCAAAATGACTTAAAAGAACAAAATTCCCCACATAAAAATGATTAAAGTTTGAAAAGATGGGAATTCTTTTTGCCCTGGTTTGATTATTACATAATATGTACGTGTATGGAATTACCATACTATATCCCATAAAGACATATAGATATTGTGTTTAAAAAATAAATAAAAAGAAAGGTAGCAATGCAGCCAAATAGCATCAGTGAAAGAAAGGCTAGAGGAAAGAAAGCAGCTTTAACTCTATTTAGACAATTAGTGTGCTAAAAGGAGGACTAGGTAGCTGTGTAGAAGCCTTTTGTTATTTTTATTTGTGTATGATCAATTGATACAGAACAAGGTGGCTATGAATTAAAGACTTGAAGCTAATTTCTACCTGTTCTCATAATATGTGTTTTGTCTAACTGACCTGACAAATTATGGTACATGAAGAGGAAATACAATTTGTGTTTTTACAGTGTTATAATAAGAAAAATGTTAATAACAGGATAAGGTATAAATATATATTATTTCTATTGTTTGATTTTATTGTTGTTCCCACATCTACAAAAGGATATGAATTTCCTGGACCATTTAAATTTTTGATGTCCCTATATTTTCTCTAAAAAAAAGGAAAAGAAATTGCTAATGTTTATAATAGTTACACTTTGAGTCATATGACATTTACTTTTGAAAAATCTCTTACCCACCTCTCAGAGCCTTTTTCTAGTATCTTTGGAAGCAGAATATTCTTAATGGAAAATAAATTCAGTGTTCCAAAATGTTAAGAAAATACTACTCTCTTCCGGCCGCCAGTTTTTGTAGCGTGACTTAAGTATTAAGAGTTTTCTAGAACACAAAAAGAGAGCAAACAGAAATGAAAGCAAGGAAAGGAAAAGATCAAAAAGGGGCCCATGATTAACAGAAGCCAAAGTGTTTTGTCACTTCCAAAATTTGTCGAGAATTGTGTTTGATGAAGTTCATTCTGAAAGGCGGCTCTGTCCATTCTGGAACCCGGAAGCCCACTCACGAGTAGGCGACATGTGAAATCTTGGAGTTTTTCTCCTTGGGAGATCATCTCTGCCACTGATCTTGAGGAGCACAGTTCCAAGAGTGAACAAATTCAATGCTCTTGTTTGAAATTATGCTACATATTGGCATGAACTTCTTATTCTAGGCAGACAGGGCACGGTGGTGTTGGGCTTTTGAAACAGCACAGTTAAGCTTGATGGTATGGTTCGGACTGAAACAGCACAAGAATATCCTCAAAGCTGAATGTTCTAAGCTTCAGCCTCGGGAAACAAAGTTGAAACTCATTTTTATGCATTACATTTTGCCTCACAAAAGCTCAAAATGTGCCATCATCTGGCTATATTAAATAACTCAGTTTGAGTTAGACTATCAGAGCTGCAATAAATAAATAAATAAAAAGTAGCAACTATTTATACAAAAATTCTTATGCACTATGTATCTTTCCAGGGATGGTACAAGATTCCTGATGCCTGAAACTTAAAAGAGGAGAGGTTTATTTTAGCTCAAGTTTCAGAGTTTGGGGTCCATGGTGGTCTGTCTCTATGGCAGAGAGGGCATGGTGGAGGATGTGGCAAAGGAAAGTTGCTCAGTTCAATGACCATAGCTGGGGGCGGGGAGAAAGCTCAAGAGCCAGGGCACAAAGTGCACCCTCCAGGTGCTTTCCCCAGGGACCCTCCTCCTTAGAGAACACTCAGCCGTGTCAGCATGATCTAATCACCTTCCGAAAGTCCCACCTCTGAGCACTTGAGACTTTGGAAGACATTTTAGATCTTAACTCCGTTATCCTGCAAATAAGATGATCAACTATCCTGCTTTTCCTAGAGCTGTGGCTGCATTTGCACTGCAAGTCTGGCATCCCAAGAAACAGCTCAGTGCCTGCAAAACAGAGATCTGCAGTCACCCTGAGCAGAAGCTTGAAGAATAGAAGCTTCTAGCTTCAGAGGTATTTCTTTTCTCAAGAAGCCCTTCATCTAAGCTTCCACTAACATAAGTGGTGTTTTCTCAGTGTCGGGACACCCATGCATATCCATCTGTTTAGACAAGCTTTCCTCTGTCGGTAGGGGAGATAAACCGCTGTTATTTCTCCTTTGCATTTATGAGTCTCTTTTCCCTGTATGTATAAAATACTTTCCAAATATCTCATTAATTCTCACAATATCCCTGTTAGTAAGGGAGCAAGCATTATAACTTCAGGTAGTGAAGATTCTTGTCACTCTAATAATGGCATTTTATTACTTAGCTTAATGTGCTTTTATTGTGGATAACTGTAAGTTTGAAACAGAGTAGCTTTTGCAAATAGGAATAGTAAATAAAACATCACCTTGAATCTAACTGCTCCAGGATAAATGTTACAGACTGACCATGAGATTTGAGATAGATTAGCAAGCAATGTTTTGGCTTCTGTTTTTGATTTACATTCCAGTTTGAAATTGGACTATGCAGACTTCTCCCATTCTGGTGGATTTTAAAAGTGGAAATGCACAACTTTAGAAATGGGAAAGAATGCTAGAAATAATCTAACAGTCTGTAAAAATAATTCAATTTGTCCATTGCCTTTTCAGGTGAGGAGGGGGGTAGCACAGTATATGTAGTGATATAATTGAAAGATTTTTAGACTAAGGTTCCATGCGTTTAAGAGGGGCCCTTACCAGGGCTTAAATCCAGGATTTTTTGCACTAAGTTATATCTCGCTCCTTATAATTTTTTTGAGACTGTTACTAAATTTTCCAGGTTAGGCTCAAATTTGTGAGCCTCTGGCCTCAGCCTTCCATGTTGCAGGATTACAGGCTTTGTTTAATGTCTCTTCCAGCATTTGAGTTATCAGCAAATCCTTGACTCTTGCTGAGACTCGGTGTCTACTTTTTGTAAATGAAGGGGTTCAGTTCAGCATTTCTCGGGTTCTCTCCAGTTGTAGATGAAAAGCAGAAGTGTAGGTAGTTTATGGCTCAGGTGGGGTCACACAGCCACATCCCAGTCCCAATGCACCTCTAAGCTTTTTCTCTTTGGGAACTTTCAAAATGTTTTGAAAGAATACTCCTGTTTCACTTCCCTAGAAATATAATTAGGCAGAATATGTTTTTCTGCCTATAACTTTTGAGCTTACAACATAAATGAAAGTGCTGAGACCACCTGTATTTATAGACCACCTGCCTAAACAAATTTGCCAAATACCAGCTCTATTTCTTAGAGGTACTGCATCTGGTGCCCACCTGTTTCATGGGTCTGTGAACACCTCACCAAGTATAGAAGGGTGCAAAGTCAAGATTTTTCAGGAGAACAATAAGAACCATAATCCCCCAAAGTTATAGAAAATGAAACTTTTAAAATTATAAATATTTCTTAATTAACAAAATAACATAACTTGCAAGTTCGAGAAATTCACAAATCAAATTGCTATTCTCCTTAGTAAGTAGTAATTTTCACCTGTTATTACACTAAATATTTCAAAAAATTTTATTGGAATAATCTTTTTTCTTCCAAGAAGTCTAAAAAGGTACCTATTTTGATTGTTTTGTTTGTACATTATTTTTCAAAGATTGAAAACATAATAATTTCCCTTTTATAGCAGAGGGAGTGTTGGCCCTGATAGGTAATAAGGAGAATAGATTAAACAGAAACAGCTTCTGGATTCTTAAGCTGGCGTGTTATCCATTAACGTGATGTTCGCTTTACTATTTCATCTCCCTCTGTGGCAGGTTTTACAGCAAGCATTCTGTCTTGGGCAGTGGTACCATTTCACTCTGCTATATAATTAAGATAGAATGGTCACACGTGATTTGCAATGGCTCTAGAAATGGTAATTGAGGTTGTTACCTTCACACACTCAGGCATTTGTTTTTCCCCCAAACATTCAGTGAAACAAACTGTTTAATTACCTGAGAAGCTGTACCTAAAGCATTACAGTCTGCATCTAACTGAAGGTGAGAGTAGCCATTTTAAATAAGGTACTAGTCATGCAAAGAGCTCACAGAGCAAAGATTTTGCCAGCGATCACACAGCTAACACATCCTAAATATAAATTTCATAGATCTTCTAAGGGTTTCCTCACATTTTTCATTCCCCCGTACTGTAAGTGTCTGACTTATGAACATTCATTCAAGGTGTGCATATTCACAGATAACAATGGGACTTGCTGACAAGCATTGATTGATAGGTGGGAACGAATCACAGAAGTAGCTCCTGTGTCTGCTGTCCACTGTCACAGTTGTGCTGTGTGCTCAGTGAACCGTGCGATACTGCAGAGCAGTGCAGTGCTCTCCCAGAGCCCAGTATGTCCGGAAGCCGGAGGGAAAGCAGTGGGACCGCCAGGAAGCTCCAAGCAATAACCATGGAAACAAAAGTGCAAATAATTGAGAAATTGCACAGTTTATTGCAGTTGTACTGTACTTTATATTTTGAGCATTTTAAGATAACAGTAAAAGTAAAAAGTTTATTTACAGTATTGTGTGTGTGTGTGTGTGTGTGTGTGCGTGCGCGCTTGGGCTTTTATGCTTCACATTGTATATTTATTTCAAAGGTGTATAAGACTCACTTTGTTGGACTTCTGAACCAATGTGATTGAAGAACATTCTCTCAGAATGGAACTTGTTTGTAAGTCAGGGACTTACTGTGTTCAATTTCTCACTAGGTCACAAATACAAGGATATATGGGGACTTACTTCTGGATGTCACTATAGTATGATTCTTAGGATATTTCATCAAATGTAACACACATCGTATTTTGTTAGTGACCAAAAAGGCAAAAAAAGACATTTCAATCGTGATGTCAAAGATTTCAAAGTGTGTAAAGCTGCATCCTAAAATTGAAGCAGTGTGGTCGTTTCTAAAGTTTTAGTGTCTGCTGTCCCAAACCTCTGTCAAGACTGTGGTGGTTTATTATGGTAAATAAAGCTGTGAGCTTTTAATTTTGGCAGGGTCCGATATAAAATACCATTACAAAGAACTGTTATTTCCAATAAGAAACTCAGATATGCAATATTAGAAACAGTGATCTTTATTTTGTATTACTAGAGGCCAAAAAATAGCTATTTTAGACATAGATAATTCAAATCACATCCAAGAGAGGAAGTTTCTTCTTAGTAACTAATTTTAGATCTAAAAATGCTTTATAATCCTGCAACATAAAAAGTGTAATCCTTGTGAATAAGTCTTAATATCTGGAATAGCGCATAACAAAATTTTCATTCTTATTTTTTTTCCTGGTTCCTAGCAACGGTGGGCAGGAAATGTACAAATCCAGGAGTAAAGCAATGCTATACTCTTTGGTGCAGACATGTGTATGTGAATAACGGCGTTATTTAATATTTTCTCCAACTGTCAGCCAAATGTTTTCTGATATTATACTCTAATTTTGCAAGGTATGGAATCAGTTGTCATAAATGACAGAGGAGGTGAGCTGCAAGGCTCAGTTTAATGTCTCATTTTTCTCATTTTCTAGGGTGGAGATAGAAACATTCTGAAAAATTCACACCCATGCCTATTAATCTTCATAAATGCAAATTCTATTGACTTTAACATTCAATCTGCTAGCAAGCTTGAGAAGCTTGAAATTGCACTTCAAAATGCCTTCTTTTTGGCAGCCAACAACAAATATTTTTCAAGCAGTCAATGACATTAAGATTAAGTTACAGTAAAACCACTACTCAGTGCATGCACATTAAAATGTAAACTTCTGCTAACGGTGGAGAATGTCACCGTTTCTCTAATGTGGCCAGCAAGGAAATTTTGGCATCATTTTGCTTTCTCACACCAAACTTAGTTTCTTATACTTTATGTTCATTAAGTACATTAATTAAATTAGACCTTGTCTCTCAGTACACCACTAATTACTTCCTTCAGGAAATATCTCTTTATCATGTACTTTTTACCATTTTCCCAAGGAAGTACTGCAGTTGCTTTCTTTTCTGTAGCTCCTCTTCCTGTATTTCCCTCTCTTTTTTTCTCACTATAAAATAGACTTGATTATCTGTAGGTTGGCTGCTAGTGCCTCCTTTTCACTTGGTTTTCCATTTCCAGGATGGGGCCCTTTTCCTCTGCCTCACTGTTATTGTCAAAGCGGGTTTCTTCATCTGTCACACTCACCCATCTTCCCTACCTGATTTTCATCATCCATTTTCCATGGCTTTGAACACCATACCTGCAATATTCTCCTTATTTTTCCAAAGCCTTTGAACAGAAGATGAACATACTTTCCCCCTTCCCTTCCCAGTTCTTCTGTTTGACTCACATTTGTCTCCTTGGATGCACTTCATTTAAATTATTAACATTTTCAATATTTAATTTAATTTTAATTATATTGGCATTATACCTCATAAACTTATTATATCCAATGAATAAATTGTTGACATTTTTCCTTCATTTTGTAAGTCCTTAGAATTCTTCCTTTTTCTAGCAAGCACAAACTGTTTTTGGCAGTTAAGACTGTTTCTAAAATTTCACCAAAATCCCATAGACTATTCAAATTAGTATTAGCTTTTAGTCATCCTTTACCAACTAATACAATGAAATTTCCTTTTATTATCCCTTAAAAGCTCTTACAATAAAGGAGAGTAATGGTGGAATTTTACATATCTGTAAAATGTTCTTGTCTCAAATTATGTTGTATAAAACAGATATCTTCTATTTTATTCAATTCTCTTTATATGGATTACAGCATTGTTGGAATATACTGCACTTTTCCTGATCTCTGTGTTATTTCTTTGAACTTGGGTAGTACTATTTAAGTCATTTTCTCAGGAAATATATAAAGAAAGAAGTGCATAACTTTGACTACATCTATTAGATATTTGCAGAAACAAAGACTATGATAAGCAGATATTTAAAATATTTTGAAAATAGCTGATAAATTGATGTGGTGATATTTTATTAAGAAAAATAAAGCTTGTTTTATTGGGAGAAGAGTGGTCACAGTTTACACATAAACAAAATTTTCCTATTGCACTTGATAGTTTTCACTTATCCCATTAATATTATGGTTTTTATCATATTTCTCCTAAGACAAATTTGGAAAATTAGTTACAAGTTTCCAAACCTTAGCAGCAACAGTTAAAATGTATTGATCCTAGAATAAATCTTAGTAATCCATAATTTTAGATTTTAAGAAATCTGTCTTTTTGCTATATTGTATGATAATATGATATATTTATTACAATAACTTAGTTGATTTAGTCCATCATTTGCCTAGAATAAGACTCACTGAAATAACTATTATATTTATTTGCAACATTTTGAAAGGCTTCGGGTTGCAAAATTATATCACTTTAGATTTCTATTGGAAGTTTCATCTGAAATATGAGGCCTTCAGTTATTCTGGTTTCTATATTCTGTGGGGCACATCAGTCTCCTGGAATACAGGGCATTGTTCTGAACTTCTGCAATTTTGTAATGAAATTGCCTGTTAGCACTACTATATCATTTTATAGATTCTAAGTCATCTTTGGGAAAAACTTATGAGGACTACTTGTGACAGGAATGTGGTATGAAACAAATAGCAACTTCGGAAAGAACTTGTTCTTCTGGATATTGGACAAGGGTGTGAAGCTGTGCAGAAATTAAACATCATTTCAGCAATGGCATAAAGCTGGAGGCACAGAGTTTGTTTAATTTGGGCATGGTTTATAGAAGCTGCTTTTTTTCTCCACTTTCTCTGTGATTCCTACAAGGAAACATTGGCTTTAGCCCACTCTGCAAAGCCTCTCTCAAATGTCTGTGACTTACATTTACCTCTATCTATTTCAATTCCCTTCACTTTCTCCATGTCCTGTGGCCAGAGATTCGTAACATGAACAAGTGGTTATCAGAATTTATGAGACTTTGAACTTTGCTTTTTTCTTTGAATTTGTCTTTTATACTGGTTTGTGTTTGCCGTTTTATTTTTAGACTGAAAATTTAACCAATATTTAGCTCTAAATAATGATGGAGTTCATAAAAGTCCTTACGACTAGGACAGGAATGCCCGAATGTTTATTTGTAGTATTAGCTTTGTTTAAATACTCTCTTCTCTGATTGGTGTCATGTAGCTCCTTATAAAGGCAGAAGTCTTGTTAAGTCACAGATCTGGCAAGGAGAGTTGGTTTGTATGAAACTAGGATTTTAGAAATTTAGTCACGAATAATCACATGGAAATAATCACTTATCAATTTTAAGAATTTAAAGGTATCGAAAGGGTTTTATTCATGCTTGAAAAGGAAAACAGAGGGAAGCAATGCGTGGATTTAAAATTATGTTTAGCATTTAATAAGGTTAATACATGCTTATATATGTGCAAAATCGATCAATTTTTCAGTTGGCATTCTGATAGATATCTTGTATTTATCCTTAATGTACACTGGCAAAAATTCAGTTTGTTAATCCTTCCGTGTTTTCTTTGTCCGGAGTGGTCTCAGTGTCACTTTGTATTTGCAGGGCGACGTTCTGCTGACCTTTTGTAGGTAACTGTTATACTGGACGGAATGGCCAAATTTAGAGCCAAGACAATCTGGCATTGATTTATTCCACTTGATGTCATTTGTCATTATGAGCCCCAGTTCCTTTGTGTGCATAATGTTATTAAGTTCAATTTGTTTACGGGTGAAGTTTACATAAAATGGTACGTAGGACGTAACTACTGGAATGCTTGGCACAGGAGGAGCTGATTCTTAGTAAATGGCACTGGCTGCTATGGGGGAGCCAATTATGATGGTTTGTGAATTTTGATTTTTTATATGTCTGTTTCCTTAAATCAACTCCTCACCTCAGAAAATAATTTTCCTCATATATTTGAGGGTGAACTTTTAGTCGTCTTTCTCAGTTGCTTTTAAAAGAACTTTTTCCTCCTAATATTCTCTGCTAAAGTTATGTCATAGTCTTTTACTCAAGTTATTATTTGTTTGTCGCTCATACTTCCATGACCAAATTTTAATCTCAGTATCTGGAAGAAGATATATGATATTACTCTGGTTTGGTTTTTTCCAAAGAACATCTTCCACTGGATGCAGCTGCAATGAATACTATACCATATACACAGAGATCTCCCCATGATGTTTCTTAAGTACTGGATTTAATATCCAGCCACAAAAATCATTGTCACTGTTAATGGCAGGCAGTAGAAGAGACCAAAGGAAAGCAAATTGCTCTCTTTGAGTTTTCAATGAAACTCAACCCTGTAGTAATTATTTTCAAAACGTGTGACTTTCAAAGGCCTGTGCTTAATTTGATAGGGAAATTTTAGGAAAGGATTCTGACTTGTGAGTGACTTATATTTTAAAGGGTCACATATAGTTCTCCCTTTCCACAATCAACAACATATTTTTGAAATGAAATGACTTTATCTTTTTTTAGTTGGGATACAGGTTTTTAAATGATATTCTTAAATTCAAAATTTCGTTCTTCACTATGAATGACTATTTTTCTCAAAAGTCAAAATGCCTGTTAAAACTCCCATTGCAATTTATAAACCAGGATCCAAGTGATAGAAGTTGTTTTTATATATTTATCTCCCTTTGGCAGTTCTAACAGTGGAAAACTATATTGGCTATAAATTTCATCACTGTAATTTACTCCTATTCCAAGCCATTACTGCTAAATAAATGATACCATTGTCCAAACTAAATGATATTATTCTAAGCTGCTTAGAAAAGGATTTACACTCACAATTTTTCTCATTGCTTTTACAGAATGAGAGAAACAGAAATATGACAGAAGAGCGTTAGCCAGAAATTGGAGTGTGGCTATTCTGTGTTCCCTGTTTCTTAATATTTATCCTCTTCATAAAGAACTAAAAGACAACATCTTATTACTGAAGTTTAATTTTATTCATAAAACATCATAACAGAAAAATACAGATTTTCACATTTTTCCTCATCACTTACAGTCTTCATATTGGGAGAAATTTGGTATGATGCTGCTGCTGTTAGAATAATTTAAAGATAAACTGTAGTGGATACACTTATTTCAAATAAACTGATGTTTAAGAATGTTTCCAGCATCAAATTAGTGAGTCAACTAAAACACATAACCTGATACCATTTGTACTTTAATCTATTAATTTTCATGTATTTTTATGAATCTCTATACTTGCTCCAGTTAGTTTGGGCCTTTGTAGAAACACAGAAGGAAGATATTCAGTAGGGTAGAAGATGACTACTACGGAGAATAACTGGCTATTTTGTGTGTCTCTGTGTGTATGTGTGTAAATATATGATTGCTTCCTCATTTTCTATTGTATTATGTATGGTTTTGTACTTAATTTCTTGGCAGTCATTTTCTTTTCTAGCTGGATTTTGTTTACCATATTCACTGATCTATTTTAAGTGAGATAATCTGAAATAATTGGGCTTTATGATATTTATTACTCACATTATCAACTTGTATCTGAGATGTACTGGCCACAAGAGTTAGATAATTTGAAGCTTGTGTGATTTCTTTGAATGCTTTACATATAATAGAATAGAATAATAATTTGACAGGTAGTAAGTTTGCTACAATATTAGTTTATCTCTTCATTTTTCTTGCTTTCTTCTTGCAAGAAGGTGAATCATCTTTTATTTCATTTTTGTTACCAAGATGAATATGTGGAACATTACAGCTGTTTAATAAACATTTAAGTAAATAAATGGTCCTTGACTCAACTTTGAGTCATTTTCATACTTCAAGGTCCAGAAATTTTTCTCTCACAAATTTCTGTTAATTTCTGTCAGTCTTTCACTAAACACTTATAAGACTACCTAACACCTGCTCCTGAGAAAACTACAGGCATAATCATTATTTGTCTGAAGAGGGTTGCAGAAATAAATGTGGGAGCAATGAGTTTTTATGGGCAAAAATCTCAAAAGAAAATTATATATTTAGCTTTGGAAACAAAGTATATTGCACCAGTATGAAAAACATGACTGTGTCTTTCCTTCTCCTTCCTCATCCTACTCCTCTTCCCCTTCTTCCCCAACTCCCCCCGCCCCTCCCCAGCCTCCCCTCTTCTCCTCCTCCTGCTCCTTCTTCAGTCTATGTTGCTGGTATGAGTATTGAACCCAGGCCCTTCGTACTGACCTATACCTCTAACCTCTTAATTGTTTTAAACATGTGGTCTTGCAAGGCAAACTTGCAATGCTCTCATTTCCCAGAGTGCTAGAATCACAGGGGATGTCTCCACACCCAGTTGAGTTTAGTTTCTAAACACAAAAATCTGAGAGACTATCATGAAAAAGGAGAGCTTAGCCAATATATAATATTGCAGGTGCATCCTGTATGCTGAAAAATGCCCTGTGATATATTAATTAGATGATTAGTTATTAATGAGCATAATACCACATACCACATCTGTAAAGTGTAATTTTGACATAAATCAAGACATATTGCTTTGTTTAGATAATAAGATTTTAATATATAAAGAAAGAATATAGTACAAGGATTTTTAAAAATATTTTATCATTGGATGGTTGATTATATTTTAAGTTGGAGAACATCTGAAGAAAAGGCTTCCATCTAAAGTTTAAAATACTAGCTATTTGCAATGTCTGAATAAAAACTTTAATATTAAAACTTTTCATTGAAATAAAATCTGTTTCATTTTAAAGGGCTTTTTAAGACTGTTTTTAAACTCTCCTACAAATAGATTTTCATAAGCAACTACTTTTATTTTTTGCTTTTCTCTGTGAACATGTACCAACTTACCACAGAGAATGTAATTATTATGTGCTGTAAACTTACTGTCCTAAAAATAAAATAAAATTTTGAAACACTCTATTGGTTTACTTAACAATAAAATCTACCATTTCAAGAAAAAAAATAAAAACTCTAGTTAAAGGAACTGGTCTCTGTTTCCTGACACAACTGGTTTGTTCTCCCTCCGTTCCCTTCTCTTCACTTGTTTTTGTTCTCTGAAGTTGAGTCACGTTCCAGACGTCTTCTTCAATATCCCTTCCACAGTAACTCCAGAGAGTTAAGTCACATCCAACTCTTTTTGTTATGCATGAGCTAGAAATATAAGGCAACAAACCTTACCTTACATTAAAGTAGAAACAGATGTGTTTTGCAAATTGTGACTCAGCCCTAACTGCCTATCTCCTTTTAGATTATTGCAATTGATAATTATCAGTCCTTCAAAAGTACAAAATGCTCTCGGGTATTCAATTTCTGTAGAACCCATATGGCCTTGAAAATTTTGCAGTGGATATAATTAAGCAGTCAAGAAATAAATTGCCCAAGAAGATTGTGAAAATAAATTTTAAAAATTTTAAAAGAAAATATGCACAAATAAGAAAGCTGAAAAAAAAGCCTCTTGCTGTAGGGGAGATTCAACTTTAATGAAACACATGCGAGAGTTTCCATTGACTGGTACAGTAGGAAAAAAATGTTGGAGATTGCTAGGGAGGAGTTTGATGGGTGTGATTAGACCATTTGTAACCACTAACGATGCTTAAAATGAGTTGGGAAGCAGGGCTCCTCCTCCCTCACAGTGATTGGGTGATAGGACACTGTCTCCTTAGATACCTTTGTTTCAAGAGCTACCTCCCAGGTCCTTGGAAAAAGACACTCCAGGTTGTAAAACTGATGAAAGGCTACAAGATTTATCTCCATTTCAAAGAGGCAGAGAAAGCACTTGCAATTACATGCTTCCTAGAGTAAATGCTATAAGAAAAAAGAGGTCAAGGGCTTTCAGACAGGAAGAAGCTTGCCTGAAGTCTAGTCAAACTGAGAAGAATATTAAGGTCATTTAGGTCAAGGTCTCACCAGTCTTCCATTGTAAAACTCCATTAATACAGTGACAATACTGCATTCCTGGTGGGGCCTCAGAAAAATAATATATTCTTGGTAGCATATTTGTGTCTTTCAGAAGAGGAGGCTGAATAAATGTCCACTAAATAGAGTTGTTTATTATTTTTCTGCTTTAGGAACAAATTGATTTGAAGCAGCACTTCCTCATTTCTTCAAATAATCATGAAGTCTGGGCACATTATTAAAAGTAGTTATTTTTGGAAAACTTGATTTGGGATATTATATTTTAATTTTTTGAGATTTAAAGCTGATGCCCATCAGGCTTGTTTCCCCATGAAAGCTTCTGTAGGCCGTAGAGTGCGACTCCAGTGGATCCATGCTCAGGTATGCTCTGCTGTTACCTGGGTCTTTCCTTTGTTTATTCTCACCTGAGATGCACTGCTTAACTGTACAGAACCTCTTGTCGCTGCCTCCTGGCAAATGAACAGCTTCTTGCCTTTTCCTGCAAGTGTTATGCTGTGAACTATGTGATGGATATAGAATTCCTTAGGCTTTTAGGAGGAAGATTCTACATCAGGGTCTTATTAACAGAGGAAATCTGTAGAATTGCATTTATATAGGCTGTATTGATCCATCTATGTGCCACTCTTCCATACATACTTCTGAAATTCAATACAATTTGTTTGTAGTCTCTTTGTATTTGTGTTTCTCAGATTATATATAAGGTCTATATTCCCCTGACTCCTGTTCAATACTAATGCCATTTGATAGCCTGGCTGACTCTTGTGGAGGGCAGAATTGGAGGAAGTGAGAAAAAAACCAAACAAAGAGCAATTAAACTTGGTGTTATTATTACAGGGTAAAATCTCGGTATCTTGGGCAAATTCATTTCAACAGCATTTCATCTTTAAATATTATTCAGTGGTTGAAGACTAGCCATGGAATCACTCTATAATTTTAGTAGAAACTGAAAAATAATACATCTCAGACGTTGGCTTGTTTTATGCAAAAAATACAACCCCCCCCCCAAAAAAAAACAGAAAACAGCTGCAGGCAAAACAAAGCAGTCTCAAGGATGCAATTAAACTCAATTGCTTTCTAATGTATTCTTCACCCTTTACAATGATTACATTTCTACAGTAATATATTACTTAAAGTAACAATTATCCTGTGATTTGGATTGTATTACAAAAAATGTTATACTGGCAAGAATATTATTTATATATAAACCATAAAATATGACTGCTTAGATGAAAATATCAGAAAAAATAATTTTTACTTTTGGCTTTACTTTTGCTACAATTTTAGAAAGTAAAATTAACTTTCCCTTTTCAGATTGGGAATGAATGCCAATTATTTTCAAAAATATTATATTAAGTGAAATAGGAAATACAAGGTGAGATTCTGCTGCAAAGGTTATGAAAGGCTTTAGAGTATGTGTATGTGTGCACACATTTTCGTGTGTGTTTCTGTGTGATTTGTATGTATGTTAAACAATGCTCTGCAATTTGTATCCTATACTTCCCAAGCACATTATTTTCCTTGCTTATTACTGAGTGAAGATTCAGGGAAGGAAAATTGGAACCAAAAAACTTAGGTTTCTTTCACTTCGAGAAAAATGATTAAGTATCAGGAAAGTCTTGTCATGTTCCGGATTTTTGCAATATTTATTTCTCACCACAGCCTTGTCAGTTAGGAATATCAATATCATGTTTATAACTAACAACTGTCTTAAGGGCATGGTATTGAAAATTTATAGTTAAAAGTTAAAAGCAGGGCTGGGGATTTAGCTCAGTGGTTCCGCCTCCTGTTTTGCCAACAGAAGGACCTGAGTTCGATCCTCGGTACCAAAACAAACAAACAAACAACCAAAAAAGTCAAAGGCAGATTAGTGTGTCCATAAAACCCAGATTGATATTTATCAGCTTCCTGTACTTTTTCTTTCTGAAAATCTAGAGTTTGATTTCCTGCAGAAGTACTCAGTGTTATTATTTTTTTTTCCAGTATGGATGACAGTGGGTTTCTTTTTTCCCCATGTCCTTGCCTGTATCAACTATTTTTATTTTGTTTCTCCTTTTTATTCATGATATTAGCCCTCTTGACTGGGTTGAGATGGATTCTCAAACTAGTTTTGATTTGCATGTGTGCTTAAGATATGTCTGTTCAGTTGGCTTTCCTACTTTTTAGTTGGGAAATTTCTTCATTGGGGATAATTTTTGGAGATTTTGTGCTTATTTTCTACAGAATATCTAGCAAAGATTTTCTCCCATTAAGTAGACTGTTTCTTCAATTATTTCCTTTGCAGGGCAGAAGGTTTTTAACTTGACATAATCACATATGTTTATTCATGATATTAATTTATGTGCTTTTGGAGTCCTTTTCAAGTCTTTTCCTGTGCCTGTGGCTTCAAGTGTATTTTTCCTTTATATTCTAGGTTATGAGCTACTTTTTTGTTCTTCTGTGGTACTAGCACTTGAACCTAGGATCTCTGAGTGGAGCTATATCACCAGCAACTTTTTATTTTTATTGTGAGATAGGCTCTCTCTCTAAGTTTCCAAGATTGGGTTCAAACTGCAGGTCTTTCTACCCCAGCTTTCCAGAGCCTGGCAGTTATGGGCATGTGCCACCATGACTGATTCCTTTTTTTTTTTTGTTTTTTTTTTTTTTTTTTTTTTTTTTTGTACCAGGTATCAAATTCAGGTCCTTGTTTCTGTGAGGCTGGTGATGGAATCACTGAGCTAAATCCCTGGCCTATGAGTGATTTCTTTGATACATTTTTATTTGATTTAGTTTCAATCATTTGCATGTGGAGATCAGTTATCCTGGTATCTTTTTCTTCCTGGCTTTTTGTCCAACATCAGGCTGTAGTTGTATAGACTTTTTTTCTGGTCTTCTCCTTTGGTCTACACTGCATGTTTTTATGCCAGTGCCATATTGTTTTTTATTAATATGGCTTTATAGTTTAGCTTGAAATTTGGTACTATGATGCCCGTAGCACTGCTGTTTTGCTCAGGGTTACATCAGTATTTGAATCTTTCTGATTGCATATGAACTGTAGGATTGATTTTTCTAGTTCTATGAATCAGCTATTTGTTTTGTAATATGGATTAAATTGAATCTGTATATTCCTTTGATCATATGGCAATTTTTACAATATTTTTTCCATTAAGTTTATTGGTATATTTAAAGCAAACAATATGGTTAAATTTATTATTGGTATCTTGTACCTTTACATGATATATCTTGGTTCTTGATTTTTTCCCCATTCCCTTGCCCTCCCTTCACCCTCTTCACCCTTCCTTATTTATAAAGACTTTGTTTCAATTTTTTCCTTTTTTCACATTGTTTTCTTTTCCCTTATTTCCTTCCCCCCTCCCCATTTCCCCTTTAGCCATTTTCTTCCTATTTCACACTTTCAATTATACCATTTGAAGATTATTTACACTTTTAGTTTTTCATACCAGAGAAATTATTTGGTGTTTACTCAAGTGTGTCCTATTTATTTCACTTGAGTATAGCCTCAATGTGCACCCATTTCACTATAAATGTTTCTAGTTTCTTATTCTTTATGAATGGACAGTGCTCCATTTTATAGAAAAACCACATCTTCTTTATCCATTTTCCATTTGATGGATATTTTGGTTGTTTCCAAGTTTTAGCTATTATGAATTGTGCCGCTATAAATATATATCCTTGTGGTATGATACTTTTAATTCTTTTGGAAAGATACCCAGCAAAAGGATAGCTGGGTCAAATGGAACCTCTAGACCAAGCTCTTTGAGGTATCTCCATATTAATTTCCACAGTGGTTGCACCAGTCTGCACTCCCACCAACAATGGAAAAAGGTTCCTTTCTCCCCACAGCCCTGTCTGAGTTTGTTATTGGTTTATTTCTTGATAGCAGGCATTCTTTCTGAGTGAGGTGAAATCTCAGTGTTTTTTCACCTGCATCTCTTGAATGACCCAGAATGTTGAATGTTTCCTCATATATTTATTTGTTCATTTTACTTCTTTGAGAAATGTCTGTACATTTCAGATGCCTATTTTGAATTGGGTCTTCTTTTGGGGGGGGTCTGATATTTTTGAGTTCTTTATATATTCTAGATAGTAGTCCTTTGTCTAAGGAGTAGCTGGTAAAATTTTTTCCCACATAGTAGGTTGTCTCTTAGCTCTTTTGGTGATTTCTCTTGCACTGCAAAGACTTTTTAATATAATGAGATCCCACTTGTTGATTCTTTGTGCAAGTTTTTATGCTGCTGAGGGTTTGTTCTTAAAGTCTTCTCCTAGGTCAATGTCTTTGAGAGTTCTACGTAATTTACATTCCAGTAAGGTTGGTGTTTCTGTCTTATTTAGATCTTTAGTCCACTTGGTTTTTACTTTAGTGCATGGTGAAAGATTTGAATCTAGTTTTAATCTTTGGCCAGTTGAAAGCCATTTTTTCCAAAACCATTTATTAAAGAGGCTATCTTTCCTCCAGTGAGGATGGCTGTCTTCTTCCAGTCAAGGATGAGTTAGCTGAGTATGCCTGGTGTTATTTCTGCATTTTCTAATCTATTCCATTGATCGTTAGGTCTGTTTCTTTGCCAGTACCATGTTGTTTTTATCACAGTGGCTTTGTAGTATAGTTTCAAGTTTGGAATTGTGATACCCGCTGCCATGACTCTGTTGCCTAGAATGGCTCTTGCTATTCTAGGTCTCTTTTGGTTCCAACTGAAGTTTTGGATTGTTTTCTCAAGTTCTGCAAAATATAGTGTTGGGATTTCAACTGGGATTGTATTGAATCTGTATAGAAGTTTTGGAAGTATGGCCATTTTCACTACGTTGATTCTTCCTACCCAGGAGCAAGGAATGTCTTTTCATCTTCTTATATCCTCTTGTATATCTTTTTTCAGAGTGCTATGCTTTTCAGTGTAGAGGTCTTTTTTCTCCTTCATTAGATGCTTGATTTTTTCAGTGTTATTTTGAAAGGAATAATTTCTCTAATTTCTCTCTCAGTGAGTCTGTTATTGTGTACAAGGCTATTGATTTTTGAGTGTTGACTTTGTATCCAGCTATGCTACTGAATCTGTCAATTAAGTCTAGAAGTCTTTTGGCTGTGTTTTTTGGGCCATCTGTGTAGTATCATATCATCAACAAATAGTGACAGTTTAACTTCTTCCTTTCCTATAATTATTCATTTTATTTCTTTCCTTGTCTAATTGCTGTGGTTAAGATTTATAGAGCTATCTTGAGCAACAGTGGTGATAGTGCACATTCTTGTCTTGTTCCTGATTTTAGTGTGAAAGTTTTCAGTTTTTGACCATTTACTATGCTGTTGGTTGTTGCTTTTTCATAGATTATCAAGTTGAGATAAAGACCCATCTATTGAAATTTTCTGTAGGGTTTTTATCATGAATGGGTGTTGAATTTTATCAAATCCTTTTTTTCTTCATCTGTTGAGATGATCATATGGATTTTGTCCTTCAGTATGTTGTTATAGTGTATTACATAATTCACTTACGTTTGTTGAACCATCCTCACATCCCTGGGATAAATCCGACTTGATCAGGGTGTATGATCTTGATGACCCTCTGTATTCTGTTTGCCAGTATCTTATTGAGGACTTTTGCATCTATGTTCATTAGGAAGATTGGCCTGTAGTTCTCTTTTTTGGTTGGGTCTTTCCCTGGTTTTGGAATCAAAGTAATACTTGCTTCCAGAAATAAATGTGGAAACATTGCTTCCCTTTCAATTTCAATGAAGAGTTTAAAGAGTAGTGGTGATAATTCTTCTCTAAATATTTTGTAGAATTCAGCAGTGAAGCCATTAGGAATTGGGCTTTTCTTTGTTGGTAATGTTTTTATTGTATTTTCAATTTCACGAATATAATTAGGGTTTTTAGGCTTTTTATATGTTCCTTGTTGAACTTTGGAATTTCATATCTAGGAATCTGTCCATTTCTTCTGTATTTTTCATTTTATTAGAGTATAGGTTTTCAACGTAGGTATTGATGATCCTCTGGGTTTCTGCTGGATCTGTTGTGACTTCACCTTTTTCCTTCCTCACTGCATGAATTTGAGACTCTTCTTTTCTTTTTTGATAAGGTTAGCTAAGAGTTTATCAATTTTATTTATTCTTTCAAAAAACCAACTCTTTGATTCATTGATTTTTTTGTATAGTTCTCTTTGTCGCCATTGCATTAATTTCTGCTCTGATCTTTATAATTTCCTCCCTTGTAGGAGATTTCATTTTGTCTCACTCTTCTTTTCCTAGAAGCTTCAGGTTAAGCAGTAGGTTGATTATTTGAGCTCACACTGTTTTCTTAGTATAGGCATTTACTGCTATGAATTTCCCTTGTAGAACTGCTTTCATTGTCTCCCATAAATTCCAGTATATTGTTTTAGCATTATCATTTAATTGTAGAAACTGTCCAATTTCTTTTTTAATTTCTGCTGTGACCCAATGGTTGCTCAGCAGGGTGTTATTTAATTTCCATGTTTTTGTGAAGTTCTTGAAATTTCTTAGACTATTGATCTCCCGTTTAATTGCACAATGGTCTGATAATATACACGGGATAACTTCAGTTCCTCTGTATTGATTTAAGCATTTTCCATGAGCTATCATGTGGTGTATTTTGGAGAATGACCCATGTGCAGCTGAAGAGAATGTGCATTCTGATTTTGAGGGGTGGGTCCTTATGTAGACATCTACTAAGTCCATTTGTTCTAAGACTTGGTTCAGTTCTGTTAGTTGTTGATTTTTGGTCTAGATGATCTGTCTATTTGTGTCAGTGGAGTATTGATGGACCCACTACAACTGTATTAGTGCTTATTTCATTTTTCATATCCATTAATATTTGTTTTGTATAGTTGGGGGCATTAGTATTCAGTGTATATATATATTTATGATTGTCATTTCTTCCTCTTGTTTCTTTTACAAGGATGTACTAGTCTTCTTTGCCTCTCTTTGTTTTGGTTTGAAATCTATTCTCTCTTCCATCTATCAATTTCTTTTTGGATTCTGTGGGTTTGTTGTTTATAGCATATTGTTGGATTTTTCTTCTTAATCCATCTGCCAGCCTATTTCTTGAGACCATTAATATTGATGGTTATAACTGTTATGTATTAACTTTTCATTGTTATGTTATTTTCTTGTTGTTTTTTTTTTTTTTTTTTTTCTTCTCTCCCTTTAATATCTTGCCTTCCCATTGTAATTTGCTTTGCTGGCACTTATGGAGTTGTTGTCTTCATTTTCTTTTTCCAGGATGTTGTTTAGGAGTATTTGAAGTTTTGGTTTGGTGATCATGAAGTTTTTCAGGTGTTCTTCTTCATGAAAGTATCATATCTCCCCATCAATTTTGAAAGATAATTTTGTCAGATACATCAATTTAGGCTTGAGGTTGTCTTCTTTGAGTACTTGAATTACCTCACTCCAGGCTCTCCTTGACTTGAGGATTTGGACTGAGAAGTCTGCTGTGGGCTTTCCTTTGCACGTGATTTGCTTCTTTTTTCTAACTTCTTGTAGTAGTTTGTTCTTCTTTTGGGTTTCTGGGATCTTGATTATTATATACCTAAGTGTAGTTTTTTTTTTTTCCTCATGGCTATTTGAATTCCTATATGCCTCACTTATCTGTATGTCAAATTCTTTGCTCTGTTTGGAAAGTTTTTTATCATTAATTCTGTGAACAGTTTTTTATGTCACTTGAGCTTTCTCCTACTATTTCATGGTTGCTTATAAGTCTTATTCTTCCTTGCATCATCTAAGAGTTGTTGGATTGGTTTCTCATGGTCCCTTACTGTTTTTAAGAGATCTCTATTTTAATGGTCACTGCCCACAATCCTATTTTCTATATCTGAATTTATATCTTCACATACTTTCATCCTGCTGTGAATGCTTTCTATGGTGTTTTTAATCTTCTGGATATCTGCTTGAATCTGTTTCATAGATTGCTTTTCTTTCCTATGTTGGGCATTCATGGTTTCCATTTATTTCCTATGCTGGGCATTGATGGTTTCCACCATGGTCCTGAGCTTATCTATTTCTTTTATCTGTTTCTGTTCTAGAATTTCTGTTTCTGTTCTTCTTACCATCTCTGTGTTGTCTGGGAAATTATTTATGTGTTGAATTTTTCTAGCACCTAATTTATCTGGGGTTTTTTGTTGTTGTTTTTTTACTTCCTGTGCTATTAGTTCAGGGTGTCCAGATGGTTGACTGTCAAACTTTTTCACCTCATTTCCCCCAGAGTTTACCTTTGGTGGGGTGGAAGTCTGTTTGTGTCTTGTTTAAATGCCTTCTCATTTCTATTTTTGTCATTGGTCCTGTCCTTTGTTTAATTCCTGTGTTAATACTTCAATCTTCCAGATATAGCTGGTCTTTAAGTTTTGAGTCTCTAATGTCTCTGAGGAAATCTCATTTTCATTATACCAGGGAAGACAACTGATTAGATCAATCCCAACACCTTAGCCCAAGTGATACAATCAGCAACACAATAGCATTAAGCACAGTTTAGAAAATGACAATTTTTGGTGGTTAATAATATGTCACCTTTAACTGTGAGAATAAAATAAAAATCAAGGACCAGCCCAAAATATGTTTATAGTGAATTAACTCTTCAATATAGTGACTTTACCTTGTATGATGGGGATTTAGAAGGATTTGAGGAGGTAGGGATAGATAGGATAGAAAGATGTTGGAAGTGAGGTCAGAGGACACAAAAAGTTCACACAAACTCTAGGGGGCTGTTGAAGAAAAGAGGAGACTGCAGAACAAAATATACCTAAGAACAGAACAAACTAACAACAACAGAGAGGCTAGAGATTATAATCATTTTCTTTTAAAATTAATGGCAAATGAGAGAAGAAAAAAGAGAAGAAAAGGAAAAGAGAGAAAATAAATTTGAATTACAATAGGAACAGAAACAAAATGGGAGAGTAATGGAGATTGAAGTGTGTGTGTGTGTGTGTGTGTGTGTGAGAGAGAGAGAGAGAGAGAGAGAGAGAGAGAGAGCATGAGAAAAAGAAGAAGGGTTGAAGGGCCATTTTTACAATGTTGATACTTTCAATATAAGAACAAGGGAGGTCTTTGCATTCTCTATAGACATTTTAAAGTTTTTTTACTCAGTGTTCTACAATTTTCATTGCAGAAGACTTTCACCTTCTTGGACTGTTCATTCCCAAGTATTTGAATTTCCTTTTTTGCTATTGTGAATGGAACTGATTTCTTTTTCAGTGTATTTATTATTAGTGTATAGGAATGCTTCTGATTTTTGTTTGTTTTATTTTTTGTTGAATTCTGGTTTAGGTATTACAGTAATGTTAGTTTTATAAAAGAAGTTTGGAAACCTTTCTTTTTTATTACATAAAATGTTTCACAAACACTGATGTTAATCATTTTATAAATGTCCAATAAAATTCAACAGCAAATCCATTGGGTCCTGGTGCTTTCCTTAATTGGTAGTTTTCATTGTTCCATCAATTTCATTGTTTGTCATTAATCTGTTAAGTTTTTTAAATGCATTTTTAGTTCAATGCAGATAGGTCATATTTAACTAGAAATTTATCCATTTATTTTACATCCTCCAATTTATTGAAATCTAAGCTATCAAAGTAAGTTCTGATAATCTTCTGGATTTTGGTGGTATATGTTGTAATGTCAACTTTTGTATCTGTAATTTTATTAACTCATTCTTTTTCTTTTTTTGGTAAGTTTTGCCTAACAGTTTATCACTATAAACCATATCTTTCCAGATGCGATGGGGCACATTCAAGGAGGTATAGCTGTAGACTAATTTTTATCTTTTCAAAGAATTAATTCTTAATTTATCCTTTGTACTTCTTTAGTTTCAATTTTATTAACTTCTGCTCTTATTCTTTTTCTTTTCTTTACTGATTTTGAGTTTGCATTGTTCTTATTTTTCTAGGACATTGAGATTCATCTTTAGGTTATTTCCTTAGGATTGCTTTTTATAATATAGGAACATTTTATATTATATTTATAAACTTCAACTTTAGAACTGCTTTTATTGAGTCCCCAAAATTCTAGTACATTGTGTTCCATTATTAGGAATTTTAAAAATTTTCTAATTTTCTCCTGTGATCAAGCTATTTTACACAATATCCCTGTATTAGTGTAGTTTCTGTGGTACATTTTGTTGTTGATTTCCAGTTTTATTTCAAGTATGATTTAATGTGCATAAGATTATGTCCTATCCTTATTTATTGAAACTTGTTTTATGGCCTAAAATATGATCTATTTTGGAGTAAGTTTTGTGGGCTGCTGAAATGACATGTATTCTGCTGTTAAATGGATAATGGTAAATATCTGTTAAATTCATATGATCTATAGTTTAAGTTTGATTTCTCTGTATGTGTATAGGGAATTGGTTGAGGGTGGGGTATTTATATGCCTCTCCCACAGGAATTGCTTTGCTATGAATTTGTCCTTTTATGTTAAAGAGTGATTTTTTTATAAAATTGGGTATATTGACATTCAATATATATATATATACATATACACACACACACACATATATATATATACATATATATATATATCCATCCACAACTGTTATCGGTCGTTGAATTGTCCTCCTTACCAATATGGAGCAATGGTCTGCATCTCTTCCGTTCAATCTGCTACTCTGTGTCTTTCACTTGGAGAGTTAAGATGTTTACTTTCAATTCTACAATTGAAAAGAGAGAACTAATCACTATCACTTTGTTGTTTTTCTCTTTGGTTCCATTGTATTTCTCATTCATTTAACTACTTTCCAAGTGAGATTTGTTTTTTTCTTTGGCCTTTGTTCTTACTTTCCTTGTCTATGTTTAGGATCCCCTTAAGTATTTTCTTCAATACTGACTCAGTGGACATGAATTTCTGTAGTTTATACTTCTCATGAAATTTCTTTATTTCTCTTTGATTTTCAAGGATGATTTTGCTGGTATAATAATCTGGGTTGGCAATTATTTTCTTTTTGGTCTTAAAAAAAATCTTTATTGTAAGCTCTCCTGAACTTTGAGATTTTATTGAGAAATCAGCAGTTATTCTGAATGGTTTAATCTGATAAGTAGTTTGGCACTTTACCCTACCAGGTTTTAAAACCTTTCTTTGTTCTGAACATCTGGCATTTGACTGTGATGTGTTGGTCATGTCTATTTGAGATCCTAAGTATCTCCTCTACTTTAATTTCCTTCTAATTCCCTGAGTTTGGGAAATTTTCTGCAATAATTTCAATGAATAAATTTCTTAAAGCTTTAAGAAAGGCCATTGAGCCTTACATTTTTTTTTCTTTCAGACATATCCAAGAGCTCTGGAGTAATCTCACTTTTTCATATCCTTTTCTCTTTGAACTATTTCAATGTTCTAGTACTCTACCCCAATTTCAAGTCCACATATCATTCCTTTTGAATGATTTCGTTTACTACAAAAACATTTAGCATATTCTTTTATTTGACTTGTTGAGGTTTTCATTTTTCCTGATGTCTTCGCATAGCCATCGTCCAGAGCTTCTGGCAGCGTCAAGCATAAAGAGCTTGAGTTTATGCTGCAGCTCCAGGGGGTCTGAACCTTGAGCTCTCAGACTGCACCTGCCATGGCCTGTGCAGCCAGCTGTGCCCCACACTCCTGTCTCTGTCTCTAACAAAAGTCTGGGTGCAGCCTGCACTGAAGCTCCCTTTGTGCCCATGTGGATCATGATTGGTTTTTCAATTTTTAGTAATCCACATTTGCAGTACATAATGATCACATTCCTCGTGAGGAGTTGGTACATGTATATAACACATCTTAATTCTCATTTCTTCTCTCTTTCTTACTTGTCTCATCCTCCTCCATTTCCTGGTCTCCTTTCCTTTTGCAGAAGATTTATCTCCCTATTCCCTATTGTCTACCTTTAATTTTTCTCTTTATTTATATGTTAAGTTTCTCACACAAGAGAAATCATGTGATGTTTAGGCTTGGGTATCTGATGTATTTCACTTAACATTAGGATCTTGCTATGCATCCATTTTCCTGTAAATGAATCATCTTTATCATTCTCTATGGCACAGTAGTACTCCATTGTATATAAATACATTTTATTTATCCATTCATTGATTGATGGACATACAGGCAACTTCCAAGATTTAGCAGTTATGAATTGTGCTGCTATCAATATAGGATGCATATATCTCTATAATATATGTCTTTAACACTTTTAGGAAAATACCTAAAAGGGGAATACAGCCCCAGCTAATGCTGATTCAGAGTTTCTCTTATCCCTCTCTCATGCTCCTAGATCCCAGCTGCTGTAGCTCTCAGTGTCTCTCTGGATTGTGTTTCCTGCCATTCCTGTGCCTGGACTCACACTGTCTCTCTCCACCCCCATCACTTGCCTCTTCTAACTCTGCCTCAGTTTCCCCAGTCTGTCTCTGGTTCATGGTTCCCTCAGTACAGAACCCAATGCTAGGGCTATGAAAGCCAGACTACACTGTCCATTATGGCAGTCACTGCTCCCAGCTTCACCAAATGTTTGCAGGTTTCCAGTGCATGATTCCCATAACACCCAGGATCAAGGAGGCCTACTGTGCACAAACTGCTCTGTCCCTGGGCCACTGCATCCCAGCAGGAGAACTGCTTGGTTCCACTGATACTGAGGGCAGTGGCAGCTTGTCTGAGTGCCAGGTAGTGGCTGCCCCCAGGACTTCTTCCCCTGGAGGGTTTACCTCTCCATGTACTTGATCCTTTGACTGCTCATTTCAAATTTAATTTTCTGCAGTTTTTAAGTTGTCATTCATAGCAAAATTTAAAATTTAGTTTACTCTTGTT
The DNA here is from genome assembly GCF_012274545.1 of Fukomys damarensis. Taxonomy (NCBI): domain Eukaryota; kingdom Metazoa; phylum Chordata; class Mammalia; order Rodentia; family Bathyergidae; genus Fukomys; species Fukomys damarensis. Next base: position 29,804,830 of record NW_022900915.1, on the reverse strand, counting down.
TTGAACTGATATATAAAATTGTGCATATTTATTGGATATCACGTGATGTTTTGCTACATGTATAGTTTTATTACATGACTATACTAGCTATGCATGTTGTGTAAAAGTTTTACAATTCAGTGGCTTCAGATACTACATAGACTTAACTATAGCACAATTTGCAAAGGACAAAAGACTGGGCATAATTTAGCTAGGTTCCCTGCTTTAGGGTACAACTCACAATCTCAATTTTGGCTGGCACTGCAGGCTCATTAGAGGCATGATTAAGAAAAGATCTGCTTCCAAGTTCCCTCCGATTGTTGGCAGAATTTATCTTTTTGTTGTTGTAGCACAGAGGCTTGATGGTTCCTTGTGGACTTTTGGCTGGACATTCTTCTCGACATCCAAAACCTATTTACATTTTCTTATTTTGTGATCATTTCCATAGGTTCTCTTAAAGTGGGAGCCTTATTTCTTGCTAGAATCTAAGCCAGAAACAGTGAGTTTTTCTACTTGCTATGCTAAGGTAGAGTTAAAATATAATATAATCTTGGGAGTGACATTACAATGAATGTAACTGTACTGTATCCCTAAATGTACCAATAAACTCAATAAAAAAAATAATATAATCTTGGGAGTGACATCCTACCACCTCTACAATTGTCTGTCCATTAGAAACACATCATTGGGCCCCATATTATTCAAGGAAAGGAGACTGTGCAAGGTCATCGATAATTAGGGTCACTTTAGGACTTGTCTACCATAGTCTCCTTCTGGCCCCCATGAAACAATGTCCTTCATATATGCAAACTTCATCCCATCTCAAATTCCCTCAAATCTCAGTGCTATAATATCTGTTCAAATTCCAAAATCTTATTATTTAATTAGTCCACATCAGATGATTGGATAATTAAGTTTCTGTGGGTCAGGAATATGGTCATGGATTATTTGGTTCCTTTACTTCTGGTATTACAAATCTGTAATCAATTTGGTAGCTGAGTTGTATTCTTATTTGGAAACCACTAACAAGTGAATCATTCCTAATCTCTTTGAGGCTATCGGAAGAATTTATGTTCTTGAAGTTCTATGACTATAAGCTCTGAATTTTCATTGACATGGAAAGAGCTAGATGGCAGAGGACAGCTCTTCTAGAAAAATAGAGCCCCCAGATAATACCAAGGAATGATATGAGGATCTCTGTTCTGTGGTCACAGGGAGATGAATTTCTGCAGAGGGTCTAAGAAATCCTTCTTTGGGGCTAGTCCTCATTTGAGATGCCCAACGAGGTCCTCCTTCTCACTAATACCTGGACACCACTGAGAAAATCATAATGAGCTTTGCCATCTTATATCACTTTGAATTTACTACATGAGCACAAGTTCATACTGAAATTCCTTATACATTCAGCAATGTAATATGATAATTAAGCACATAAACCCTAGAACCAAAATTTCTGAGTTCCCATTTCAGTTAGTTTCACTCTGTATTATTAAATTCTGTGAGCTTTAATTTCTTTCACTCATAATACTGGCATATCGTAGTATTGTTCTGAAGATTAAATGAGACCCATGTGTAAACTGTGGCATGTAGGGTATGTAAACTATTTAATGTGTCTACATATTATTAAAATGGGGAACATTTTATCAGCATTTTTCCCTAAGTAAGAGTAAATAACAATGTGTAAAATACTTCCCAGGAATCAAAACTATTAATAGCAGTATTTGACACATTACTAAATTTCAGAAAATCTAGCCAACTCAAAAATTATTGTTTTTCTTAAGGTCAAGGAAGCAGATAATTTTTCAATGTTTTGCTGAAAGGGTTATATTAAGTTGAGACACTATATTAAATTAACAAACTGAATTTCTTAGATCTCAGGATTATTGCTTTTTCAACATGACAGCTTTTTAAATCAGTTTTAATTCATAGTCTGTTTTTTCAAATTTTCAGTTACAAATCCCAAAAATTGAAATCCTCAGGCAATTTAGGGGACAAAGGACAGTCAGTAAGGCCCGGTCATATCTGGGCATGAAATAAAGCAAAATCCTTGGTAACATCTTGCTGGTACTATCTTGTTACCTACGCTGTTAGTGCAATTTCTTTTTTTATCTAAGCATCGTAGTGCCTATAATTTAAATTATGGTTTTTCTTTAATATTTCTTTTCAACACTTTTCTGTACCAGTGTTTTTTATAAGTACCTCAACATTTCATCTTTCAAAAAAACCAGGTAAAGAAATAAGCAATATTTTGGTGAAAGGATTATATTAAGTTGAGATGCTACATTAAATTGACAAAATCTATGAGTTTCTTAGGTCTCAGGATTATTACCTGATCAGCATGACAGCTTTTTAAATAAGTTTTAAGCAGGCAGGTTTATTAGATCAGTACACCTGATTCTGATGTGATAGAGTTGACATTAAATTAGATATTTGAGGTATGGGCTCACCTTCCATATCTTACTGAATTAAAGAATATTTAAGACTACTGTGTCCTTCTTGTGTGGGAATTAAATTAGATATTAATTTCATTTGAACTGCAGAGTCTGTATTTGTATAATTTTAGATTATATTGATAGTGGAAAATAATTTTCTGAGACAGAAATAAAACTGGGACAAGAAAGCCTTTTCGAATGGTACATAGTGATTTGATTATGGGAGAGGTTCCTGAGACAGCTTGGTGCAGCTTTCTCTACAAGAGCACAGACCGATCTCTTTCTCCTGCTCCACTCTGGGGTGAAATTCATATCATTCAATTTTGGAATGTGAAATGTTGGAAAAGGTGATTTTCTTGATTTGAATAGTTGGTGAAGAAGTTTTTCAAATCAAACCCTGGATAGCTGGGTTTTGGGAACATCTTTTAATGTCACATAATCTTCATGTACTTATTATTTTAAATATACAAACCCCATTTTTACATCTCGATTATCACCAGGATTAATGCTAATTTTATTAGCACAATGTTTTTTTGAAGCATGTATGATTGATGTTTAAAGCTGTAGCATGTCGTGATTTTTTAAAGTCAACTCTATCTACTCTCCATAGACTTTAAGATAAAATAGACGTGGGTCTTTTTATTTGAACATTGATTTCTAAACTTTCATAAACACATAAAATGTGGTTAGAAAGGCTTTGCAAAATGTCTGAATTCTAATGCGTGAGGATCAACAGGTCTAGATGTAGAGTCATAACATCTTTCACTATCACTGATGAAAAAGTCACTAGAATCCCAGAGCAAGAATGATGAAAGATGAAGAGGAACATTTGTTTGATGTTTGCCTCTCCTGGGGAGCAGTGCTCCAGACAGAATCCATTTCCGGGATGTATGTGTACAGAGAGACTTTAGAGTATTTTAGAAACAAAGTTAATTGGCAATGAAGAAACAACTTTTCGTGACAGAGAAATACATCATTAGACTTTTTCCTTCTTCAGTATCGCATATTCTTTTAAAATCTAGGAAATAATTAGAATTAAACAAAGTGAATGCTTAAATTTATTTTCTCAGAAAATAGGGAGATCAGCATTTGATAATTACAGTGGTCAATGTAAGTTCAGTTACAGGCTCAATTCCTTCTAACAATTCCAAGATCTCTGCATTATTTTCTAATGCTAAAATAAAGAAAAATGTTATGTTTTCACAATATATATTAGTTAAATAAAAATCAAAAAAGTTTCTTAAATATCTCTTGTCCTTTTTAATGACTACACAAGTTACTTTTTACTTGTTTTCACGTCTATTAGGTTGTCAGAAATCAATTGCTTCATACAGATATCATGGGAAAAAAGCTAGTATCACCTATTGCTTTTGTATTATTTTTATATATATATATATATTATTTTGTTTTTCTTTTGAGACACTGTCTCTCTATGCACTTCAGGCTGGGCTTGCACTCACTAAGTAGCCCAGGCTGGCCTTGAAATCACAGTGATCCTCCTGCCCCAGCCTCCCACGTGTTGGGATTGCAGGTGTGCTCCACCATACCTGGCTTATTCTTTTATATTCTCATGTTCCCTAAACATAAGCTCTGCCAAGCTCTTTTTGCTTCCCCACCAGCAGACTACTTTTGCATTTACTTGATTTTAGACTTCCAGTAAACGCAGGAACAGAGCTTGTTGCCATTGTCCACATAAGACTTAGAGGAACCTTGGGCTCTAAGACATCAAGGTGGAGCTATGTCAGCAATCCGCTCTTGCTTTCTGTGTCTCAGGCAAGATGGGGTAAGACGTTTACTAACACTTCCTCTTGCACAGCATAGGATCATATGTCCAGCCTGTATACTGACCCCGTACCAGGGCAGAGAGGACTTGAGTTTTCCTACCTCTGGGAGCAATGTATGATCGTGTCTAGGGAATCACCAGTTTTCCTACATTTTCCCCAGAGAGATTTTTGTCTTCTTTACTCTTTCTCCAAAAGAAATCATCCTTGCCTGTATCCATGAAGTAAGGACATTTATTGCTATCTCTTCAACAGCTGAAATCATTTGCTTCAGAGGACAGAAGTGTTTGGGGCATGAGCAGGGATTTGTGCCTGTGCCTGAGACACTTGTCTTCTACTGCCTTCAAAGGAAATAAATTCCCTAAGTCCACAACCTTAACAACGGACTTAGAATTGAGCTCATTTTATGCCTTTGCATTGTGGCTCTCTCTATATTCTGTGGCCTGGTACACAAGAAAGTTCATTTTCTCATCTTTCTTTGAAAAGGCTAACTGCTCTTTGTTCAATTCATTGGTTTCCTTGAGATTTCCACTCCCCTGATGAAGTCAAGAAAAGGTATAGCTGTCAATTCCCTGAGTTATTCTAATTATTTTAGTAAAAGAAACATTCTTCTATGGATTCTGGAAGTAAAAGGCCAAAGTATTTCCTTCAGGCAGTTTTACAAAAATCATAAGGATGATAGAAACATATTTTTCTATTCTTATTTAAATAGAAAAAATAGTGATTTTTAAATTATTAGGTTCTTTAAATAAATAAATTATTGTTTATCTTATGAATGTGCTTTGAACTGCTTTATCATAGTGAACATAGAAGATACGTCCTATCAAATGTCTAACAGAAGGCTTTCAGTTAGATATATTAGTATATCCTTATTGTACAGTACTGTACAACTGGTTAAAACCAATAATATCAGTTCATGTCTTTGAGGAATTTGTTTCATCAAAGTCACTAAATTTATTGTCATGCAGTACTTATATTTTTTTACAAAAATTAGCAAAACTTTATTTTCAGTGTCCTATTATTATCAACAAATGTCCAGTAATATCAACAAATGCTAAGCCGGTATCATATTTAAAATGTTTCAGTTCACCCACGAACAACAGTTCAAAATAACAGGAGACAAAGCATATTGCCAAGTGTGATTTAGAAAGACTAAAATTATGTACTTATTTCTTCAACAAAACTTACAATTTTCTCACTTTAATGGTCGTAGTTTACTTTGCTGTTATTTAAAACACTAGCTGGGATATTGTATCCAACTCCTGGCAACAATTCATCTCCTGTCTCGGCTTCCCTGGTAGGGCTACACAAAAGCATCTAGAAGAATTCAAGTTACAAATACATATAAACATATTTCCTTTAAAACTGGGCCATGATCAATATACATACGTATTTATATGACACTTTCAGCAAATTTCATTGAGATTGTATGCATAGCACACAAATTTCTTTGAATAAAAGTCTTTGTAGTACGGTAATACTTTGTTTCATGAATGCTTCGTTTTGAAAACAATTCCGTTAACAAACAGTGCATTTGGCAAAATTTTTCTTCCACTCCCAAACTCTGCATCCAGTGACAAACATGCCACAGCTGTCTTCCCCACACAAACAAAACCACTGTCACCTTCCCCCAAAGTGTAAAACAAATTAAGTTCGGAAAGTCAGGTACAGTGATATTTTTACAGGTCTCAATTCATCCGGAATTTCCACAGGACTTTGACACAATTTGTCACAACTGACAGCCTTTTTGTTTTTGCACAAACTAGAGGTTTTTAACCAGAATGTATTAACACATATGCCCAATGAAGTGTTTTGCACATTTCTTTTAGTCAAGGTTTTTCTCCACACCACATTATATCTATGACTCAGGCAAGACGATAAGAAACATTTCTTCTTGACTTTACTATAACATAAATCCTCTCCTAGTCTTATGAAGGCTAGAAAGATCTTCTGAAAATGAAGGCTTCCACATTCCCTGTTGAAGGTTACACTCAACTGTGAGTTCTTCCATGTCTGTGAAAGCAAGTGCGGCAAGTAGGCTTTTCCACATTGCAGAGTACAAACATTGTGGGGAAGTTTCTCTTGTCCTAGTCTCTTGAGAAACCATGAAAAAATTCACAATAGAGACAGCCTATGTGTAAGCAATGCGGAAAAGCCTCTAGATTACCCATTTGTCTCCTAATACATGTAAAAAAAAACTGGGAAAAAACCATGCAGTACTTCTTACATATCCTTTTTTATCTGCTTACTCTATCATGATATGTTTTGTTAACATTGGTATTTTGTTTTTGTTTTTGTTTTGTTTT
>NW_022900915.1:29765954-29798088 GCF_012274545.1 Fukomys damarensis | reverse complement strand
TTTGTTTTTTTTTTTTTTTTTTTTTTTTTTTTTTTTTTTTTTTTTTTTTTTTGTACTGGGAATCGAACTTGGGACCTTGTGCTTGTGAGGCAGGTGGCAGAACCACTGAACTAAATGCCCTGCCCATTGCAGGTTTTTTTGTGTTAACTCAGTTTTGATAGAGCTTATTAGTTTGAACAGACTAGGTGTTGGAAAATCTAAAAAGCATAATTTCCACTTGTGAGATAGATCAATAAATATAGATATAGATCTACAAATAATTTATCTCTCTCACCTATCATTTATAGATAAAATAGAGCTAGTTTTATGAAAACTACTCAAAGGATAATGATAGAGAAAAAAAAAACTTTGCAACTCATTGAGGTCAGCACAGCCCTGATGATAAGACAAAAAAAAAAAAAAGATTTAGATTAGGAAAAAAATCAAATTGCAAAAAAATTATTTTGACTATAAACACCAAACTCTTTAACAAAATATTTGTAGACCTAAAAAGTGCCAATAAACTTAATGAGAAAAAAAACAGTTCTCAAAATTTGATTGCTGAAACTTTGTGTGTGTTTTCAAATTTTGTCTCAAATACTAAATTAAAATTTAGTAATAATTTCACTAAATTATTTAGTGAAAATAAATCTCCATGATTTATTTTCCCATAAGATCAGATTAATATTTGGTAAATATATTTCCACATTTTTAATAAAGGATAGATATTCACCTAATCATAGAAAAATAGTAAAGAAATAAATCTCAAATGGAGGTTTAAATTATCTCAAAAGAGTGGAATTAACTGAGTTTTTATACATAGGTTTTGCTTGTCTAGGTTTTAACTTTTTAATAATATGAAATTATTGATTTTTCTTTTGATTCACTCTCTCTAATTTGTGGAAGTTTTGAATACATACACTGAGACTGCTTTTTTTTTTCCAGAAAAAAAATTTACTTTTGCTTCTCCTTGTATGAAAATGGAGCTACTAAATTAGGACTATTAAATTGTTAGCTCTTTAATCTCTAAGTCTAATCTTTGTCAATTAGCCTTAAATTGAAAACTCTCATCTATGCTGATTTATTATAAATGGAGTAAAAACAGGGTTTTTCCTATGGATCATAAACACTTTGGAGATCACTGTAATGACTCTTTCACAAATGATGGAAATATCCTGACCTCCATTACACATATTTTTTTTTTTCAGGAGAAAAGCCATTGGCTGCCAATAGTTACCACTCACACTCTACTGTCTTCAGGGTGGTAGAGTCTCATAAGGAAGGAAACAACGTTTAACCATCCTGCCAAACAGATTAGGGAGGAACACCTAGCCAAAGAGCTCCCTCCAATTTCCAACTACAGAGTGGAATTTGATATAAGCTTTTCATACATTCTACACTTCTTCTAATTAAATCTTGAAAACAAACTTGTTGCATGATTTCACTCATATGTGGAATGGAAAAGGGTGGATGTCATAGAACTAGGGGAAAGTTACTCACTGAAGGCTGGAGTAGTTGGGTGAGGCTTGGGGAGAATTTGGTCAAAGGATACAAAATTTGGGTTGGATAGGAGGGATAAGTTTTACAGATCGGTGTTCAACATGGGGCTACAGTGAACTGAATGGCATCAGTATCCCCCTGAAATATGTGACGGTAGTAGGCATTCAGTGTGCACCACAGCGACGGTCAGCATGTGAGGTGATACCCATGACGAGCAGCTAGATTTTGTCACTTGTGTGTCGTGCATCATGTTGTACATGATGGATACAATGCTTTCTGTCAATTCAAAAAGAGGAAAAATTCTATTGACTGGCTTTTTTTTTTTAACTAAAAATGAGAATTGTGACCTATGTCTCATGTGTTCTGGCAAAAAGGAAAAATAAATGGCCATTGCAGTGTCAGGATTTCGGGTCCCATTTACCATTTTTCAAATAAATCCCTTACCAGATATGTGGGCCCTAAGGCTCACAATTCTTTCAATATTTTATTTTAAAAATTATTAGAGAAATACTCAAATAACTATTCATGTGAAATATTGAAGAGCTCTCTACACTTCTTACTTCTGTTTCTTTTTTTTGTCCCTAATGGACAAGTAATTATTTTATATATTTGTGGAATACAGCATGATGGCTTGGCCTATATACACATGACCAAGAGATTCAATTAAGCAGTAAACATATCAATTACCTCATTAATTCATCATTTTCTTTGTACTGAGACAAGTAAAAATCAATCTTAAAAATTTAGAAAGTTACAGTAAATTATTGTTAACCCTGATCATCATGCAGTGCAATTCATCGCAAAAACATATTCATTTCTTTGGTAACAGGGATCGAACTCAGGACCTTATGCTTGCCAGGCAGGCATGATGCCGCTGAGCTACAAAAATAGATTCTTAGAGCCCAATTAAACCTTTGTAACTTTTGATCAATATCTTCCCTTTTTTATCCCCCCTCCCTTCCACCAACACTTCTTTCTATTATTTTTATTGCACCAACTTTTCAGAATTTACATGTAAGTAAAAGAACAGTATTTGTCTTTCTCTATATGGTTTATTTCACTTAGCATAATGGCCTCCAACTGTAACCATGTTGTTACAAATAACAGCATTTCTTCTTTTTAAAGTCTATGTAACATTCAACTCTATCTATCTAGCACATTTCCTTCATTTTTCTATCAATGGATATTTGGTTCCTGAAACATTTTCACTGTTGGGAATGATGTTGAAATGAACACGGCAGCACAGTGGTCTCTCTGGCACACTGAACTCAATTCCTTTGGATAAACACTAAGAAGTGGTATTCTGGGGTCATGAGGCAGTCCTCATTTAGGCTTTTGAGGGAAAAGAAAACTATACTGTGTGATATCATACTATGTGTAGGGGAAATGGGAAGGATAAGGGAAAGGAAATAAGGGAAAAGAAAACATGAGAAAATGAAAAAATGGAAATAAAGTTTTTGTAAATAGGGAAGGGGGAGGGGTGAAAGGAGGGCAGAGGTAAGGGGAAAAATGAGAACCAAGACCTGTCATGTAAAGGTACAAGATCCCAATGATGAGTGTAACTGTGCTGTATACCTACAATGTACCAATAAACTCAATGAGAGAAAAAAAGGACTCTATATTATGTTCCAAAGCAGCTGCCCTAACTTACATTCTCACTAACAGTGGGTAAGACTTCCCTTTCTTCACATTCTCAGAACCTCTCGCTACTCTTTGTTGTTTTGACAACAGCCTTTCTAACAGCTATGTGGTATTACTTCATTATGGTTTTAATTTAGACTTCTATGATGATTACAAATGTTGAATATGTTTCACATATCTGTTGGCCATTCGTATCTCTTCTTTAAGAAATGTGTATTCACATCTTTGCCCATTTTAAAAACTGAGTCATTTCCTAGATATGAAATTTTTTGAGTTCCTTATCAGATTCACGATCTACAAATATTTTTCTCCCAACCTTGAGTTTTCTCTTCATCTGTTAATTCTTTCTTTCGCAGGGCAGCAATATAGTTTGGTGTAGTCTTTTCTTTTTCTTTTTTCTTTCTTTTTTTTGCCTGTCTTTGGAGTCCTATTCAAGAAATCATCATCCAGACCAATTTCATACAGTGTTGCCTTTCTTACATTCAAATCTTTTACCTATTTGAGTTGATTTCTTAATGTCCAGTTTTATTCTTCTGCATTGTCATCATCTAGGTTTCCCAATACTGATTATTAAAATACTATTATTTTCCAAGTATTCTTTAAAATCAGAAGATATGGCTTCTAGTTTTTAATCATTATCTAATTGAAGGTAAAATTTTGCTGTTGCTTTTTTCTCCTTTATATTTATTCTGATTTTTCTGGAGTTATGCTCATATTGGCACTTACTCTAATGTTTTTAGGCATTTAAATTATTTTTAAAAGAAATGCTAGTGTGTTGAACTTACTTCCCTGAAAGTCTCATGTTTACTAAAATTTTTCTCTGGTTCTCTCTTTTTTGTTCAACATTTTATTGTACAGTGGTATATAATTTAGGTGTTTAGAATTACTCATTTTAATATTTCTAAATCCCTAGAGAACAATTGTAAATTCCCTATTATTAATAGATAAATATTAACTTTTTTTCTTTTTATTGAATTTATTGGTACATTCCAGGTATATGGTAAATATTCTCTTATAATTTTTTTAGAACTTGAGAACATACAGGCTCACTTTTATTGGCACTGTATTTTTGGTTGGACTTAGACACTCCGTATGGCTTTTTCCTTTTCAAATACATTTTTTTCCACATTATATTGTTGGGATACAAATGAAACATGCTTAATAATCTGCCAGAGTAAAGGAGAAATGTAGTCTCCATAGTTTTTGCGAAGACAAACTCAGTAAAATTTATTAACTGAGTGCTGATTATGACTAGACACTATGTTGCTCGTGGTGTGCGGTATAAAGTCTAATCAATGCCACTCATTCATTCATTCATCATTTTCTTATTCAAAAAAATATTTATGGAAAGCCACTGTGTGCTTTAACAAATTTTGTGCCAAGATCTGCCCTTGAGATTGATCTCAAGATCAACAAGTTCACTAGGAATAATTATCCAATGAACTGTTGTGCAAAGTGCAAGACTGTAGTAACATGAACAATACATGAGTCGTGCTAGGTGGCTGAGTAGGGAGTGATCTCTGATACCATTCTGGAGCAATAAGTATTAAACTGAGAACTGAAGCACATAAAGGAATAGAAGATTTGAAGGAATAGCATTGCATTCAAAGGAAAGTCATCATGGGGAAATAAATTTTAGTTCCTGATGGAACAGAAACAAGGAAATTGTGACCAAAATGCAATGACCAAGTGAGAGATATATCAAATTGTACCTGAGAATTAAGGGAGAATTAGGTCGTGTGTATGGTAGAATGCAGTAGGAAATTTTCTTTGTATTTTCCTTCTTCTAAATTTGACAGCAAGCTGTCATAGACAGGACTAAGCAAATCATTTGAATTTTTGCATTTTAAAACTTGCTTGCTGCTGTGTGGATAATGGACTTTAGCAAGACGCAGAGAGAAAATGGAAGAACTATTGAAGTAGCATTATTGAAAAATCATAGTTTAGAGTATGAAGATGTAAAAATCGGTGAATGTTTTGTATGTTTTGAAAAGTTAGGATCAAAGGGCCAAAGACGTTGGAGATACAATGGCAAGGAGTGAACAGGGCTCAAATATGTGATTAGTATAAAATTACCATTTAATATATGTTGAGATTTCTCGTATGAGGACCTATTCAATTTAAATCCTAAAGAATGATTAAGAGTTAGTCCAATGAAGGTAAAAAAAATAATGTAAGGAGCCACATAAAAAAAGTTTTTTCTCTGTTTTAAGCATAGTAGGGAATAATTGAATATTTTAATTACACAATAACATAATTATGTTTGTTAAATCAGACCAATGGCTCATCAGAACCACTGAATTTCCCCATTAGATTCAGACCTTTTGTAAGATTATTTAGTTCATTGCAAAGGTTTGAGCGAAGCAATGAAAGTTTCCAATTTCTTGAAATTCTGGAACTGGGTAAGACACCGAGGGAGGAACGTAGGTATGGAATATGAATCACTGAGACAGCAGAATTCTGGCACAAAGGAAAATTGAAAGTCTGTCTTCCCCATCTCGTGCAACTTTAGGATTTTACAGTGTATGTGGCAGAAGCTGTTAGAAACACTGTGAAGAGTATTGGTCCCTACAAGAACACCACATGGGGGGTGACACCTCCAACCTGAATGTAAGTTGTTTAAATACAATGCGAATCACTGTAACTCGCTTCACCAAGAAATGTAAGATGTCTGAAGAATGAAGCGATACTGAAAGTGCTACTTGGTTCACTTTTATTTTTAAATACAAGCCTTTAGAATTTTTGTCTTTCAATATTTTTATTGTTAAGATTTTCAAGAATTTCTTGAAAAGTGGAACTGGAGATCGAGAATATTCATCAAAAATGCTTTTCCTGAAATGGGGCGTCCATCTGTGTAGCGAGCAGATCTAAATGTTTTACAGCACTGGCAGCACAGATGGTTCAGCTACTACGACAACTGCTGACACACTTTCCAGCTTTTTCTTCCTGGCCATGTGATGTAGTGAGAATTAGCAGGTGCCTCGCAACTTCATTACAGTGATATGTTCAATGTTGTTTGCACGGGAAGGAGAATTGTGTAAAGCTGAATCCCGATTTTGGAGGATTGTTGAATGCATTTTAGATTTAAAATGTGTCTCAGTTTTCACATTGCGCTACATTTCATTTCCTACTCACATTACCATTATTCCTTGAAATGTTAAGAAAAAGAAAGACATTGGGCAAGGCAGTTGAGAAGATCAACTTTGTTGGTAACACTGTTTCTGTTGTGTTAGATATCATGTCAATACAACTGTTCAATTGTTACAAGGAGATCAACGATTCCTTTAGAGCATGGCCTCATTTCCTTATCCTATAATTGCTAATCAACCCATACTTTCAGAAAGTTCTAGTCAAATCTCTGTAGTGTCAAACTTCACCACTGCCTACTACCTCAGGGGACTGAATCACAGGAAGCAAAGATAGCCCATGATATGGACTGAGAATTTAAGAGAATCTGTGCTGATGCTTTTTAGCCCTTATTATCCATCACAGCGCACAATACCCACTTCAGTGAGGCCAAGTGAAGGGTGCTCGCAGTTTCGGCTTGTGACCGGCTGCCTCAGAGGCAGAGAGATCGAGGCAGAAGGGCGTGGCCAAAGCTGCTTTGTTCATGGTGGACTTGAAGCAGAGAAAGGAAGATCGCTGGGCGGTAAGAAGCTAGGGACCAGATGCAGACCACAGCTCCACACCTTCCGAAACCACCCACACTGCCCACACGAGTGCTCCAACCATCCCGAGGGGGAATCCCGAAGAAAATCAGTCTGAAATGCTATCCTGACCACCACGCTGCTGCTTCTTTTCTCTTTGAAGAGGTGCCCTTTATTTTCAAGCTTTATTTTCTTCAAATTCTTTAAGGATACAATCTTCATCATTAGTAACTCATTCTTCACTGTTACAAATACTATATTTTTCAATGTTCTTTGAACTTTCCCTACCCCTATTTGTTCAAACTCTCATTCCTGATGTTTCTTACCTCTGTCACTGTGCAAAGGCAAAATTAGAGAAGCAACAAGAATAAAAAAAAAATAATCACACAAAAACAAAAAAACAGTAAAAGGAAGATTTTGATCTAATATGAGATGTGTACCTGTTGTTTGGCCAGGGCCAAAGAAAACAAGAGATAGTATCTCAAATAAGCTTTTGTATAAGTAATTAGGATTTTTTTTTTTTTTTGTAGTATTGGAGATTGAACCTAGGGCTTTCACACTAAGATATATGTTAAGCTTTTTTTTTTTTTAATTTTTATTTTGAAATAGGTTCTTGCAAAATTGCCAGTTGTTCTTGCTGGGCTCAAACTTGCAAATTTCTTGCCTCAGCCTCCTAAATTAATTTTAAATTATATTGCATCGGAATATTATCTTAGAAATACACACGATCATTGGCTATGTAACACAGTATCAGTGGTTTATTGATCTGGGTGCCCCAAAGTCAGACTCTGACACAACTATTGGGGTGCAAGTACTTTATTCAGGGCATTCACTAAAAGCACTGGGAGAGTGTGGCAGCAAAACCAAGTGTTACTGAGTGGGCAACTGAGGGTCAGTCATTCTGTGAAGGCTGAGAGGATGCACTCTCACTACATGACAACTGTTTTGGCCAAAACTTTTTGTGTGTCTGGTTTGTGTCATGGATGAGACTGCTTCTAAATATGACATTTCTGGGTACTGGGGAGATAGGAGCAGGTTACAAACAACATCTGTTTCAGAGGGTGTAATCCTGTAATTCATGTACATTTCCTTCTCTTCTGTGAAAAATAGAAATTTTCCATTTAAAATCAGTAAATTAATTAATTTTCTACCGTAAGCCTAACTCTAGTCTAGGGAAAAGGCACTAGTCAGATCCTTCTTTTAGTTCTGAGGCCTATTATGGAAAGTACTTTGAGATATTCCACAAACAATAGGCAGGTAATGGGAAATTCTGGCCAACTAATATAGACTTTATTGAAATATTATTCACAAAGCTATGCAGCGCACTTAATTATTCGTATTAGCCCCCCGCTTTTCTTTAGTGTGGGGGATTAAACTCAGGGCCTGATACGTGCTATGCAAGTCCTGAACCACTGAGCTAAGCCCAGCTCTGTTACTATTTCTCACTCTTGTAGTGATGCTTATTCAGCCTTTGGTAGTACTTGTGAATAAGTTGAATTTATTTCTCCAAATTTATATACATTTATTGTTACAGAAAAAGACAGGAAGATTTATATCTAGCTAGAGAAAATCAGTTTTGTAAAAAAGAAATCATTTTTATAGCTGCAGAACACTTGCTAGATTACTTGATTCTTGCCACAAAAACAGACAAAAACAAAAACAAAAACAAAAGAATCCTCTGAAATTCTTACCTTTTCAACCTTTGCTGTAAGGGAGCAAAAGGAAATGCAGCATCTCCACCTTTTTCCTCTGGATTATAAAGATTGGCCACTTTGAGTAAGAAAAATCCCTCAGCAGGCATTTATAAGTCATGGGTGAAACTTTAAATAACAGGATTTTTTGACTTGGCTTATCATGTCAGTATTCACGAAAATGAGATGAGGTCATGCTTAAGATGAACAAAACCACAGTTGCACATTTTTCCTTTTTTCTCAGTCATTTCTGGGAAAAAAAAGTTTGACATCTGTGGTTCCTTAGCAGTGTGTAAAAAGAAAAGAGTCTGATTATTAATTGAGCTACAGTGAGCTCTCTTCAGAGATCCACACTCTGCCAGGTCCCTGCTAGACTACTTACTTGTCTAGCTTGTTTCATCAGTGAAAAAGCAGGAGAATTGTCCGACCATTTCACAATATCCAAATAGTTCTCCTAAATGCCACTACTGGTAGGTTCCCAACATAACATAGCATTTTCCTACAATGGATTATGCAGTTATCTTACACTTAGCATACAGTTTACTAATATTGAGCATCTCAGACAAGAAAACAAACATTATACTGCACTAATAATGTGTAACATTAATTTATTTTTAATCATTAGAAGGAAAATACATAGATAAATATGACATAATCCTATCTCAGGAACTACATTTGACCTCAACCATCTATTAACCCTACATTTTTTAGTGAACATAAAACTGACTTTCTTATTTGAAACACTTAATGATGGCTTAAATAATTCTCCAATATTTTTGCTAACTCCTACTTTACTCTTGTTTATTATGTCATTATCATGTTTTTTTCTGTCATGTTATCAATTTCTCTTTATTTTTCCAAATTCTTTATAAGACTTTACCAAATATCTCTTATTTCTATGGAGTTAAAATAAGAGAGATAAGGACATGCATAAAAGATAACTTATTATTGTACAGATTGTAAAATGAGAAGGAGTTATCAAAATATTCTTGATATTCTAGATGTTTATATACAATTTTTAAATTGCAAGGTCTGTTAATGTTATTGATTATCATTTTACTCTATGAATAAGTGTTTTTGCTTTCTCTGTGTTATATATATTTTTATAGGTAGCCTGTAAATTACTTTGTGAAAGGAACTGCTTATCTTTTATATACTGCAAAGCTACTTTTTTTTTTTTTTTTTTTTTTTTTGAGGTAGAGTCCTGCTATGTAGCCCAGTATGATCTCAAACTCTTGAGGATCCTCCTGCCTCAGCCTCCTGGAATCATAGGCATGTGCCACCATGCCTGGTTGCAAAGCTACTCTTAATCTCTTTCCTCATTTTTCAAAGTCTTTTATTTACTGAGAGATGCTCATGATATTTTGTCTGCATCATTTGCAGATTTGGCCTTTCCTTTTTACTCTGCTACCAGAACTTACAGAATTCAGACCACCCCTTCCTATTGTTTTAATTTTTTAAATGTTTATTTATTTATTTATTTATTTCTACTGGGCTCCTCGATCAATATGAAATATTCTTACCTTATCATCATCTGGTTGAATATCACTAATTCAGAGTCTTATCATAAGCCTGTTCCTCTTTGAGGCCATCCCCAACTTTCTCAAGTAATGTAAATCTTTTACAATTTTCATGGTACAGTCCACACCACACTTCTTTGCTTTATTTTGCTTTAATATGCTGTATTTGGTGTTTGGATTTATTCCATTAGATAATAGATTTCACAGTGTAGGAATCAGGTCTTTCTTATTTATTGATGAATTGTTAATGTCCAGTAAAAATCCTCTGGCACATTGTGAAGAATAAAAATTCACTGAATATTTATTGTATGCTTTTTTACTGACAATAAAAAGCCTTTCATTCTGGGAGAAGAAGATTTATGAAGTGTACAAACATTGAGAAGAAATAATTCTCCCTCTTGTAGTGCCATGTAGTACAAGCATGCACAAACTAGTGTGTAAGTTTATGCAAATAAGCAAATGGACCAATGAGCACTCATCTTCCTGGCTTTGAGCTCTGCCTGATTACTCTTCAGGTTACTCAGAAAAATGTAGAACTGGACTCAGTGAATACGATGTTCTCGTTAGAGGAGAAGTTCATGATAATCTGTTTTCATATTATTATGATAAAACTCCAAGCCAAATGTAGTTTTAATTAAAGTGAATACGATGTAAAATATAATTTAAATGCATTATGCACTTTTAGAATACATAATAGAGTACTTTTGGAGGTATTTGGGTTTTGCAGTCTTAGAACTATTTCTGTCATTTGTAGGGACCTCTAAAATTTGGAACAACCACTATGTTCTATAGACATTTCCTTCAGACTTTACAGAAATCTCTAAATTTTGAAAGGTTAATGATGTCAATGGACTTTTCATTTCTTTCTCTTTGTCTAATAAAATTAGGATACCGTCATCATTTGTCATTGAGTACAATTACTCGTTATTATTAAAACATTATCTTTTGTACAAAAGGGGAGCAAAAGGAAGCAAGTAAGGGTTGGTCATGAATAAAGGAAAATAGGCAACTCTTGGCTATTATAAATTTGAAATCATGGTAAATACTTATGGAAAGAGTGTCAATGTGCTTAATTTGATAAATCATTATCAAAGATATGTTGAAAAATTATTGAAGCAGTCCTAATTGCTCTAGTATATAAATTGCTCCCAGAGAGTAAATTAGATGCTTCCACAGCTATGCTATTTAAAATTACACAGAATACACTGGAGAATGTTCCTTAAGTTTCTACTATTAAAAAGTTGCTTTTCAGCATTCCCTCAAAACCTGTTTGAAAATCAAAGCCTAGCAAGAGCAACTTCATTTATTTGTAACTCTTAGACCATTCTGTGGAACTTTAAAAAATATTTAAAATAATAGCATACTAACAATGATTGCTCTTTACTGAATATCCTGGACACAATATTCACATGCACCCAAAGACATATCACATAAATATTTTCATCCTTGTGATAATATTTATAAAGTAGATGATGGTATTTGCTGACACAGTAGCTTAGAGGGCTATTTACTGGAATAGTGCCATGTGAAAGTCTATTTTTTAAACTAATCTCTGCCCCAGGATCTTAAGAATTAATTTAATCCTTTGATTTGACTGATTTAAAATAAAAATAACTCTGGGATAAGACTAAGGAGTTATGCAGCATGGCACAATTAGGGAAGGAATGGAGAGTGAAATTTAGTTCCCTGGATGTGGCCCAATTTTTTTCCCTTCCACTATGCCCAGGTGGACTCTGTATTTATTCTCTTAACAAGTATTGGTTGAGCATCTATAATGTGAGGGCCTTGGAAATGCAATGGTAAATGGTTTAGAAAATGGCTTTGCCCTTATGGATATTAAATTCTAGCTGAAAATATGATGCTGTACTAATTTTCCATTTTCTCTATTCTTTTTTTTTTATATTGCATTTCATTTTATAACCTAACATTATGTAAAAATGTCATACTCTTTTTAAATGGTACAATTCTTTTTTTTTATATTGCATTTCATTTTATAACCTAACGTTATGTAAAAATGTCATACTCTTTTTAAATGGTACAAAACTTACATAAAAGTTTAAGCCATTATTATTATTATTATTATTATTATTATTATTATTATTATTATTTTGGGTTTTTTTGGTACCAGGGATTGAACTTGGGTCCTTGTGCTTGCAAGGCAGGAGGTAGAACCACTGAGCTAAATCCCTGGCCCTAAGCCATTATTTCTTAATGTGATAGGCATCCTCCTATTTCCTGCACTTTCTTATGCTATCATTCAAATAAACTTATCTTCTGACTCCTCATTTCATTATGACCCAGTTAACTTCAGGTTAAAATGGGCATTTTGAAATTATTAAAATTCAAGATATATATTCTTGATTTCAGAAGGGAAATATCACAAAATAAATTCAGTTAAAAGGACTAAGCACTAATAGTAATGAAATAAAGAAAGTTGAATCTAAGAGTATTAGTTTACTAGAACCTCTATATAAAATTCAGACTGATAACTTAAAACTAGACATTTATTTTAGGTAGAAATCCAACACAAAAAACTACAAAGGCTGGTTTCTGGAAAGATTTCTCTTCCTGACTCAGGGCCCGACACCTCTCCGTGTGTGTTTCATGTGATTTTTTTCCATGCAGTCTGGAGAGATAACAAGAGTGATCAGCAGGGTCTCTGCTTCTTATAAAACACCAGTTGTATCAGATTAAGTACCTACCCAGTGGTCTCACTTAACCTTAATTTCCTCCTTATAACCCTTCTCTCTGAATACTGCCACATTAGAGGTTAAGTATTCAATATTAATTATAAAGACACCCATTTGAGTCCAAAAAAATACACAAGGAAGTCCTGCAAGCATGTATCTCTCCACAACAGGGAAAGGGGTACGAAAGGAATGTCCCAGACTCTGAAGCCATGATCAAACCAAGAAGTGGAACCACTGCTGGTTGTTAACAAGGAGGAATGTCAGCTCTTTCTGTTTTATGTAAAATTTTCAGAGATCAGAAAATAATTTTGAATTGTTTGAAATCATTATGGAAGCCAAACAAAACAGTTTTCTGCAGATTATATATTAGACTGTCAGATTATGATCTCTGTGAGCATCAAGAGAACATTTTTAGCAACATGTATAACTGGGGTTAAGCATGGATTCAGCCACTTATTCATCATATAATGCAGTGAATCTTTCCTCTCACTCTGGGTCTTAGTTTTCATTTCCCCAGATGGGCATAATAACAAACTTGCCTTTGAATGAGAGTTTGGTCTTGTGGTAGAATACATGCTTAACACACAGGAGGCCTTGGGCTCATTTTCCCAGCAACCAAAGGGAAACAACAGAAATGTTAATGGTTAATAATCACATTTAAATCATATCAACATATAAAAATACTTGGGACATGACATTGCATCCTCTCACTTGTAAAATACCTCTGGTTCTCTAAAATGCATTTTCTAGTTGAGTAATTTAGGGATGAATAAATAGAGACAGAGCTGCCTGCTCTGAAATATTTTAAAGTATCTGCAAATATGTCCTTCTCTCTGGTATGTTAGACTTTACTCTGTGTGCCTCAACACCTGTGCCTTGGAGGTTAGGCAGGAACAGCATCCCTTCTCCGTAATCCTACAGCAGCTTTGCCTCCTCAGTATCGGATGGTTATAAGCCCAGGGTTGTCAATTGGGAAGGGTTTTGTTGTAGATGAAGTAACCCCTTTTTGCAACCGAGGCCAAGTTGAAATGGATAATCTTGTAGAAGGTTTTCCCCTTAAAACTTGAGCTGCTTCTAATTTTCGGAGTTCAAGAAGGGGAAACAACCGCAGCAAAAACCCAGGGCTTCTTGACACTTACATCTTATCCTTTTCCAAGGCCATTTTTATTTTAGAGAAGAAAATTCATGCTATATAACCGAAAGTAGAAAGTTGCTCTTTGAGCCTAGGCATATAGCTTGACAAAGCTCAGTAAGATTTGGCTGAAAGTGTTTTAATGTTTATTAAATCTGATCTGCACATTTTTCTGAGATCCATCTAACAAATAAATGATAAACTCATTTTATGGCACCAATAGTACATTCTTGCAAATTACTTTTGCGGAAAGAGTTATTTATGAGGCCAATATTTTGACAATATGAAATGATTCAGTGTGACTCTATTATACATATGCTAAATCTGAGTTTCTATGCCAATACTATTGGGTATTAGGGAGGAAAAATAGTAACTAAGGTCATGATTATGATGCCTTTCTGTTTGTTGTGAAATTAAGCCAATTTCCTGTGAGAAAATAAACCAGAGACAATTTGTTACCAAAGCTGACAAAAAATTCTGTGCACATACCTCATTTTAAAATCAGTAGAACATTTAACTGGTTAAGATAGTCTCATTTTAATCGTTGCTTTTATATTCAAAGTAGAGTAAATTTACATGAAGAAATGTGTTTGTATTTTTAAAATGCTGATGAGTAAAAACTCAGCAGATTAATGGGGACTGCAAACCCTTCTAAACTAGTAGAGTTTTTAAAGTGTAGTTTTAAATACAGCATTATAATGTTGGAAAGCATTTAATACAAATTCAAAGTAGGTTTGAATATTTATAAAACAGCACAAAGCAGGTGCATATTTAAAAAATAAATATAACTTGTGCTATTCAGTTGGTAATGTATTAAGAAGTGTTTCTACACTTGAATAAATGAAAATTTAATAGCTAAAGAGTTCCTTTTTATATTCAACCTATACAATTAGAAATATAAATTTCAGTTAATTAACGTATAAATTTATACATTTTTATGCAACAGGGTAGGGAATCAGAATATCTCATTGCATAGATCATTTCACTGAGTGAGTCTTAGAAGTTGAACATCAGCTTGCAGTGGATTCTATGTTCTTCCATCCAGAACTTTTTTCTTCCTCACCTGAGTCCTTCCATCTTCCAACAGTGTTAGAGTCTGAAGGATTTCACTAAAGGTCATGCTTCCTGCAAAAGACCACCCCACTTCTAATGATTCATCATCCTTAATTCAACCAACGGTGCTGGCATTGCTCAGCTCTGTCTTCAGAGCTCTGTGTAGGGTGGATACAAGTTCTACTACAATGAGTTTTGGTTCAAATCTTCTTCTACCCAATTTTGCTTTCCTTGCCCTTTCACATGTAGTGATAACATTTTGCAAAAAAATAAAAACAACTGGGATGCAAATCTCCATTTTAGTATTATCAGGCCTTTAACTCCACCCTGTGCAAAAACTGAGTGACATTCAAAGGCATTCTAAGTACAATTAAAAGTGTTGGCACTGGTGGAATAGTTTTCTATTTCAAGTGGGTTATTGATTAAATTAATCTTATATACATATATGATAAAATGGCATAGAACACATCATACATATTGTGCAAATGATACTTTTCTTGTTATAAAGGCTGCTATGATTATGTAGGAGGTAGAAACTGGAGCAAACTGAGTAAGTTTGTGTATGTAGGATCTCTTGCACTATATTTTTTATTTGTACTTATTGCAAATATTTTTTAATCTGCAAAAAATTGAGCTGTGTGAAAAGACTAAGAACAGCTATAGGTAGAGCTGCATTATTCTTTCTGTGGAACCGCACTAGACAAGGCAGTTGATCCAGAGTCTCCTCCAATCTGTGACAGTAGAACAGGGAGGAGGATTGCATCCACTGGGGACCAGAAGACAAAAGTTTCAGAGTTCTTGGTGGTTACATGCTTTGCACAGGACCCTGTGGTGAGACCTAGCTTTACATAGAAAGCAAGGGTTTTTTGTGCAGTCCATAGCTCACAGACAGAGCCTCTAGATCTGCCTTGGCATCCAGCAGAGTCCTGTATGATGGTGGGAAGGTCTTGAGTTTTGGCTTGCATTTTTGCCAGCCTTGGCATAAGCATGATTCACTTTCTGAGACTATGGATATCTCTGCAGTCATGAGACTCACTCAAACCAGTCATGGCATATTTGGTAGCCAAAGGACTGTTTCCACCTTCAACCTTAGGTAGCATAGATGTCTCCAGGGCAGAGCTCACAGAAGAAGCCTCTAGACCAGCAGTGACACTGGACAGAACTCTATTTCTCAGTGGAAGGGCCTCATGGTTTTACTTGCATCACTATCTGGACCATGGGTCTAGGGTTCACGTTGGAGACTGTCCAGAACTTTGTAACCATGAACATCCTGTATGACCCAGTTTAGTGTCAGCCTTTATGACCAAGAGATTGCCTTTAATAAAATTAGCCAGCCTCACCCAGCATAGGAAGATTTCATTTGCTATGGGTATATCAAGTAGCTAGCCTAGGACTTTGCCTTGGAACATAACAAAACACTGGGCAGATTTTTCTGGTCTCAATCTCCAGCTAGGTGTGTGTAGACAGAGCCTCTGGAATGGCCTTGATACCACGGGAGACCTGCAACTTCAATCAGCTGGTCTCCTCTTCCCATGACAGCATTATCTGTGTATGTGGTTGAAGTATTCATTGGCCATGAGTTCATCTCCGTAAAAGGTAGCCACAGTAGTGTGGGGCTTGGCCTCAGCACCAGGCTGGGTTGTGCTGGGTTTGGTTGGCTGTGGCTTCAGTGTATAACATGGTTTAACAGCATCGGAAGCTGCAGGCTTAGCATAGGAGCCTGAAGTTGATCGCTCCGTGGTGATTTTGCCCAAAGCAAGATAGAATCCTGTAGTTCCCAGCCATAGGCCTGTGACTGTTGGGGAGCCATATGGGCCTGAATATCCCCTAGAAAGGGCCAGGGGATGTGGTACCAGTTTGAGGTACCCTTTGGTTCACACTGTAAAGTCATCAACTGTAGATGTGGGACATAAGAGTGGGCTTGTGGCAAATCTGGATTTAAGGCAACATTAAATGATGAAATAGCAATAATGATACAGCATTAGAAAAAAATAAGCAGCTTGGAAAAATGGGCGAAGAATTAGATACTGACTATTCTAATAAATACCTGAAACTTCTATTCTCAGAAGATGCTATGAACCAAACCAGAAGACCAAACTCTTACCTCACCTAATAGTCAAAATAAGTTACCAGAAGCACAAAAGATAGTAACCAGCATGGGAAAACTGTTAAACAAATTCATTCATTCATTCATTCATTCATTCATTTGTCTGTGTGTTTGCAGTCCATGGGATCAAACACAATTTCTCTACCACTGAGCTATGCTCATGGCCCAGATAGAGAATTTAAAACCATTGTTTTGAAGAAGCTTAATGAGCTTCAAGAAACACAACAGATTTAGTACTCTGTCACAGAAATTTAACATATAGACAGAAGTAATTTTTAAAACATCAAACTCATAGATATTCTTTTTATCATCCTATGGAAAATTGTTTAGGACAGATCATAGTCTCAATGAATTTCTAGTGACTTGATTGAAATAATACAAAATATTTTTTAAACCATAATGCAACGAAACTAGAAATAAATAAGGAAAACTTTGGAAGCTATACAAATACATAGAAATTAAACAACTTACTTTCGAATAGCCATTGTGAAATTTTTTGAAACAAGTGAAAATACAGAAACAACAACAAAACTTATGGGATATGTTAAAAGGAGTACCAAGAGGGAAGATTACAGTAATCAACTTCTGTCTAAAAAAAATCGAGAAAAGATCTCAAGTAAGCAACTTATCCCTCCATATCAAGGAACTAGAAAAACAAGAAGAAATGAAATCTGAAATTAGCTGAAGAAAAAAAATAGTAGAGGTGAAGCAGAAATAAGTGAGTGTCACTAAGATAATACAAAAATCAATGAAAAAAAGAATTGTTTCTTTGAAAGAAAAACAAAATTGTAAATCTTTAGTTAGGCTAAGAAAAAAATGAGAGGGCTCATAAAACCAGAGGTGAGAAAGGAAACATTAGAGTTGATATTAGAGATGTGCAAAGGATCATTAGACATTGCCATGAACAAGGATGTCCCCAACAAAATTAATGACATAAAAGTAATAGAAAAGTTCTTGGGCACATGTATCTTAGAGAGATTAAATCTCAAAGAAATATAAAACCTCAACACACCAATAACAAGTAATAAAATTGAACCAGTGATAAAAAAAAGCCTCTCAAAAAGTCTCATCAAAGAGAAGTTCAGTATTAGGCTTCACAACTTGGTCCTACCACAGAATTCATACTAATTCTTCTAGGAAGGAAGAAAGGAAAGAGAGAGGAGAGAGAGACAAAGAGAGAGAAGGAGAAGAAATTTTTCCAAAAACATTCTATGAGCCAGCATTACCCTGATGCCAAAACTCAACAGCAACACAGAACATACACAAAGCTATAGGCCAGTATCCATAATAAACATAGATGCAAAAATCCTCAACAAAAACTAGAGATCTGAATCCAACAGAACATTAAAATGACTATACCAGTGGTCAAGTAGGATTAATCACAGTGATAGAAGTATAGTGCGCTATAAGAAAAATCCATAAATTGATTCAAAAGATGTGACTGAATTGCTGAATTGTAATGATAAATCTTTAATGGCTGAGGAGTTGTTTCTCATAGACCCCCCCATAAATGTTTATATGGAATGTACTTCTGGTGAAAATACTGTGAATTTTATTGAATTGACAACAAACGATTTAGAAGGAACATAAATTTAGTTGATAAAACAAGGGATTGAAGGCATTAAAGCAAATTTTTAAAAACCTTCCTGTATGTAACATGCTATGACATGGCATTATATTCTTGGGGGAAATCTTTCATAGCTATAAGAAATTTCACTGATATAACTTCTCAGCTTTTTGGCTAAGATTAAGTGAAGAAACTTCACTGTTGAATTATTTTAAGAACTCTCCCAATTGTCCAACCTAAGCAACTCTGGTAAATTCCCAGTTCTTAGCATTGAATCAAGACTTCAAACCAGCAAAAGGATTACATCTTGTTGAAGGCTCAAGTGGTCCTTAACATTTCTTAGCAATTCAGAATTCTTAAATAAATTCATGCTAATTTTTCAGAAATAAAGCCACTGCAAAACTGAAAGAATATAGTATAGTTAAAACATAATTTTATAAGCATTGTGAGATTGAACAACTTGTGCAATTTCCTTTATAATGGAATTAATTTTATTCTGATAGTCTGAAATTAAACCCTGCAATATCTGAGGAATGTGTGTACTTCACATTACTTTCTATGATAAGGGAGGTAACACAAAGAAAAGGTACAGACATTATCTCAAAGCAGTAGTTTCAAATGAAATGAGTATTCCTTTCCTACTGTATCAGCTACACATTAGAAGAATTATAATTCCATATATGGAGCAATACTAAACTTATAGGTGAGTGGTTTATAGTTAGACTTTGAGCAGAAACTGTGAGAAACTTGAATTTTGAGAGTTAAGAAATAAAACTGATTTTAGTAATTTTTAGACCTCAGATAAATTCAGCAAAGTTGTAGCACACAAAACCAACACACAAAAATCAGTTCTATTTCTATGCACTAAAAAACTGTGAAAATGAAATTAGGAATTAGGGAATAACCTAAAAAGAAAATTAAGAAAATTTCATTTTATATAACATCAGATTTAATAAATCTCTTAGGGATAAACTTAACCAAGTAAGTAAAAACTTGTACTCTAAAAATTACAAAATATATCTGAAAGAGATAAAGAAAGACACAAATACATGACAACATATCCCATGTTCATGGGCTAAAAGACTCAATTTTATTTACATGTCCATTCTATTGAAAGCAATGTAGATATTCACAGCAATCTCTATCAAATTTGCACTGCAACTTTATTATTTCAAATAGGAATAAAAACCCCCAAAAGCCAGCCATAGTGGCATATTCCCATAATACCAGCACTTGAGAGGCTGAGGCAGGAGGATTGCTGCAAGATAGAGGCCAGTCTGTGCTACATAGTGAGTTCAAGGTCACATATGAACTATATGGTGAGATCCTATCTCCAAAAAATAAAAAAAGAGAGAGAGAAATTAAAATCCCAAGACTCATGGAATCTTAAAGATCCAAAATAGCTGAAAACAATCTGTTAAAAAACAATGTTGGAGGCTATATGTTGTCCTATTGTAAAACAGTTAAGAAGACACAGTAGGGTTGGGGACTTAGCTCAGTGGCGCCACCACCTGCCTCTCAAGCACAAGGTCCTGAATTCAATGCCCAGAAAAAAAAGAAAGAAAGAAAGAAAGGAAGGAAGAAATGCAGACAGGCAGCAAAGAAAACAATGTGTTACAGACACAGGCAGATGTACAGGCCACTGGAATGAATGAAGTACAGAAATAAGTTACTGTATATGGCTAAATATACTTTGAAAGAGATTCTAAGACCACATATAGGGGAAGAATAGATTCAACCAACACTGAAGATTAGATTGTCACAGACAAAAGGATAAAGTTGGATACTTATACCATGTGAAAGAAGTCTCAACATGAATTACATATCTGAAAGTAAGACCTAGTCTATAAACATGTAGATTAAAATATGATGAAAACTTTTTGACTTTTAATTTGGCAATGATTTTGTGAATTATTTTGATAAAAGCACAGGTAGATATCCAAGACTACATAAAACTTAAAAATATCTCTGCAGCAAAATAAATATTCCATAGAATGAATAGGAAAGTTATGCCCTTCAGCATGGAGAAGTAGAGGAGTCCAGTGGTGTCACACAACAACCCCCCTGCAAACAAGAGAAAGAGGGCCTCTCTGAGGCTCCTAGATGAAAATCGAAGCCCACAGGAAAAGTGAAGAAAATCTGCAATAAAGGCACACCAGACCACCATAGTTGTTGTCCCTCCTGGTATTATGATAAGACTGATAGGAATACATGAAATGGCAGGAGAAAATACAAATGACTTAAAGCTGTTCACAGAATTAATGACTAAAAACTTGCTAAATTCCCAAACAGAGGGGAAGAATTTGACATACAAATAAGTGAGGCATACAGGAATCCAAACAGCCATGATAAAAAATCTACACCTAGATATATAATAATCAAGATCCCAGAAACCCAACAGAAGAACAAAATACTACAAGCAGTTAGAGAAAAGAAACAAATTTCATGCAAAGGGAAGCCCATCATAATCACAACAGAATTTTCAACACAGACCCTCAAGACAAGCAGAGCCTATAGAAAGGTATTTCAAATCCTAAAAGAAAATAACCCCCAACCTAGACTGATATGTCCTGCAAAACTATCTTTCGAAATTGATGGGGAAATAAGATACTTCCATGGAAAAGAACACCTGAGAAATTTCATGAACACCAAACCAGCATTCTGAACAATTCTAAACAACATTCTGGAAAAAAGACAACAAAGGTCAAAACTCCATAAAGGCAAATATCCAGAGCAAATATACTGGGCAAGTTAATAAATTAAAGGGAGAGGCGGGAAAATTAAAAATTAAAAGAGCCAACAATAGGAAAATAACATGACAATGATAAGTCAATACGTAACAGTTATAACCATCAATGTGAATGGCCTCAATTCACCAATCAAAAGAAATCAACTGGCAGAATGGATTAAGAAGCAAAATCCAACAATATGCTGTATACAACAAACCCACTCAATTCACAAAGAAATTCATAGACTGAGAATGAAAGGATGGAAAACAGTTCTCCATGCAACAGGAGCCTGAAAAAAGTAAGGGTAGTTATATTATTTGCAGACAGAGTAGATTTCAAACCAAAACTAATTAAGAGAGACAAAGACGGCCACTACATCCTTGTAAAGAGGACAATCCAAGAGGAAGAAATGACAATTATGAATATATATGCACCAAATATTAATGGCCCCAACTATACAAAACAAATATCAATGGACATGAAAAATCAAATAAGCACTAATACAGTTGTAGTGGGGGACATCAATTCTCCACTGTCATAAATATACAGGGCATCTAGACAAAAAAATCAACAGTGAAACAACAGAACTGAACCAAATCTTTGAACAAATGGACTTAGTAAGTGTCTACAGAGTGTTCCACCCCACAAAATCAGTATACACATTCTTTTTGGCTACACATGGGTCATTCTCCAAAATAGACCACATGCTAACTCAGAGAACATGCATAAGTAAATGCAAAGGAATTGAAAGTTATCTCCTGTATATTATCAGATCATAGTTCAATTAAACTGGAGATCAAAAGCATAAAAATACTGCAAGAATTTCACAAACACATGGAAATTGAATAATAACCATTGGGTCACAGAGGAATAAAGAAGAAATTAGACAGTTTCTGCAATTAAATGATAGTGCTGGTACAACATACAGGAATCTATGGAACACAGTGAGAGTAATTCCATGAGGATTATCACTAGAAAGGTATAAAAGTAAAGGAAGGAAGGATTGCTTCTGCTTCCTTTGGAGGAGCTCCAGTCTTCACTGTCACCTTGGACATCATTTCCTGGGTTCCAGCATGGACCCTTCAGCCTTATGGCACAGAGTTGGGCCTCCTAATAAAGAGGTGCACTCGCATGAGACACTACATGGAGCCGGCAGCCTTTGACTGGATTCTTAGGCTCACCAGTGTGCTTAGCTCTCTTCCAGGACTGACTCTGTGGGCTTCCATTGTAAGAAAATCTGTAAATTTGTACACATCTGTATGTCTTATTTCTGTTTCTCCAGTAAGCACTGATTAATACATAGAGAAGATAAAATGTTTGTTATTTCACTTTCATAATTTCAAAGTTATCAATATTACATTTTCTGGGAATCTTTCAGACTTGTTCTGGCAAAAAAGAAATGAAAATGAATAATGTAGACCAATGGAGAGAAGAAAGGAGTGAGAAAACAGTTTAAGCTAAAGCTTTTTTTAAAATCATTTTTTAATCCAGGTTGAAAATCAAGGAAAGATGTGAATTAAAATTTTGGTAAATAGGTTTTATTTTAAATTTCATTCAGTCCATTGTATAAAAATGAAGAACACTAATCAAACCAGGAAAAATTGGCAAAATTGTTGACACCAAGCATTTACACACTGTGCTTGAAAATGTAATGGAAAGCTTTTTCTGAGATGTCTCTTCATATTTTCAGTTCAGAAAAGCATTTCTATGGGTAGTTCAAAGCCATTTCAAGCAGAAAGTTTTAATTAACCAACACAAAAAGAGCCAGCATGAAAATAGTTACAATTGCTTTGAGCTGTGCTATTTACAGTACAGGCCTTAAAATGTTCTTTTAACTAAAGTGATTGCACACCAATTTATATAAAGCACTTTGTAAATACTATGTGAGTCAGACTACTTTCTTGCCGTGCACTAAAAATCAAGTACTACATGGTTTGGTTAGCAGAGGCCAGAGAGGGAGAATTTTAATGTGAGGGCAAACTCAGCAGCAGAATCAAAAGTGAGTGCTTTCTGCCTCAGTTAAAATGTCAGAAACCAGATCGCTAATGTAACAATATCATTAATTTATGTTTATATATCATTTTGCTATTTTAAATCTTGTTACATTTTTCTCACTTATAAAGAATCATATTAGAGGAATGGTTTAAAACAGAAAAATATCACACTCTCTAGTGAACTTGAAACAATGAAGTATTTTTAACTAGAGTTAAATGAGAGTTATAATAACTTCTCCCTGGACAGAAGCTTCCATGAACAGCATATTTTGTTATGTGTATTGCTGTTTTGATTTGTTTTGTTTTGGTGATTAAGATCAAACCTAGGACCTTGTGCATGCTAGGCAAGCACTCCACCACTATGCAACACTTCACCCACTGATTATTGTTTAATGCCTTTATTTTTAAATTGACAAAAATGCATACATGCTTACTACTCCAATGTGACTTTTAACAAATAATATTGTATAATTACTGATTGAAGCTACTAATATTATTACCTTTCACTTATTTACAAATATGCGTTACCTTACATATTTATCAGTTTTTGTGATTTTAAATTTTGTCTTAGCAATTTGGAAGAATTCAAAATGTTGTGATCAAGTAGAGTGACTTTGTTGCGCAGTAGCTCTCTTGAAATTTTCCTGTAATATAGCTGAAATGTAGGACTCATCAATCCATATATGTACAACTCCACCCACAGGCCCCACACACCCGGACCTAGATAATCAAGATTCTACTCTTTGCTTTTTCTTTTTTTCAGCTTTAATTGAGTTTATTGGTACATTTTAGGGATACAGTACAGTTACATTCATTGTTGGGATCTTGTACCGCTACATGACAAGTCTTGATTCTCATTTTTCCCCTTACCCCTGCACTCCCTTCACCCCCTCTTCCCCTCCCCATCTACAAACGCTTTATTTCCATCTTTTCATTATCTCACATTTTTTTCTTTTCCCTTTTTGTTCTTCCCCTACCCATCTCACCTTCCCTACACCTTTAGCTCCTTTCTTCCCATTTCTAAATGTCAGTCATCTTATTAGCATCTTCTACTCTTTGCTTTTTGAGTTGGTATTTTGTTTGTGGCTGTTGATGGTCTTGGATTCCACTTGTGAGTGAAATCATAGATTGTTTCTCTTTCTTTGCTTGGCTTATTTCACTTAGCATAATTGTTCGCCAGGTTGTTACTTGTCAGAATTTCCTTCTATTTTTCAAGCTGAATATATTCCTATATGCAGTCCTCCTTCAGCTTCCCAAGT
The DNA here is from genome assembly GCF_012274545.1 of Fukomys damarensis. Taxonomy (NCBI): domain Eukaryota; kingdom Metazoa; phylum Chordata; class Mammalia; order Rodentia; family Bathyergidae; genus Fukomys; species Fukomys damarensis. The sequence goes on along the minus strand of NW_022900915.1, from coordinate 29,773,579 downwards.
AGCTGGGATTATAGGCAAATGTCACCACACACACACACACACACACACACACAAACACACAGCAGTATATTTTGACTTTTTCACATGATTGGTACATTTTATCCCCCGTTCAGTGATTGCCTATTGTGAAAATACCAGATTATGCTTCACTGATTGTCAAATGATTGTGAAATATAAAACAATGATAAGCAGTAAATTCAGTGTATGATTGTATGGTGGGAATTGTGTTAGCAAAGTCTGTCTATTGGTCTCTTGCAAGCCATGCTCAGTGAGAATGTAGAAGCCATAGCTGGAGAACAATGGACAGGTGTAAAGTTAACAGTGAGTAGGGCGGATAAGCATGCAGGGAAAAATCTCCATGATTTTCTCTACTTGATTTCCCTCACATATTTAAACTATTATGAAAGTCAGTTATTAACAATATGTATAGGGAAACAAGGCTTAAGATGTTTGGCAAGCTTAAAAATAGTAATTAAGATGTAATGAAAAATATTGAAATGACTAGAAGAGTTCAAATTCACAAAATAACAAAAAGCATGTTTTAGAATCAAAGATGACAAGGAAAAAATTTAAGAACAATAATAGAAACGAGTTAATAAAGAGAAAAAATTAATAGCATTATTAAAATATGGAAGGTGAGGGGCCAGGGATTTAGCTCAGTGGTGCTGCAGCCTGGCTTGCAAGCTCAAGGTCCCAAGTTCGACCACACACACACACACACACACACACACACACACAAAGGCAGGTGAAAGAGAAGAAAATAGAGGAAATAGACTTGAAACTAATATCTGTAATACAATATTTACCTTTAAAAATAACCTTAAAATTAAAAATCAGCAAAAATAAAAACACCAAGACTACTTAAAAAGACTAAAATCACATAGATTATAAATAAAATATGAAAATAAAACATAATTATTAAGAACTGAGGAATATCATAAGTTAAATTTTGTACTGCTGAGGAAGAAGAATTTTTTTGTCCTTTTTTTGATACTAGGGATTGAACTCAGGCCCTTGTGCTTGCAAGGCAGGCGGTGGAATCACTGATCTAACTTCCCTGTGAAGCAGAATTGGTTTTGGAAATGGAAAAAAGCCTACGCACAAAGAGAAGGTAGGAACCACCCCTTCCTCAAAGCTTTGCTAGAGATATCTTTGCTCCCATAACTTAGCAAAAACCCCAAAAGATCCTTCTTCCTATTGCCTGACACTGTATTTCAAAATGAACATTAACCACTGATATTCTTCAAGATGGTTGTAATTATAAGACAAGTATTTTCTTATGTTGAGATGCAAAAGTTTTTACAAAAGTTATAGTAAGTTATAAATTTACAGAAAAATACAGAAAATAATGTAATGAACGCCATGTAACACTAACCAGGTTTATTTTATCTTGATGTTTTCCTGAGTTTTATAGTTGAAATACTTATTTCATGCCCCCCCTGAGAAATTTTCCATTAATCTAAATTAACAAAGATATTGGAAAATTATATTTAAATGACATTTTAAGCATCTCTACCATAACTGTCCATTTTTCTCTTTGATTTCCTTTTTATATTTATTTGGTTTTATTGATTTTCTTAGAGGTTGTTTTTCCTGTTTTAGGAATCAGCCTTTGTTTTAGCTTTTAAAAATAACTTATTTTCTGATCTATTTTTAAAATCTTAATCTTTATTATTTTCTTTCTTGCTTTTTAATTATGAGTTAAATAGTCTTCCAAAAATATGCATGATAATGTCTTAATTATCCTTACCTTCCTCTTTTGGGTCCAAGTCAGTATGTATGCATATATGTGTGTGTGGTTGGAGTTTAGAAGAGACAAGGCAGTGAGGTTTTTAGAGTGAGCTCTAATCTACTCTAATTGTTGTCATTATGAGAAGAGGTGATTAGGACAAATCACACAAAGAAGAAAAGTACATAAGGATACGAAGTGAAGAGAGTCATGTATAAGCCAAGAAAACAATCCTTAAAAAGTCATCACTGGGGCAACTTAATCTTTCACTTTTAGTTCTCATAATTGTGAGAAAATAATTTCTGTTATTTAGCCCACTCATTTTACAATATTTTGTTAAGAAAATGCTAAAAAACAATAAAGTATACATTTAAACTTGATACTTTTTTATTTTAGAAAGTCACAAAACATAAGTGAATACTAGATGAATTTTTAAAAATTGGACAAATTTATATAGGCAGATGTGTTTAGCAAGTAATTGACTATTAAGAGCGACGGAGGGCTGTCTTATGTCTTCTTCCAGATCTATCGCTCTCTCTTCACCTATCCAGGCCAAATTATAAACACTAACCTGGTCATAATAACATAACCTAATTCTGAGTATTTTTATGATGTTAAAAATGAAATAAAATAGCATATCTTGTTTTGTGTGATTTCACACAACATTATGTTTATTAAATTCAATCCATGTTATTCAGTATACTAAAATATGCTACTTCGATTTCTGTATATATCATCAGTAAACATAAACGGCTCTTCATTCTATTGCTATATTTAATTTGGGGCCATGGTAGATATAATGTATCTTCTAGTGTGTATCCTTTGGTGAAAAGTATGTCCACGTTTATCTTGACTATAAATTAGAATGAAATATTTGAGACATAAAATATGCATATGTTCAACTTTGTACATTTTACTAAATTGTTGTTATGGTTAAGATCAAGAATGAACCCCAAAGCTCTTCCTGGTAGGGTTTTGAAGGTGATTGGGTCATGGGGACTTTATAGCTGGCTGGCTGTTATGTGGGGTTTCATTGAAAGCAAGTCCCTGGATGAAGGCATGTGAAAAGGCAGATTCTTCACTCTGTTCCCTCCCTTTTCTAGCTACTTCCTGTCCTCCATGATGTGAACAGCTTTCTTCTGCCCAGACCTTTCTCCCATGGCCTTATTGCCTTAGAGCAGCCAACTGAAGGGTATAAGTAGGAGCCATGATAAACCCTTTCACCTTAAGTTGTGGGTATCAGGTACTTTGTTCCAGTGTAGAAGAAGTAACTAATTTTCCTTTTTTCCTTCTGCTCATATATATGTTTGACTACCACACAGTGACCTTTGGTATTATTTAAGCCATAAAATCTCTCTGTGTATTAGTAATTTCCTTTACTTCATTTTCCAAAGGAAAATACACAATAAAGGTATGTTTTCATAACCCACACCCTTATTCCAGGATACTTTTCAACTCTTTACTTTCATATAATTTCTTTGATTTCTTTTTTATAAAACATTATTAGCATCTTCTTTTTTTTGTACCTTGAAATTGATACTATTTTTGGACAGCTAGTGAAATTTATTATTTTGTTTCACTCTAACACTTAGGCCCCTCCCTCTGTCACACCGAGTATTAAATTCTGCTCATAAAACATTCAGGATTATGTTAACTTTCCCAGAACACTATTACAGTCTGGAAATGCCAGTTTTACTTTTTTCTATATAAAAATATTTACCAAGAAATTCTCATCGTGGATGAGATTATGTGTTATAGTGGGAAACATTATAAATATGGGGTAAAATGTAGAAAATCCTCTGTGTAATTATGCATGTTTGATAGTAAATCTTGAGGACTCAAGATTTAGAAATACTAGCTTTAGATTAAAAAATGAGTCCGATTGATTTCACTTAAAAGTATAGCCTCAAGATGTATCCATTTACTTAAGAATGTCTCAAGCTTATCTTTATGGCAGAGTAGCCCTTCATTGTATATAAAAACCACTTTTTTTATTCACTGAATCATTAATGGACATTGGGCTCTTTCCAAGATTTGGCTATTCCAACTTGTGCAGCTAAAAACATGAGTGTGTATGTATCACTATGGTTTGATGCTTTTAACACTTTAGAGAATATACCAAGAAGGGGAATATCTGGGTCATATGGAACCTCTGGTTTTAGGGATTTTTTTTTTTTTTGAGGAAAATCTATACCGACTTCCACAGTGGTTGTACCAACTTACACTCCCACCAACAGTAGAGAAGGGTTCCTTTTTCTCCACAGCCCTGTCAGCATTTATCATTTGTTGATTTCTTGATGCTAGCCTTTCCTCCTGGCGTGAGATGGAATCTCAGTGTTGTTTTTAATTTGCATTTCTTGAATAACCTAAATATTACGTTGTTTCCCTTGTGTGAGAGTTCAAAAGTATAAATAAGGATGAAAATGGATGATAGATATTGGAAGGAGAACGAAAATGTTCAAATGGTGGAGGGGAACAAAGAAGGAGGGAGGAGGGAGGGAAAGGAAAAAAGAAAATGGAAGAAAAAAGTGGAAACAAAGCTTTCGTAAACGAGAGGAGGAGGATTTGAGAGATGGGGAGGGGAATGAGGGAACACAAGACTTAAGATATGTTACGTGCAGGAACGAATTTCCTAAGGTGAACATCATTAATATTACAACAAATGTGTACTAATAAAAAATAAAGTTAAAAAATGGAAAGTTCTGGGGCCAGGGCTTTAGCTCCACGGTGAGCCGCCTGCCTCGCAAGCATGAAGTCCCGAGTTCTATGTGGTTCCAAAAAAAAAGAAAAAAAGAAAATGTTCTGCAGCCTGAGGGATAATTTATTAGACAGGTAGCCCGTGAAATATTATTTTAAAAAGATGGGAGAAGGGAATAAGAAATTTGACAAATTTTGAATGATCAGACACACGTAGTCAAATGCGTAGTGTTTATATTAATAATCAGAGATTTATATAATATTGTACTTTTAACAGATAATATAATATAGTTTGGTTGAGCTGAACACTTCCTATACTTTCTCACAGACTCTTCATGTTAGCACTGCTAGACTGACAGGTTCGTGGCTACTGACTAGAGAAGGATTATAAATTGTAAGTGTCAGAGCTGGGGATGTGGCGCAGTGGCTGTCTTTGTCATCGTCGCCATTGTAGCGGTAAAACTCCAGGGTGAAGCGTGGGGAGGGTGACCGCAAACGTTAATTTCAGGCGAACTGCTGTGTGTGGCACTGTCTGTCAGGGCTTCTCAAGGCTGCTGAACGATTTCCTGAAAGCATCACAATCATAGAGCCAGGCCAGCCAGGACGTTGGGCTGGAGAAAAAGAGGAAATTTGCAACACAGAATAGGAGGCAGAATGCAAGCTTAACTTTTATAGTGAAGAAAACATGGCTTCAGGGAGTATGTGTTTGGTATTTTCTGATATAAGTGTTGGGAAGAAGTTTATTAAGGAAACTCAAGACATTTAAACAAACATTCCAGATACTTGGCTCAGAAAGGTCATGTCTTAAGAAGAAGAAATGAGACTTCAAAACACTAGAAAGATATAGTTACCAATAAATTTTGCAGTCTATTTTGTAATTTTGATTACACTGAATCAACACACAAGAGCTTAGAAGAGTATACAGTTATAAAATTAAAATGCTAGACCACAAAAGCCGAGACTAAGACTATGGAACATGGCAATTACTCCAAACATAGGCCGTCCTACAAGTCTCATCTGGATATATGTAGATATGGAATGGACAGTTCTTTGTTTTCCCTTTATGGTACGTGTTATGACATTGTTTTTAACTGTACAAGCATATGAGCTGAGGAAATATAAGAGGCAGCGCATTTTTTTTTCAGCAAGACTACTTTAACCTAATCACGTTTATAATAGAAGAGCAAAAGTTAATGTAAGTAGCAACACAAAACTGTGTGAAGGTATTAATGTACCTGCACGTGCTAAATTTCATGCTATGTAGTAAGGTAATAATAGCTGATTCTCTCAATATAGATCTTTTGAGCATGTTTCCAATGTGAATTAATATAAACATGAGACTATTTATGAACAGCTGCCTCTTAAAAAAGTGCTGACCTACCCTTTCCTGTGTTGGTGCTGATTAGTGGGTGGAAACCAGCTCACTTCCAGAGTACAGGAGGTTTGTCTTAGAGGAATTTTTACACCCCGTGGCAACTTAATGAGAGACTCAGCAACAAATACATCCACTGCATCAGAATCTGTAATTTTTCTGCTCAACCTTAAAAATTTTAAAAGCATAAATTTTCATTCCACTTTCAAGACTAGATCTCATAATGGGAAATTGCTATTAATTTCAAATATGCTTTTTGGAAGTGCACACATCAGTTCCTCTGTTCCTTATGGGAATTAACTGTTATGAATTTGTCTAATTCAGGCAATCTGCCCAGATAGACAAAAGGCTAAAATTTTAGTATTTTTATTAATAGTCACCAATGAAAACCACAAAAATACAATTATAAATAATTATTAAATGTACACTTACAGAGATATGCACAGGATATAGAACTGTAAAGAGAATAGAGTCTTCATTATGTTTTTCCTCTGAGAATTTAGAGGAGGTGCCCATGTCAACAAGGTTCAGAGAAGGAATGGGAGTTTTCCAGATAGGAAAGGGAAAGTTTTTCCATCCGCCTTCAAGTCTTACAAAGATAGTGTAAGTGTGAGCAACTGAAGTTAATTCCATACAGTTGGGTTAGGAATCTATAAGGAAAGAGAGAAGATGAGATTGAAAAAAAAAAAAGAAGTTAGCAGCTTATAAAGGATGTTTTGCACTTTGCTAAGGGAATTGGACTTCATTCTATAATTAATGGGAAACCACTAATTGGTTTGAAACATGGCTATGATGTCTTTATATTTACACTGTGGCAAAATCACTTTAAGGGTAGGTCTGTCTGGGGTGGGTGAGGGAAAGAAAGCTTAGAGTCAGGAAGCAACAGTCCCTTCCTGTGATAGTGATGGTATATATTTAGATACAAGCAGTAGGAAAAAGGATAATTTAAAATTGAAAGTTATTTCAAAGGTAACAACATACAAGAAATGATCAGTGTGAGTAAAATAGCAAAGGTCAAGTGCATAGTTTATCATGAATGAAAAAATTGCTAAAGCAAAATGTTAAGAATGTCCCCATTTGTACAGTGGATATTTATGAAAATACAGTAACAGACTGGGAGTGAAATAAGAAAAGACTCCCAGAAAGTAATGCTCCTCTCTGCGTTCCTTTGTATGTTTGCCTCTTGAAAAGCAGTCATAACATTCATCTTTTCTGTTGAATGGCTTTTCAGCATGGTCTCACCTTACCTATGTTTGAACAGCATATTAACCGGCATTTGCAAGTTAGCCTGATCTTAGTCCTACTGAGATTATTTTTCCTTATGCACTTTTCAATTTTTTTTCACATGTAAAGTCATAATGTTAAGTGAAAGATGTGAGATTTATATTTGACGAGATATAAAAGCTGAAAAACTCTCACCCTTGAATCATTCAAGCATGAAGTATAGTTTTATAGTTTCATAAACATTTTTATTTAGAAATACTTTTTATAACTGAATATTAAATCTTACTCTCAAAATTGTAGTTAGTAAATGTTAATAAGCCTGAAAAAGTCAGAGACTGACTCCATGCTGCCCATTTTAGGATATGGGTTAAAAGGAACTGTTGATGTTGGTAAGAGAACAGAATCTGCATGAATTAAAAACATGCAGAGGGAAAAATAGTGAATCGTCAGACTATAAAATGTAGAAAGATAGCTCCTTCGTACACATGAAATAAATTGCATGCTCTTTTTCATTTTTATTTATGTTTATTAGAAAAAAGAATAATTGCCCAAGAATCATTCGCTTACATCAAAACAATTCAAATATAAACTGCTTGATTCTCT
>NW_022900915.1:29710992-29765820 GCF_012274545.1 Fukomys damarensis | reverse complement strand
AAAATTAACTGGTTGATTTTGGATTTTTTTGTTTATTTTTTTTTTTTTTTGTGGAGCTATCAGGACAATAATAACCTTCAAACATTCCGTTTAAGAGTACAGAAAACTTCAGCTGAGAAGATTGTGGGAAGAGGCTTAATTTTCTTTAGCGTAGTGGAAATTCTCTCACTGTAGGCACCGTAACTCTGTTGTTTCTTTGTCAGTGTGCTCCTGGAAAGGAGGTCCGGAGTTAAGCACACCTCTGAAGTGTAGAGGAGTACAAGGCACAAGGACACTGACCACTAAGTATTTGTCTTATTTGTCTCTTGTATTAGAAGTGACACTTTGACATGGTGAGGATAGAACTAGTTTTCTTTTTTTTTTTCTTCTTCTTTTTATTGGGTTTTTTGGTACATCTTAGGTATGCAGTACAATTACATTCATTACTGTGATCCTGTACCTTCACATGACAGTTCTTCATTCTCATTTTTCCCCTTGTCCCTGCCCTCCCTTCACACCCTCCTCCACTCCCCATTTACAAGCACTTTATTTCCATTTATTCATCTTCTTATATTTTTTCTTTTGCCTTAAGGGCGGTCTTTTTCCCCTCACTACATTACTGCAAAAGACTAAAAAGATCTTTCTGGTATGTACATATTTTATTTACAGAAAGCTTCTCAAAAAGTACTTCGTGAACATTGGAGTTTGTTGCTTTCATTTCATATATAATGTATTTAAATTATTATTTGTTCATTTGTTTTTCTTTGATTTTAGTTTATGAACTAATTTTATTGCTACTTTATTGGAATGAATCTGTGTGTCTAGCCATGGTGGAGAGCAATGTGTAGTGTTATTGATTCACTTCTCATATCAACTCTTTACTTTTATACTGTCATTTGCCTAAGATGATTTTGCAGATCTGTTCAGGGTGAAATTAGATTTAAAAATAAGGTGCTCATGGATTATGTAACTATTTTAGTAATATCTGTGAAATTCTACTAGATAGGATCATTTCTTATATGGAAACATTTTTGTTTAATTCAAGAATGTATTTTCAAAATAGCTTAGAAATACTTCTCAACTTAATATGGGGTTGCAACTGATAAAACCATCATGAACCAAAAATACCGTAAGTGGAAAATGCATTTATTATACCTAAACTACTAAACATCATAGTTAGCTTAACTTACATTTATCATGCTCAGAACATTTGCGTTACCAAACAGTTGGGCAAAATCATGTGACATAAAGCTGATTTTATAATAAAGTGCCAATGTTTTACATAATTTATATATATTTATATCCAAAAATGCTGCAAAACAATATATTGTAGCATAATCCACCATCATGACAGCTCACTGTTGTGAACCAGCATCTGGAGATAATACAGTACTACAGATCACCAGCTCTGGAAAAGATCAACGTTCAATATTCCAAGTTCTGTTTCTATTGAATACATATTGCTTCACTTCATGATAAACTAAAAAAAATTAAGTCAAACCATTGCTAATTTCGGCACCATCTGTATATTATTTTAGCTGATGTAAATATTAAAATTCTTTAGTAAGGAAGAATTTTTCAGACACTGTGTTATTGATTTGAAGTCATTTTTCTTTATTTTTGCTCTATCAGAATGCAGACTTTAATAGATAACATAGGCATAAGCTAGGCATCAATTATGATTTGGTTCTTTGAAATCTTCTCTTAGCATATTCTTTTCATTATCCAAATTACTTTGATTTGAATAAACACAGTATTAGGCAGAAATTCTTTCATACCAGATGTTTAATAGTACTAAAAGCTGATTTACCAATGAATTTTAATTTATTGTTAATTTAATTTGATTTTTAAATTTATTTTTAACTGATACACAGAAACAAAATATGGAATATCGTGTAATATTTCAATGCATTTATACATTGTATAATATTTAAAGCAGGTGAAATATATCCATATTCTGAAACATTTATCACATTTTATGGTAAAAGTCTTTTTTTATACTATTGAAAAGAAATTCTTGTGTGAATAGCTCTCTCTGACACGATTCTCATTTACAATCAATTTTCAGTAAAACCATATCTTAGTTACTTTTTACTCAATGCTGAGAAAAAATATCAGACCCCCAAAGTTAGAAAGGAAAGGGTTTATTTGGCTTGCAGTTCATAGTGGTTTCAGTCCATAATCAGCTGGCTCCAAGACAGGGATGGCAAACAGGCCTTGCAGAGGAGAAACAACATGATACATACAAGGTAGCAAAGGCTACAAGTGAAACAGCTCAGGGCAGCAGAAGATGGCAAGATGCAACAAGAGGCCTTCACCATGTCTTTTTGCCTCTTTTATCCCATCCAGACTACCTAGGGCAGGCAGCACTCACACCCTTAATCCTGATGCCCTTAAGCCTAGCATTGCTTCTTGAATTAATTCCAGCTTCACACACTTCAAATCAAGCCTATGATCACACGAGCCTTTGCAGGGGGTATAGACCCAAACCATATTACCATGCTACTGACATACTGAAGAAGAAATAAGATGTATGGATTCATTGTTTTATTAGACCCTGCATTATTGTGGATTGTATTATTCTAGAAACTTCAGGTGGGTCTTGATTCTTTCATATGCTTTTATTTTTAATGTATGTATTGAACATGGTGAGAAGGCATCTTTTACATAAAGATAGAGCATCTGCCCATTTTTTTCAAAGAATGTAGTGTAAGCAGAATTCACTTTGGTAAGTACCCTTTAAGGCAGTCCCCATGATCCCTGCCTCTTGATGTTTAGGTCTTGTGTAATTCCATTCTTTCAGATGTCAGTGGAACTTATCACTTGCTTCTAACCAGTAAAATGCCAAGCAAAGGCCTATGATTAAATGGTGAAAGTAAGTCTATGATTAAATAAGAGCATTCAGCTGGTCTTGCCAGGGTGTCCCTCACTGCTGCAGGTTTCGGAAAAGGAAGCATTCATGAACTTCACAACTGTAAGGATGCTAATTCTGCCAGCAGCCTTAGGGAGCTGACAACAGATTCTTTCTTCTTCCAGCCTCTGAGGAAAAATCCAGCTTTGGCTGACACCTTGATCGCCAATATGTAAGATCCTGAGAACCAGACAGGTGCACCTACATCCTGAACTCACAGAAACTGAGACAAAAAAATATATATATACGTTGCTTTAAGACACTAAATGTGTGGCCATAGTTACAGAACAGTAGAAAAGTAATCTAGTGCAAGTCACTCATGTAGATGTAGTTATTTTACTTGTTATTGATTAAGAAATAAATCACACACAAGAAAATTACACACACGATACAGGTCTTGATAAATCACACGTACAAGCCATTTGGTGAAGATATAAATTGCATTGTGGAATAGTTTGTGTAGCATTGCCATTATTTCTTAAAATGTTGAGAGTATTCATGCCCAAACTCATCCAGACCTTAAGGATTTTTTGTAGGAAAGTGTTTTTGCGTGTGTTGGGGGGGTGGGTACCGAGAATTGAACTCAGGAACTGGCCAATGCGAGGCAGGCGCCGTTCCATTGAGCTAAATCCCCAGCCCTCAGGGAAGTTTTTAACTATGCATTCATTTTCATAAGTAAATATGGGACTATAAAATGTGTATTTCTTGTTTTGCCAATTATAGCTTATGTGCCATTTAAGCATTTTTAAATCCAAAATTTAAAGTAGCTCATAAACATTTTTTCATTATGAGAATTTTTAAAAATCTAATATGGTCTTTTCCTTTTTAGAGATTTGTAACAGATTTTATTCATTTAGTTTTTTATTAATTAATTTTATTGGTACATTTAAGGTATACAATGTAATGACAGTAATCATTGGAAATTTGCGCCTTTACATCCATCTTGGTTGTCATTTTTTCCCGATTCCCCTGCCCTCCCTTCAACTCCTTCACGCCACCCTGTCTACAAAGACTTTGTTTCCATTTTCTTTCTCGTGTTAATTCCATTCCCATCTTTCTTTTCCTTCCCCTCCCACTTCCCCTTCCCCTTTGCACCTTTTCTTCCTAGCTCACTTTATCTATTATTCCTTTTAGTCCTTATTTACACTTTCAGTTTCTCACACTAGAGAAACTATTTGGTATTTATACATGGGTCCTATTTTTCTCGTGTTAATTCCATTCCCATCTTTCTTTTCCTTCCCCTCCCACTTCCCCTTCCCCTTTGCACCTTTTCTTCCTAGCTCACTTTATCTATTATTCCTTTTAGTCCTTATTTACACTTTCAGTTTCTCACACTAGAGAAACTATTTGGTATTTATACATATGGGTCCTATTTATTCATTTACTTTTAAAATTTGGTTTTTGTCCTGTTAAATATTTATCACATTATATTTCCAAAGAATATTCTTTTGGCTTTCTGATTTTTTCTTCTACATATTCATTAAAAAAAAAACCAAAAAACAGTGTATTGCTATGTAGTTCAGGCTGGTCTTGAACTCACTATGTAACCCAGACTGAGGACAACATATTTGGTGTGCGTAAGTGATATATTATCTACATATCTTACTAATTCAGTAACAGATTACTACCTGACAGGTAGAAAAATGAAATCAATTGTCTGAGTAATTTTCCAACACATAAAATTTATCAATTGATATATTTATGGCCAAGTGGAATTTCTCAAGTGGTAATAATCAATGAAAAACATTAGTGAAAATTTGATCATTTAGATTTGTTCTGTTTTCTAAAACATATTGTATGCCAAATAAGGACTTATTATTTCCTTCAAATTTCCATTAATAATAATAATGCAAACTGTGTTATCCATTGCTTCAGGTTTTTATACAAAATAAGAGTGTATTCTATCAAATAATAAATAAAATATGATATTTATATAGTGTTATTACAATATGAATATCATTGTTTTTCATCTACCATTTTTAATAGGTGTCATATTCTGTTGTTTTTGGGTAAATATAATTAATAGGTGGCAGTTTAGCTTAATTCTTTATCAACTGTATTTATTTGCTGTTCCATATGTCTGCTCACATCAAAGAGAAAGGAAAAACTTTTCTATATTGATCTTCAGTCATGTTTTCCATTTGCCCTTTAGCGTGTTAAGGTGATTATAACCTCCACATTTGAAGCCTGAACTCTAATTAGATGACTGGATTCAAGTATTCCTCATAAGTGAAAACAAATGTGGAGAAGGATTTCACACATCAGTCCTTCTTGCTTCTGGATGTTTACTTGTGCCTTCCCGACTCATTGGAATAACTCTTTTCCCTGGTTTTAACTTTACTGAGCTAATTATCCTTCAGTTGTCAGGTGAAAGCTGTGCTGAGAGCCGTTAGGTGAGTGCCTCCTCTCTGCTTAGCTAGAGTCTTTCCTGTGGCGCTTACCCCAGTATATTTCGTTCTTGTACAATAGAACTTTTAGAAAGACAACTGCATATACTGCAGTTGGGCCATTCAGGCACATAAAACAGAACTGAACCATAAGTGGACAATGTAGAACAATTTGATAACTTAATAAATAAATGCTACTAGAATAATAGAGAGGAGAGTGCCATTCTTAAAAATCAAAATTTTGTTTACTGAAAAAATGCCTGAAGTGTACTTGATTAAATTTTAGAAACATTTGTAATAAAAAACTACAGAATTGTTCAAATCCTTGCATTTGTCAAGTTATTGAAAAAAGGAGAGTTAAAATAATACAACAGGCAATTATGATTTGACTGCCTAATCAATAGCAATCTTTAAAATATAGTAACTTCCATCTCTCAATACTTATTTGGTGCTGTGACAAATGTAATTTGAATGTTCTGTACAATTAAGATGTCAAGTCGTAACTTACCTTCTAAAAAATACTTTCAAGTTTTTATAAACAACTTTTTGTGGGTTAACACACTTAAGGAAGTTAGGAAAGTAGCAGCTGGTAAGGAGGGTGAAGGAAATTAAATGCAATGCATTTCTGAGCACATATAATTACTTTTCATTGATTTACTGCTAAAGTTCCAAGTGACAAAAAGGGGAATAGTTTGCAATAAAATATAGTGAAGGTATATATATTTTTAGAAATAACTTTCCAGATATTAATTATTAAATATCAATAGTATCTTTACAGCCTTAAAAATCTTTAAACTTATGAATTGTTACCATTCATTAAAATGTTGAGTATTTAGATTTGTTAATGAAATGAGAAGCCTCATTTATAAAATATAAATATTAATGAAGAGAAATTTAAGAGTTTTGCATCTCTAAGGTGCATACATTAATGTTCTTTTCTCTTCAGAAATAACTCTGACTTCACTGAGAGGGGCAGTGGGTCAGCTAGTAGCAGAGGCATAGTAAACTGATAAATTGCAATAGCAATTACCAGAGTCAGATTAAAACCAAGCAGAGACACGTTTCCATCTCCTGAGAAATCAGCAGCAGTTTTCCTTGGAAAAGTCAAGCATCATCAGTTTGAGCAAAAGGATTAGAGAAGTTTCATTAATTAGAAAGTTTGTATGCACAAAGCAAGGAAAATCATTTTCCTTCAGCTCGGTGATGTTCAGAAAGGTAGAGAATCCGGCTGTTAATTCAGCTCCTTTGAAATGCTGATCTAGTGTCAAGGCTGTCACCTGTTTGAAGGCAGCATCTCTAGCTCCTCAGTTTGTGTGTCAGCCCTGTGAACAGTAAGGGGACGTATGCATAAATCCTAATAGAGAGGGTGGATGGTAGATCGGTTCTTAAAGCAGTCTATGGCTAACAAATTACTATCCCTGGATGAAAAATGAGGCCATGAAGATTCAAGTGCGGCAAAAAAGAAGAAGGTGCTGTCTGTGCAGGAAAGATACTTAGCATGAATCCATCTGTGGTAATAGATTAATTACCTTCATTAGCAAAGATGAATATCGCACACTAACTCTCAATAACTGTTTCAGATACTCTCAGGAGTGATTGCTCTGTGGAGGCAAAGGATAAAACTTATTTCCAAACAAAAATAATAGCAATACATCTCTAAAATGTTTGCAATCTAAAACGGAGTTCTATAAGAATAACTACATATCAAGTAAAAAAATGGGCATGAGAAGAGTTGCTTTAATGTACTTTATTATTGCTAATGAATAGTTTTTGTAAAGTTCTGCATTAATCTGAGAGAGTTCCAGCTGAAGGAATTATACTTGCTCGACTTGCTTTTGATTTGGGCTTAAGAGAATTAGACTAAAAAAATAAAAGCTTAATTTAGTTATACCTTGTCTTACCTCATAGTTTTGCCATTCTCATTTCAGAGACATGACTCCTCAAGTTCATGATTATATCAGTGTGTATGTACTTGTATGATATACAATAGAAAAAAATACCTCAGCTATAAAATACAGATCCTTAAATAAATTTTCTTTATGTGGTTAAAGCCTGCCAAAATAGGTGACATTGGATGAAGTAATTAAGCAGGGAACATACATGTAGCTAATAAAATATTTTCTGTAGCTTATGTGCTTAAATTTAATGGAGAATAAAATAGTTATTGATATAACAGCACTTAGTCTAAACCAGTCACATCAGGGTCCAAGGTTAATAATAATTAGATGTTGAGTATTAAGTTGCTTAATAAAGCAAAGAAAGAAAACCATATGTTTCACTTCAGATCAAACCCAAACACCCAGGGTTTTTTGCTGCTGTCCTTTACATAAAAAAGCTGTTTTCAGGAATTAAATATAAGACGGGAACTTTTATGTGGTTTCCCCATTAAAGAATATTTGTTGACAGTATTTGACAGGATCTATGAGAATCACAGAAAAGAAGATACAACACATAAGGTTAAGTGTTTTAAGTACACTTTTTACTTGAATCAGGTAGATTGATTTGACTATTCTTATTTGTTCTTTTTAATTGTTTATTGGTACATTTTATGTATACAGTACAGTTACATTCATCATTGGCATCTTGTACCTTTACATGACAGGTCTTGGTTCTCATTTTTTCCCCTTGTCCCTGCCCGCCCTTCACCCCCTCCTCCCTTCCCTTTTTACAAAAACTTTATTTCCATTTTTTTCATTTTCTCATGTTTTTTTCTTTCCCCTTATTTCCTTTCCCCTACCCTTCCCACTTCCCCTACACCTTTAGCCCTTTTCTTCCTATTTCATGTTGTCCATTATACCATTAGGATCTTCTGTACCGCTATAGTTTTTCACACCAGAGAAATTATTTGGTATTTATACAAAGATTTAAAAGAATCATATCACAGTGATATATGTGCACCTATGTTTATAGCGGCACAGTTTGTAATAGCTTAAACTTGGAAACAGCCCAAGTGCCCATCAGTTGAAGACTGGATAAAGAAGATGTTGTTTTTCTATAAAATAGAATACTACTCAGCCATAAAGAATGAGAAATTAGATTCATTCATAGGAAAATGGATACATATTGAGAATATGCTACTTCGTGAAATTAATATTCTTGTTTATTGTATTGCAAATATCTTAGATTTTGTTTGTTTTTGTTTGTTTGTTTTTTGTTTTTGGTACCGGGGATTGAACTCGGGTCCTTGTGCTTGCAAGGCAGGCCACCGAACCACTGAGCTAAATCCCCAGCCCAATCTTAGATTTTTTTAAATAACTCATTTGAGAGAAAATCTGTGGCCAAAGAAAGAGAAGCTACTTCTTCAGTACGTTGAACCTTACTACAGGAGAATAAGAAAATGTGACGTTCTCTTTCACCTTAAATCATGACCTATAATAGTTGCTTTAATTCATTCATTCAGCCCACCATTCAAAAATACTTATTGAAATTTTTTTTTGTCCCAGAAAAAGTGCAGTTTCTGGTCACAAATTGAGGAACAAAATATCTGTATACAGCACACTGTCAGCTTTTAATTGAACTTACATTCTAGTTGGAAAGAGAATCAAAACTAAAAAGTTAAGATATACTAAATGTTAGCAAATGATAGGAGTGGTAGAAAATGATTAGAACAGGTTAAGGAAACTGAGAATGCTGGTGGTGAGAACAGTTTCATAGAGTGACCAGTGTACGTTCCAAAGAGGCAACGTTTGAATGAAAACTTGTTAGCAGTGAGGAATTGTTCCACGTGGGTCTGTGAGAGAAGATCGCTGCAGAGAGAAGGAATTGTAAAGGCTCGAGTGGGAGCAGACGCATCCTGTGCATAGACGTGAGGGAGGTCACTGTGCGTGGGGTAGAGTCAATCCTGGCAGCAGAGGGTGGTAGAAAACATGTACCTTGCAGTTTTCTCTTACATATTTGTGTATTTTGCTTTTAAAGAGACTCATACATAAATGCACAACGTTTGACTTCCAATTATCTTACAGTTAATATATTATTTTAAAATCAGTAAAGGAAATGAGGACAATTTTATATGAGTGTTCTTTAATCAATGTAGGGAGTTTCCTATAGTACTAGCTTTAAGATATTATTTTAAATATTTTTCAAAACAATTGCTTTACAAAATCAATTTTAAAATGTGTATCTCATTTCACCATCTCTTCTCTTTTCTTTTGAAAATCGCTGACGTATTTCCTGTCGGAATTGCAGCAAAGTACCCCTGAGGCACTATGCGTTTAACCCCTGTAATATCTGTATGCAGTTTACATTTTCACTGAATTTCCTTTTTATACACATGCTTTCTGGAAATAAGAAATGGAGTAATCATCCACATGAAGGTAACATTCATCATATAAGAACAGTTTACATTTGAAAGCACTAAATGACAATTTAAAGCATGTTCACATAATGAAGCTTTTTAGTTTTGGCTGACATTACTATTTTTTATTAGTGCATGTTTGCATTACTCCATGTTTATGTTCCTTGTGGAGAGTGCATAACTCATTTTAATTCTCTTTTCCTTCCCTTTTCCCTTGTCTTCTTCTACCCTCCTTTCTTTCTCGACCCCCCCTCCATTCAAGAAAGGTTTACTTTTCTGCTTCCAACTCGTTATATTTTATTTTGCTCTTTATTTATATTTAGGGTTTCTCATATAAGAGAAGCCATGCAATGCTTCAGCTTCTGTTGTGACTTATTTTGCTTAACACTATGGTCTCAAGGTGCATCCATTACTTTCCTGTGTGCAAATACCACATTTTCCTTCTCCATCCTTTTGCTGATGGACATACAGGCGCTCCCAAGATTTAGCTATTATGAATTGTGCTGCTATAAACATGGGTGTGAGTATATCATGGTAATATGCTGTCTTTAACTCTTTTGGGGAGATAGTTAGAAGAGGAATATCTGGGTCACACGGGATTTCTAATTTTAGTTTTTTGAAGAATCTTCATGCTGATTTACATAATGGTTGGCTGCCGACATTGTAATAGGCTCCTTTCCCTTGTATCCTTGCCAGCATTTGTCATCATTTGGTTTCTTGAGAATGACCACTCTTTCTGAGGTAAGATGGAGTGACAGTGTCATTTAATTTGCATTTTTCCAATGACTGACAATGTTGAATATTTCTTCATGTATTTATTGGCCATTTGTACTTCTTTTGAGAAGTGTCAGTTTATTTAAATTGCCCATTTTTTGATGGCGTCTTTAAATTTGAGGGGATCTATTTGTTGTTTTTATTTATATATTCTAGACATTAGTCCTTTGTCTGAGGAATAACTAGCAACATTTCCTTTCCCATTCTGTAGGTTGTCTTCTCACTCTGTTAGCTTCTTTTCCTGCACAGAAGATTTTAATTTGACATGATCCCATTTGTTGATTGTTGCTATTATTTCCTGTGGTTTCTTTATCTATCCTTCCATTTATGGGTAATCTAGGAAGATCTCAAACTTGACTTTTATGAAGAGTACTTTGATAAACATAAATGTACAAGTTAACTCTATTGTATGCTGACTGATTTCTTATGATATTGACCCAGAAGTGGTACTGCTACATCACACTGTAGTAATATTTGTGTGTGTGTGTGTGTGTGACTTTCATTCTGATTTCCAGAGTAGTCTTACTAATTTACCATCCTACCAACAGTATGTTAGGGTTCCTTTTCCCATGTACCCTCTTCAACATGTTATTTTTTTTTCTTGATAATAGCCATTATAATGAAATGAGGTCAAATCTCAAAATAGTTTTGATTTACATTTCCCTAATGGTTAAAAATGTGGAGTATTTTTTCATGCAACTATTTCTCATTTGTATTTCAAAAAACATGGGGGATTATGATTATGATTATGATTTTTATATCAGGGATTGAACTGGAGACCTTACTCTTGCAAGGCAGGTGGTAGAACCACTGAGCTAATCCCCCCCCTTTTTTTTTTTTTTTTAAGAATTCGTTTCTTTAACCAGCCTTGTGAGGCAGTTGTGACAACCTGTGGCTGCTGGCCCCAGGGGCAAGGTGCACCAGCCTAGTCAGGCTGTTCCTGCGACTCCCACCAGGGGGCAGGCAACCCTGGCCCGCGTCCTCCTAAACGCTCTCATCTTTTTGTGTGTCTTGGTGACTTTAGAAACAAGCCCATTTTTTGTTTTACTAAATGAACAAAGATTTTTATTAAGCATCGTAAGCCGCATTCCGCAGCCTCCAGATATGCCACAGCACAATCCTTTCATAGACAGTCAGAGCCAATAAGCAATCAATGTGATGAAGAGCAGCAGAAGTCTGTGGAAACGGTAAGGAGTGATTCTGATGTCAAAGTACGTTGTGTGGGTTAACAAAAACACCACATAATAGATGTGTACCTGCTTCTACTAAATTCTTGATGGGAAAGTTCTTAAGAACAAGCAATTTGTTTCCTGCTACAGAAGGGGTGGTGTTTTTTTTTTTTTTAAGACCAAAGTTTTTTTTTTTCTTCACAGAATTTCATATTTTGCTAATATGAACGCATAA
Organism: Fukomys damarensis; assembly: GCF_012274545.1. Taxonomy (NCBI): domain Eukaryota; kingdom Metazoa; phylum Chordata; class Mammalia; order Rodentia; family Bathyergidae; genus Fukomys; species Fukomys damarensis. The sequence goes on along the minus strand of NW_022900915.1, from coordinate 29,754,071 downwards.
AACAGCAAAAAAGAACAATACTGCATGCAGAAATGAATACACCAGAGTGAAGTTGATATTTGCAATGGATAAATAATTTTGGGGAGGCTTTAGAATAAATGCAACAGAGGTCAACAATCACAAAATTTTAAGGTAAGAGCAAAATCAAGAGCTAATAAGAGCTAGTATTTTATAGGACTATTACTGATGATTAGCATTTTTGTTTTGCAAATGGGCACATACTGGTAAGGATGGAAGAAAGGACAATAACCTTTATCATATGAACTACACACTTTAAAAATCATGAACCGTGCGGAAGTTTAGTTCAAGCACTAGTACTAACGGTCTATGTCCAATTCAAAATGTCTGCTTAGCTTATGGCTTCACTTATTGATTGAATTATTGTTCTTTTAATGTTAAGCTTTTTGTGTTCTTCATGTATTCTTCATATTAATCTTCTGTCAGAATACCTGTCAAAATTTTCTCCCAGACTACCGTATTACTCTGTTGTTTCCTGTGCTAAAAATAAGTTTGTTTAACTTGAAGTAAACCCATCTGTCAACTTTTGTCATTATTCTTTGAGCTACTGGAGTTCTGTTCAGAAAATCATCTCCTGTACTAATATTTTTAAATGTTTTACTTTTATTTTCTTCTATTCATTTCAAACTTTGTCCTCTCATGTGAAGATCTTTCATCTGTTTTGAGTTCTTTTATATATAGGTTACAGACATTTTCCAAGAACATTTTTTAAAAGACTACCTTTTCTCCAATTTATGTTATAGACTCCTTTGTCAAGAATCAAACAAGTGTATTTTATGGATTTATTCCTGGATTCTCTACTCCATTTTTCCATTCCATTGGTTTGCATATCCTTTTTATGCCAATGCTATGCTGATTTTGATATAGTGGTACTACATTATATTTATGTATATATAATATATTTTAAAATATAATGTGATTCATTACATTGTGATTTCAAACATTATTATTCAGGATTGCTTTGCTTTGTGTTTTTTATGCTTCCATATAAGTTGAAGAAATTTTTTCTACTTCCACGGAGAACATTATTGGTACTTTGATTCACATTGCATGGAATTTGTAGACCACTTTTGGTGGTATGGTCATTTTAGCAAAATTTATTTTCCATATCCATGATCAGAGAATATCTTTATAATCTTCTTTGATTTCTTTCTTTAGAGCCACTTCTTTAGAGTGGCACCCACTTGTAAACCTAGTATTCTGGGAGGCTGAGGAGGAGGATTGCAAGTTTGAGCTAAGCCTGGGCAATTTAACAACTTAGCAAAATCTTGTCACAATACTTTTTTTAAAAATGCAAAAGTGCTGGAGATGGAACTAAATGTGAAGACCATGGGTTCATTGCCTAGTATTAAAAATAATCCTTGTTTTATAATTATTGTTGTATAGGTCTTTGCCTTTAACTCCTAAGCATTTTATTTGATTTTAGGCTACTATGAAGAGCATTGTTTTCTAGATCTCTTTTTCAATGAGTTCATTACTAATGCATACAAAATATACAGAGTATTATTATTCTTATTTTGTATATTGTGAAGTGACACTTGTATAAATTAGTGATCCATACCATATAAATCAATAAACAGGAAAATTCAACCTATGATTTAGATGTTCTGATCCTAAATGAATTTATTTTGGTTTTAGAAAGTATTATGGGAACAGAAAATACAATTGAAAAAGACTATCTCTGACCAGGCTTAATCCTGGGCCTATACTAAATGCCTGCTGAGTCTAGTTCATGAGCAATATTGCCACATAAATTTAGTAACAATTCCCTCATATGTGATGGGTATCCATATTTGCCTTAGTAATTTTCTATTCCCTGGCTCTTTGATCTGCATTTTGGATATAAATTATCCAATTGCCTGTACTGTGTTTGGAGCAGTTGAATGTAGGCACCATATTTCAATAGTCTTGTATATATTTCATTGCCTGCTTAATTCCATTTTTATTCCATTTTTCTCAACAAAATGCAGGACAGATATTACTATGCAGAGAACATAGTCCTCTGTGTACTGCTCTGTGCATTTATCGAAAAACACTGAGGCAGAGAACAAGTTGCACAAAAAGAAGGTATTATATATGATTATATGTCCCAGAAATAGAATTCATGGATATTAAAATTTTCTGAGGAGCTGCATTAATCTCAGGAAAGATCTTTCTTTTCTCATTACAATCTCACAACCATTTTTCTTTTTCTTAATACTTCTTTTAGTCAGAAATAGATTTAGAAATTCTATTATGTAAAATTCATTTTAAGGTAAAAATATCTCTAGTAAAGAAGTTTAATTTTAGTTTAACCATTAACTCAGTTTCCTATTTTTAAGGAGCATTAATTACATCTCTATATTGACTCAACATATAATGAGAAACTAAATAAATCAAATTTCATTTACGTGACAGTAAATGAATGGTCATATATTTATATATATACTTGTATCCTAGTGGAAAGATTTAAAAAAAATTTACAACTTTTCTACTTCCACATAACCCTAGACGTGTTACTTAACTTCTATCTTACTAGTTTCTTTACTTGTAAAATGTAAATAGTAGTGTACCCTCATCTTTACAGGGTTAATATGATGTGAAGTAGCATATTTAAATTTCTGAGTATAAGTCTTAGTCCAGGCTAGTATTTAATAAAATATAGAGGGGAATTTCTTATTCCTTCTTATTAATAGACAATTCCAATCATTTATTCCTCAAACACAAAATATAACTGATTATAATGGCACACAATGAAAATCAAACACACAGTGAAAATGATGTAACACTTGATCAAGGTCGCATTTCAGAATTGGATGCATTAATTCAGTAATAGGAATAATTCAGCAAAACAGCTGAAAACAGTAGTGTCACTACTAAGCTGTCACTTAGTAGTGATTTTTCCCTGATTTCGTTTTCCATTTAAGTTACAAACATACAGTTTTGCATGTAGTTAGAGAATACATTTGAAGATTTTTATTATGAGCATTAGGAATCTTACAAAACTGTTCCCTATACCTAATATATTATAGAAATATTTCAAAGTGATATTAATTCAAATTTAAGAAATTTCACAAATTAACATTTATTTAGGTTTAAATATTGTGTTTTTTCTCAATAAGATAACAATTCTTTCTTCCTTTTCTTTTGCAATGTTAACTTTTTTTGAAAATTTTTCTTTGATTAAAAGATGTTTTGAAAACAAAATTAACTCAGGTGATTAGATCAAGTTTACAAAATTAGTGACTTTGTTTTATTTGTTAAAACTTATCCTAGTAGTGTACAAATATCAATTAATTTTTCAGAATATTTCATAAATCTCCAAAAATTAAAAAAAACACTCCGAATCAATGTAGTTAACTTCATTTTTTCACATTAAATATGGGTGGTAAATTACAACTTCAGTGTGAGTTATCTGTGTTTTCACCTGAGATATGATTATGAATACAGTTGTGAAATAATGGGGTTATCTTGTTAGAGAATATTATAGAAGGTAAAAGACAAAATCCTGGAATGTACCAGTAGGAAATTTAGATAATAACTCAAGACAAAGCATCCCACAATAAGGCAAGCAAATGTTGATTAAAAAGCAAAACCAAACCTTAAAGGGTCATAGTCCTGGATAAGACAATATATCTATTATATCTTATTGCAGTCAGATAAAAAATTAGCTTAAATTTTATTATGGGAAATTTCAATAAGTTAAGCCAAATAAGTCTATGATGTTAGGGGTATTTATTACATAAAATTTAATGTGGCTTTATTAGGTAAAATTAATATGAATATGACACTGATAAATGAATTGATAAACTTTTCTATTCTCTCCTTTTAGAAATGCTTGATCAAAGGAATTGGTGTCTCAGTTACATCTGGTAAGGTAATTTAGACCCTTAAGATCATTAAATATATCAATCAGCTTTCTTGTTGCTGAAACACAATATTTAACACTAACTTAAAGGAGATGTTCAATACGGTTCATTGTGTTGGAGGATTCAGTCCATGGGTTGTCTTGCTCCAAGAAAAAAAAAAGTATATCATGGCTGAAGAGCTTGGCAGAAGAAATCTTTTAAATTCGGTAACTACCAGGTAACAGAGAAAGAAAGGATGAGCCAGTGACAGAATCCACCCTTGGTGAACCTCCTCTTACTAACACTTTCTAACAGCAGATTTAACTCTGTATTCATTAACAGATTAATGTAGTGCCCTCTGGTTCAATTATCTTCCAAAAGGCCCATTGATGAATGACATCTAAGCTATAATATTCTGCCCCTGGCCCTCAAAAGACTCATGTTCATCTCATTATAGAAAATGCATTCAGTCAATATCTAAGAGCCACCAAATTCTTAATGTTCCAGCACTGTTGTAAAGTACAAGTCCAAAGTCTCCTCTGAGACTCGGGAATCTCTTCGTTGGGAGTACCTATAAAAATTAAAAAGGAAATTAAACATTTCCAATTACAGTTGCTCAAGATAAATATTTCCATTCTAAAAAAAATAGAAAAGAATTGAACCAAATCAAGACGAAAGTTCAGCAGGGTAGGCATTAAACCGTAGTGGTATATTCAGCACTCAGGGCAGGTTGTGATGAGATGTGAGCTCCAAAAGGCATGGGCAGTTCCATCATTGGTAGTTGAAGCCCACATAGCCCCCGTTATGGCCTCTCTCATGGTCTACCTCTACTCATTTCTTTCAATTTTTTTCAGCTGATGTTCAACCTTCCTGTCCTTTCCAACTTTCTGTTTTCTCCAGGGTGGCTTTAACTTCACTCACAAAGCTTTAATCATTGCCCTTTTAGGAGCTCCTAGCAGGGTAACATCCTGTGATACATTTCTTCCTGGCTTCTCAAGTCTTTTTCTGAAGTCTATTTAGGAGCTTCTGTGATTCCCATAACTTTTAGTTTATTTGGGTTTTGTTTTGTTTTGTTTTTTGGTACCGGGGATCGAACTCGGATCCTTGCACTTGTGAGGTAGGCGGCAGAACCACTGAACTAAATCCCCAGCCCCCCATAAGTCTTGCATTCTACATCCTTGTACAGTCAGCACCACATAGATGATGCCAAGGTCTGCTGACAATTTAAGTGGTAAGTAGCTGGACCACTTGGACCATAGCTGCGAGGTGTCTGGGCTTCTGAAAGGCTGAACTTGGTACAACATTTCCATAGTGGGCCTTGAATGAACAGTGTACCTTGTGGCTCCTATTTTTTTTCAACAAGGTATTTTAAAGGAGTTTACCCTTTCACACCCTGAAACCTGCTTGAATGAGAATAGTAATTCTTTGAGATGCCCTGAAGGCATATCTCCTATTGTCTTGTTGCAAAGTGCTTGGCTTCTTTTTTTTTTTTTTCCTTCAGAAATAAATTTAATGACTTTTAATTTTGCTTTCACAAGGTTAATGGTCCAAAGTTTAACATACTTCTAAAGCATCCTAAACATGTTCTATATCTAGTGATAGCTCAAAATGTCTGATAAGGTATAGAGTTATTACATCATATTTAAATTCAACCCTTATACTTCAAACAAATACAAAACCACAGTCATGTTCTCAAGGTAAAAATTGTACAATAGCTTTGAATACTAAAATATTAATAATTCAGTTTCTGAAAAAACAAATGTCAGTTGACTGTCTTGGCCTTTATGATGTGCACCACTGTCGTCTGCTAACATGACAATGCCACTTAAAAATGTTCATCATTCTTCCAACATCTTTTGATTCAGAGTAAGCATTACTAGCTGGAAAATTCATTTTAATGGCAGAAGATGTGAATTCAGTCTAAAGAGAAAAGATTCATTTTGATGCAACTTCATTTTCAATCCTTCCTCCCTCCCTCCTTCCCTTCCTTGTTTCCTTCCCTCTCCAGATTTCCAGATTGCAATATGCAAAACCTCTCTTCCAATTTCCAATGGAGTCTTCATTCTTAACTGAAATCCAATGAGCCTAGCCTTCTGATATTGTGAGACTCAAGAAGAATAACTCATCAAGTTTGGAATTTCATTCAGACTTTCCAAATTCCTCCCACAAACCAATTCCAAAATCTTCAAAGTCAAATGGTCAGGTACAGTGAAAATACTGACCCAATTTTCTTGTTAGTTTCCTTTAGTCACGTTCCTTTGTCTGGAAAAAAATTACCTGACATAGCTACAACTAAAAAAAAAAAAAAAAAAAGAAAAAAGAAAGAAAGAAAGAAGAAAGAAAGAAAGACAGATTGATGTGGTTCATGGTTTTAAAGAGTTCAATTCATGGTTGTCTTGGCTAACACATAAACATCAAGGTGAAAGAATATAGCAGAGGAAAGCTACTCATACACGGCAGCTAGGAATCAAAGAGAGGTAGGTGTTAGGTTTAAGAATGTACCCTTCCAGATTATATTACCAGTGGCCAATTGACCCTCACTTCCTAACAGCACATTCAACCATGAACTCCTCAATGGATTAATCCAGTGGTGAATATAGCACCTCCATGATTCAGCCACCTTTCAAAAATTTCCCTTCTAAATAAATGTGAACTTTGTGAAACATTTAAACATAAGCCATAAAAAGCTATTACAGAGAGCTAAGTTAAGTAGAAATATTATAGGCAGTCAGACAGGGCTAGGCTCTGAAATGCGTCAGTGCAAAAGATAAGAACACCTCATATCTATGGCTGGAGCACATTTATTAAAGGCCAGGCTTCAGGATAAAGAGGAAATGCCTACCTACCTCTCTGAGGAATAAATAATATTGATTGGCATTCTAAATAGGCATCAGTCACCCAGGTGGGTGACCAGAACCACTTGACTCTTTCCACATACACCTACTATGTGACTTGCTCCCCCATTAGCTCAATATTGTCTATGTGGTTATACTTATAATCCTATTGGTTGATCATAGTTTTGTCCCACATTGTACCCACCTCATGATTCCGTGCCTACTCACGATTTTGCTCTATAAAACTTCCTCTGTAAAGTGAATTCATAGGTAATCCATTTTTGAGTCCCCTCCTGTCTCTCTCAAGAGCTTTCTTTCTCCATAAAAGGTTCCTACTCTTAACCTGTGTTGTTCCTCAGAATTCATTCTTCAATTTTGGGAATGTGAACATGCCACATGGGACATCTAGTAGGTTGGGAATTATATAATCATTTAAAAGTCCTATTCAAAACTAAGCTACTTAGATTTCTAAAAATCATTTTCATGGTGATTTAAAATATGATCATATCTTAAAAAGCTAAGGTGAGTAAATACATCTCGTATCAGAAACTGAGAATATGGAAAAGGCAATTAAAACTAGGTTAACTACTTTCTCCTTTCTAATAGGGTAAAATTTTGTACATTCAATAAGAATTCAGCCCAGACACTGGTACTGAGGATGTATAAGTGAACAAAACAAACATAAAACCATGGTCTAAGCTTTTGTCTAGTACTAGAAATAAACAATGAATAAGTTAATTTATACACAATGGAATACTGCTGGCTATAAAGGAGAACAAATCTGAGACATTTATAGGAAAATGGATACCACTTAAAAACACAATATTGTATGAAATAAATAAGACAGATAGGCTTAAATACTGCATGGTCTTTCTCATCTGAGTCATCCAAAATGTAAATAAAGAGGATTGATAAAAAGGAGAGAGACAGATCTTTGCAAATGAGAAAGGGATCAAGAGACAGAGTGAGGGGAGGCAGAAGCAAACCAGTTTAAGCTGCACGGTGTACAGGCATCAACTGTGCAAAATGCGTGTAACCTTGATGTGCTGCAAGCATGGAGTAAGAGTAGTGATAATAATAGCAAAGGGGAAGGTGTATCTAGAGATAGAGGAGGTGAGTATGTAAGGAAGGGAAGGGGAATAAAGAGAATCAAGATATATGAAGCGCACATTCCTGTCCCTGGGGATGAATGTACACATCATGTACTCCAAGGAAATACAAAGAAAGTGAAGGATACAGGATGGCCGAATGTGACAAGGGGAAGGAAGTAGGAGAGGTATCTCATCTGTGTTCAGTTACAGGATGAACTGGGATGCTGTTTTAGGTGGCCGGGGAAAACCTACAGGGAAGGTCACATTTAAATTGAAACACCAGGAAGAAAATGAGCTCAATGATGTTCTGGAAATGGAGCATTCTCTGCTTTGCTGAGAAAAGAGCAAATATAGAATCCTGGAAGCAGGGATTTGGTTAGATTGTGATTAAGAAAGAGCAAGGACACAGTGGTTGGCACAGAATGGCTAAGGGATGAGATCAAAACATTTATCCTGATCTTTCCTTTCTTTTTCTTTCTCTCTGCACTCCCCCTAGGTGGTAGTTTTTAACTTCTCTGATAACAATATTAAGAGTGGACATGCTTGTTGATTTTTATTAGTATTACTCAGTATCATCATTGATTATTTGTTCACTTAGTCTTGTCTAACTAGAATACACAAAGTTTGAGAGTGGAAAGGAGTGTGATGATTTATTTACTACACTAGTGTTCCTTCTAGTATTCAGCACAGTTCTGGTTATCTAGCAGAGACTCAAAAGTCCTTTGAATAAATAAATACCTATTCTGTGGGTACTAACTGGGACCTGCTGACCTGTAAAGAGTAATCAATTTGTGGTTTGGGATTTGTAAACTTTTCTATATATAATTCAATAAAAATTAATTTCCACAAAAGTAGCATAATGAAAAAAATATTGTTAAAATTGAACATGATTTTAATAAACCTTAGGAGGGAATAAAGAAATTAAAAGAGACTCTTCCTGGTGCTTTTCTGCCATCTGTGAGGAGTGAAATTATATTACTGTGGCTGAATTCTAGGGAGGTAGTACAAAGGAATCATCTTTCTTATGAACCTAGGCTGAAAATCTATCCCTTGAAAAGTTTTTTTTTTTTTCCCAGAAACCCAGATATAATTTTGACTTGGTTTACTAGCACTATTGTAGTTCAGTTTTGCTTTCAATTAAATCACTTCTTACTAGCTATTTGGGGAACAAAAACCATTTAATTCACTAGAAGCAGATTGTAAAATCTGGAAGGTTAATTCATCTTCACTATGTCTGTATACAACTACTGTATATAATAAATATTTTAAATAATTAACTTCATAATAAGAAGTGGTATTAGTCATTGGATATTAGAAGTTATTTAGATCACAAACATAGTGTATCTTCTAGAATCAGTTGAAGTTATATGTATATCCCAGATGATAACTTCTCTATCATGTTCATCCCGTGTATAACAAGCTTGATACAATAACAGTATTAAACACAAAGAAGGGCCCAGTTACTTTGAAGTATGTAAAGCAATACCTAATGATCTGGTAAAGGTATTTCAATAGATGAGATAAAACTTGATATCTATGCACATATGTATTTATATGCGTGTACATTCATTTATACAAAGGCAGGTATTTGGTAAATATATTTATTGTGCTAGTTTATAATAACAATTTAAAAAATTATAAAAATTGTCTTTTTTCCAAATTGGCTTAAAATAACCTTAAAACACTTGCAGCCCAGGTTTGTTGATCTGAAAACTCTCCTGAGATATTTGTCTCTGTGTAGAGAGTACAGAAAATCCTACAGTTTATGACTTTGGGAAACATTTAAAACGTTTCTCTCTTTCAACCTGCTAACCAATAACCAAGTGTTTTGTGTTGGATAACCTTTGCCTGCAAGCCAGAGTTAAATGAATGCACAATATCATCCTTTCTACATTATTTCATTAACTTTAAAAAGAAAAGCTGAAAGTCTTGGAGAGAATTAGAACATGTATAATCCTTGACCAACTGCATGAACCCAGTTATAAAGATGTATACATCATATAGTATATAAGAAGATACAAAAGTTGAATTAATGTGTCTATTTCCTTGTTTACTGGGAGAAGAGCTTGTGTTCCAGTGGCTGAGCTTTTACAGCTCAGGTTCCTATTACCATTTGCGATTAATTTGCAAGATTGACTTATCTCTGCTACAGGTCTTCTTAATCATTAAAGGCTTAATTGACTTGTTGCTTGGTAAATGGACCAGACTTCTCAGTCACGTCATGAACCTGAATGATAGTAAGTAAGCTATCACAGCACGGTGTGACTGTAAGAGTAATTTGCAGAAACCTTAGACATAATGCTGAGGTTTCACAAGGGTAAATCCTATCAAGATCATGTTCTGTGCATTTATATATATTAGTGGGTACATTTTTATTCATCATCATATTTTCCCTTAGTATTATGCTATGGCAATAATTCAATGACTTCCCTAAAATAGTATAAGATTCTGAAGGGCAATTAAAGTAGATGGCATACATGAGTGCCCTTTAATTGCATATAGTAGTTCACTTGGGTACTTTTTCTTTGATTTATTCAATATTTATTGAGTCACATGTTGTATTTAACTATATTTGTAATGTAGCTACAAAAAAGTTCTTGGTTTCACATATCAAAAACTTTTTATTTACCTAGGAAGAAGCATACATATAGAACACAGGGTATGTGTTATAAAAATAGCCAATAAAGGAGCAGGTTTTATTTAATTCATAGAAAAATTAATTTCAGAGACCTACCTTCAGAATGCAGTCAGACTGGTCTAAGTAAAAAGGTTCATTTTATTATTCTTATGAAAAGACATCCAACCACATAAAAAATCTTTAAGTTCAGTGCCTCTTTAAACATTTTAAGGGGCATAAATATTTGTATAACTTAATGAAGTGCTATTATTATCCTCATCTTCTAAATTTGTAGGTGTAGATATAGCAAGATTAAGTACTTTGTCCAGTCATGAGAAGTAAGAGAGCTTTGAAAGTTAACCAGTGAATTATTTTGAGTGCCTCATTCACAGTAGGAGTTGGGTCAATACTATAAAAGTAATACTTCCTTTTCTCTTTTTGAGATAGATACTTTATGGCTTTGTGTGGATGCCCCTTCAAAGCCTCATGTGCACATAGGTGGGACTTTTGGGAGGTGATTGGAGCGTGGGGAAGTACTTTACCCATTATATCTATGGGATTTTTTGTTGTTGTTGTTCAAAATTTCAACTGTTAGTGTATTCTAATATTGTTCCTAAATTATATTTAGCCTCATTGACAATTTTTAATTGAGTGTTCAGATATAACTATAGGAAAGAACATATTCCACTTCTTAAACCTTTATGACCATGTTCTTTAAAACCTCACAGTAAAAATTTTCACGTAAAGCATATAAAACCTTAATGAGATGGTCACAACTGAATTGTAAAGTGTGTGCAAATACCTTATTGTTTATGGAATAAACCAGAAACCCAACCCAATAAATCTTCATATATCACCTCAAAATATTTGAAGCTCACAATATTGATACATTTCTTGAGAATGTATTGCCCAGAGTGACCCAATATTTGTAGTGCAAAGCTTTTCTCCCCATGTCTGATCTTCATGTTCTTAGTTCTAATATTATAATTTTGAATTTTTATTTCCAAACTCAAGAACTCAATTTATAAGTTTGGGATTCATAATATAATATAGTCATATCCAAACAACAATGTTCAGGAAACATTATTTTATGAAATCAGAAAACCTAAGAAATTATGTTGAAACTTCCATATGGCATAGTTCCACAGCTTAGTTCCATCCATGATAATTTAATACACATCAGAAAGTACTAAAACACTCCGACTTGACTTTATTTTTATTTTTATTTTTTTAGTACCAAGGATTGAACTCAAGACTTCCTGCTTGCTAGGCAGCACTGTGCCACTGAACTAAATTTACACCATCCCCAACGAGACTTTTAAAACAGGTATTTATAGGATACATAACAGTGGAGTGTGAAGGACTAGATATTTGTGAATATATCATAGTTGCATAGCTAGAAAAAGTCTCACAAACTGAATACCCTCATTTAAACGGTTTTCAGGTCATGAAACAAATAACATCGACACACTGGAACTCCCCACTGAGTAATCAGTATCCTGATTTCTTACATTATAAATTACTATTACCTGTAGAGTACATGATGAAAAGAGATCATTTATATTTTCTTTTTTTTTTCTGCAATCTATTGTCATTATGATTGTGAAACTCATGCATAATATAGTGAGTACATTCACTCATGAATGTAGTCTCATTCACGGGCACATATCTTTTTCTGAACAAACATGCAAGAAGAAAATTAATGAAGAAGTGGCCCTGATTGTCTTTGAATCACCCGGAGTTAATCTATCCTTGTCTTGGAGCATAATACTTGGCTTCTCTTGAGATGGCTGATGAGGACTGTGGTTCATACACCCGCAAAATCTTAAATTTTCCTTGACCACATCCTTAGTGTTTTCTTTTGACTTGCTTTCTCATTTTTTAAAAACATGGATGAGTTAAGAATTAAAGATTTTAGAATCTTTAATTTCTAATTGCATTTCACATTAGGTAATTTGTATTTTACTTTAAGTATCAGAAAGAGCTAAACTGTACCAACAACACGTTTTTTAGAAGTAGCTACACCCAGATATACTCTTTTATCATCAATGAGATCTCCTACAACAGTAGAACACAAACACAATTCTGCCAAGGTTTTTGCCAGTTCAAAACAAAGGTGGCCTTTTCTCCAGGTCTCTATGACATGTACCTATTTCTCGCTGAGTTCTCATCAGAGTGGCTGTTAGCATTTGTGTTTCTACCAGAAGGCTGCTTATTTCTACTAAAACAGTAAGAAGATTGAAGCTTTCTCTACACTCCCACTCTTCTCGTCCTGAACCTTCTCCAGAATCACCCTACTGGCCCATTTATGGTGAAGTTGCTACTTCTAGAATGAGCTCCAAAGTTTCCTCGTTGGTGCCTATTTCTCAATTCCATGGCCACTTGCACATTTTTCAGGGTTTATTGCAGCAGTACTCTTCATTGTTCAGTAACAAAGTGTCATATACTAAATGGCTTATAAATAGCAGATTTTTTTTTCTCATGATTTGGAAGGGTAGCAAAGTTAAGAGTAAAGTGAAGACATATTCACTGTTGGCTTATCATTAACATCTCACTACAGCTTTCACATAGAAGGGCTATAGAACGAGTCTTTTCTGTCTTCTTCACAAGAACACTTACCTCATTTTTAAGGAATCTGTCTTCATGATCTAACACACTCTCAAAGACCACACTTCCAAGTATGAACACATGGGGAATTAGGTTTCAATAAATGACCTAGTGTATTGACAAGGGAAAATTATGAATTGCAATTATTGACTTCAGAATGGAATTAATGGTGGAAGCTATATTTTAGCAATGAGATATAAACTGGTCTTCACTGGATTATATATTTTCTTATGAATGTAGCCAAAGATTAAGAATCCCCATCATTTCTGCTTTCTGTTTGATGTATCCCAGGGAGCCTTCCGCCATTTTGCCAAGCTCTTGTTTACTTGATTTTTATGAAGCAGTAATGGCTTCCCTGTCTGTGACGTGGTAACAATGTAATAGCAGTTGGGTTCCAGAGGCCTGATGGGCATGATGAATTTTGTTCCTGCATGATTTTGCTTCTTGTCCCTTCTTTGTTTGTTGTAAATTTGTGCCCCTAAATGGACATGGCTTTTTTTGCCATTTCTTTGAGGTAATATCAGCAAATTACGTACTTCATAAGAATTGTCAGTGGGTGTTTCAGGCTCTACTCTGTCATATAGCCCTGTATTTATTTACGTGTAGCGTAATTATATCTTCTGCTTTGCTCCCATATCTTTTGTATGTCCTCACATTGAAATTACATAGGTTGGGACTGGGACTTTAGCTCACTGGTTCCCCCACCTGCCTTGTAAGCACAAGGACCCGAGTTCGATCTCTGGTACCAAAGGGGCGGGGGAGAAACAACATAGATTTTTCTCTGATACACTGTGTTTTCTTAGTCCACATCCATCTCTTTTTTATTTATCTATCAAATGGTCAGTTTACTTAAATGGGCACTAGGGGATACTGTAGCGCTCAACACTCTGTCACTGTTCTTTGTGAAAAGTCTCTTTGGGGGAATTAAATTTTAACCCATGTTATAATATAGTATGATAACATTCTTCTCTCTCTCTCTCTCTCTCTCTCTCTCTCTGTCTGTCTCATAGCTACTTTCTGGGCCCTATTCTTTATTTCTTTATATGTGAGCACAAGTTTGATATATTTTGAGCTATGTAGTGGTTGCTGAGCACAGCTACACGGTGCAGAATTTTACTTTTTCCCATAGAATTCTTTATGCCTGTAACTCAATTGCATTCTTTCTTTAAGATCCAAGTGAAATGAGTGTTTTGATTTAAAGAATGTCCCAAATGATTAAACCCCACTATATTTAAGCCCTATATATTTACATAGCAAATTAACTCTGCTATAGCTTTTCTTATTGATAAAAATTACTATTTGAAAATGGTTGCTATTGTTTATTAATTGCTAATGTTTATAGGCTATATAGGCTATATAATATGTGCTGACCAATCCTGTATTCTCTATAGGCATCTTTCCATGAATTTTTAAGACAAGCTGAATAAATAAACATTATTCTCATTTTACAGCAGCTATTGTACTAATAGTTATGACAAATACAAGCTGTTGGTCCCTCAGAATTGTTTGGTTACAGCCTACAATCAGGTAATTGGGTTTTTTAAATTTTTTCTTTCTCTTCAGAAAACCCCAGAAATCTCTTACATTTCGTGTCCCATGAAAAATTTTCTGCGAATTTATCTAAGACACGCCTGGGTCCTCAGAGACAATATTAACTTACTGGACACTAGTCTCATGTCCCTGCCCACATACACTGTTTCACTGCTTTGGTGTTGATTTTTTTACAAGAGCATTATGAGGTTTCCCAAAAAGTATATACTAAGACAAGGGGATGATAATGAAAGATTTTAGAAACATTTGTCTCTCTAGGCAGGAAATGTACATAAAATCTGGATATGAATACTTTCTTACTTACAAATTTCTCTCTAAACTGTTTTCATCTAGCTGTCTGAAAGTGCTGTCCTTAGCCCTGAGATAAATCCAGACTCTTACAAATGTTCACCTGCCTCACTCAATTTATTGACTAGTAAATAAAATATATGTAATAGTGGCCTGAGGTTTAAATATTTTTTGGGAGAAATTAAAAAATACCAGAAATTGTGCAACCTGCTCTTCTAGCTTAAAGAGCACTATCGAGCAAAAACACAAAGAGAAGACAGAAAAATTATATATTTATGTGCATGTATGTTTGTATATACATATATATGATATACAGGCATATACATATATGTTGCAAACATGTATTCTTTTCCATATAGTATGTATTATTACATGGAAAAGGCACCTGGAAACAAGAGTTTCCTGAATTTTAAAGACTGCTTTTGAAATTTAGGATGTACAATGTTCTTCAAGTTAAACAAACAAGATAGAATATTTTAGATCTTGAATCTTTAGCAGACTGTTTTTCCTTTTCTATGATTGTTATTTGTAGCTGTTCTCTTTTAAGTATTGTATTTGTATATATGGAGAGTTTTTGATCATAGTGAATGATATAAATAATTTCATGTTCATTTTAACAGACCAAATGCAGTGCTCTTATTACAGTCTTTTAATACCACAATGTTCTTTTTGTGAATTTTCAATAAGTGTGGCTATTATGTGATGGAAATCATTTCATGCTCAATGAAAAGCAAAATACATTTAATGCTCAAAGAAGTCAAAAGAACCACTGAAAATAGATCTCAATTTGCCTTCATACCTTCCATTTCTTTTTGTGAGTCAAAGAAGTCACACTGGGAAAGAAACAGGTGCTGGAAGGCTGCTCTTACAAGAGACCATTAGCCACTGGAAATGATAAGTGTTGAGAAATATTTTCTTTTCCCCGATTCACATTCAGGTGCAACTTTCTCTCCATTTAGCTTGTCAAATGCGTATTTCTGCCTATATCCTACCTCTCTTGCTGATTTGCTGCAATTGAATGAGTGATAACAAAATTCTACCATGATAGTACTTGCTACATAGTTCAAGATTCAGGAAGAACAAAAAACCTTTCAGCTTGCTCTGCTGCTTTCCTTCTGAAGCTTTATAATTTTCATAAAAGCAAATATAATTTTTCTTATAGGTCACTAATTTGTGGCAACATATGTTTAACATAATGATCCCTTCTTTGTAGAATGAGGAAAAAATTATTTTAAATAATTCTTTATTTTGGAGACATGAGCAGAACTTTGCTGAAATTCTTGTTTAGGAGACTAGTAGTCAAAGAATAAAGAAGATAAATATGTTTTTCTTTTCAACAGCTTTTACACTAATAATTAAAGTGCCATCATTATAAGGAGACTTCATCCTCCCTGTAAGTATCAACTATCCAGCCAAACTGTAATTATATAGCATTCAGGTATATTTAAAATAGAAAGAACTGTAGTGATAAAATTTTTAAAAATGTCATCATAAAATATTTTTTATCCTTTATTTACCGGAAATTAAAGAGCTGTTTAAAACAAAGTATAGATTTTCATTTCCAAACAGAAAAAAAACTGCAATAACTGACTGCTATCATGTATTTTCTTCTGCAACACTGTTTAAAAGAGTTGAAGAGAACCGCGCAGTGGAAAAATGGCCTACTATGGAGTTGCTATACTTTATCATAGTTGTTCCGAGCCAGTTTAGTTTTAAAATGGATTTCTTTTCAGTCTACGACTCATAACCATTTGCCACTGAAAAAGCTCTTTGTATGAAAAATACCCGTTTGCTGCTTATTTTCTATATTATGCTAACTTAGCAAAACATAAACAAGCAAGCATGTCACGTGATCTGACTTTCCTGAGTTGTGACTGCTTATGAAACTCGTAACTGAATTTAAAGAGCCAAATAGCAGGGGATTATTGGACTTAAAGATCAATTATCTTGGCAGGCTCAAGGGTACAAAAGTGTCAGTCTTCTATTTGAGAAGAGAGTCCCTGGGATTTCTGATTGAAGAAGGCCTCCTGGAGAATTCCCTTGCATCCATTTCACAGTCTTCAGCTATCCGGGCACTCAGAGCCCTGTCGGTCATGGTCTAAAGGACGCTGGCTACTACTGGCATTGGTATCACTCATGTGGTGCTGGGTTTTCAGGCACACAGAATAGAAGAGTTTCGGGGTCTTGGAGGCTTCCGTCCAGATTTCAGAGGGATTCCTGGGAGGCGTGGTGTGACAGGATCACAGGCCCTTCCAGGATGCCCTGAGACTACGGCAGCACACGAGGCTGTAAGAGCAGAGCTGAAGTTGCAATAGAGCTCCAGAAGTGGGAGGCGCCAGGAGCGGAGACCGTGTTCACCCGAAGGAGCGCGGGGAGCCAGCCTAAAGGAGAGCAAGACCCGCCAGGCCACAGGGGCAAAATTGCGCCAGCCTTGTGGGGCACACAGCACAGCACTGTGTGCCCCAAGGACTGGATGTGGAGCGACAGGATTTATTTTTGCCCCACGGGGTTTGTTCTTATTTAGGTCGAATATTTTTCTCTCTCCCTATTCTTCCCTTTTAGAATGGGAACATTTACTCTGTGACATTAGACATTGGGATTTTATAACCTGTTTTTTGAATCGTACAGGATTCATAGTTGGGAATTCACTTTGATTCTCAGAAGGACTTTGAAATGAGACTATGAGAAATGCTGGAATGACTGAGAGACTTCGGGAAAGGGACTTTTCAGTTTTCAGTTGTGTGCAGGGTAGTCACCTCATAGTAGGTGGGGCTATATTCTTGTTTTTGTGTGGTTTTGGAGATTAAATCGGTTTAATGAGATGTAATTAGATGTCAAGTTGACAAGAAGTGTATTTCTTTGTGCCAGTTAATCTCAATTGTCAACTTAATTTGATTAAGGGCATCCTAGGAGGTTGACTAGGTCATGGGGCACTGGACTCATCCTGAACCAAGCCGGTGGTGCTCATAGCAGAGGGTGCTGCTAGGAGTTGGGGCTCGGCTGCAGGAAGTGGGTCACAGGAGCAATGGCTTTGGCGGCGGTAGCCCTTGAGGGAGAGCAGCTTTTCTCTACAATGTGCTTTTACACTGATATTCCTGCCACCCATGGACTGAAGCCTTTGAAATTAAATTTCTTTAAGTTGTGGATGTTTGAGTATTTTCTCTGAACAAAAGGAAAGCTGACTAATACAGTAATCATTAATACAGCAACAATCTACACAGTTAGAAGTTTCTTATTCCAATACAGCTTTTATTAACAGTTTATTCTTTAAGTAATTCATAAACACAATGATAGTAATACTCATTGAGCTCGATGCCATAGGAAATGTAATTTACTTCACCAAAAACTATCTAAATATATTGATTTAATCAACATTGTTGCTGAAATGTAATCATCTTTAGACCGTCCCAAAGTTTTTGTTTACCCTCATATCATCTCTTATTTGATTTTTTTAAAAATGCAAGCTCATTATCCATTACTCTATAGGACCAAAACTGCTTCTGATTTGGGATTTTTTTTTTCTGATTTGCTATATTTGTGCATAACTAATAAGATATCTAGGGAAGGAGACAAATATAAACATGAAATTAGACAAAATCTGAAAGTAATTTATATATAATATTTTTAGGACATCTGGGTTTTATCTGCAACATTTCACATGAGGTCAGGTTGTGTAATTTTCCACTTGTGGCATCATATTGTTATTTAAAATTTTCAGATTTTGAAGCATCTTAGATTTTAGACTTTCATATTAGGGATTCTCAGAAGAGTGGAGTTTAGTTATCAGAAGAACACCTCCCATAAAACCTAATCCTTTTCACAGCAGAAAAGATACTGGCAAGCATGAGATTATGAGATATAATATTCTACAAAACAGTAACAAAGGCTATAGAAAATTTTCTTAAAATAAGTTAATTATTTATAGGTAGTAAACGAAGCTTCAAGTTTTCCAAATTTATCTTTGTGTAATATACCTTTCAATTCACAGCAATACCTTGGAATACCAATTTTTCTTCCTCTAAGATTTATTTTTAATTTTTTATTCTAAACACAGTGATTTTATTTCAACATGTATAACAATGAAATCCACATAATAACCCCCATTGAAATTTAAAATTGCTTATATTTATACATGATATCAAATATACTTACATTTATACTGTCAAATATACTCATTTACTTTCGAGTAAATAATACATTATGGCCCAAAAATGATGTAATGTCTTTTATTACAAAAGTTAACAATAATAGTTTTCTACATGTATAATTTTTAACCAAATTCAAATATTTTTTATTTGTAAAATACATGCAAGAAAATCTCAGTGATGATGACTTTCTTCTCTTTCTTCTTTCAGATTTTATCTCACCTACTTTCTTGTTATATGCAGTACCTGTGTAGGTATATATAAATACTTTTTCTTTTTTGTTGTGTTCATTTTTTTTTTCTTCTGATATGTCCAGTCTTTTGATTTATACTTCATTAGATCATGGTATCCACTGCTCAAAAAGTTTCCACCCCATTCCTTCCAATATCTTGCTCAAAGTCATTCTAGAATTAGCTGAAAACATAGTGAAAACTATTTGTGCTTGCAGGGAATTTTACTTGCTTCTTTTCAATAACTTGTGTTGCCATAGGATTATGTTCATTCCTAGCAGTTGCAATATTTTGTTTTAATTTACCTATTTACATTTTGAAGTCTCACTTGCATTTTGAGATTGAGTTAAAGATCATACCCTACTCACCTTGAATGGGCTGAGTGTGGGATAATTCCTCTCTTATAATACGCATCCATCCAAATTGTTGAAAGAGTGACCTGGAAGTCACATCAACCTGATACTAAAGATACTATTTTATTCACTGAAAACAGAAGCAGGACAGATGATGCTGATATAGTTTTCCTTTGTGGTTGAATACCGGACATCATGAAGACAATAAATTGAACAGCAGAGGAAAGTCTCGAGTCTAGTAAAAAGTTCCACCTTTTAGACAGATTTATTTTACAGTACTGGGGAGGACAGACTGGAAGGCAGAGAAAGGTTTTCATAAGAATCAGGTGAAGGAGTCATGACAAAAGTACAGTTACCCCCAAAATGCTGAATAAGTGAATTGGGACAAAAAGTGGCTAAAATTTAAAAATATATAAGAAGGTTTAGAGGTAGAAACATAAGATTTGGCTATAGCTGGGAGCATTTAAAATTGAAATGGGGAAAGGAAAATGCCAGAGGACAAAAAAAGTAGTTTAGATGACATATAGAGAAAAATTAAATGAATCAAAATGAAAAGATTGTATTTATTCTGTTTGTGGTTTTGGAATAAGATATATAAACTGTCCAAGTTTTAGACATTGGAGCACCAGGAAGCACTTTAACTATAGGTACCCAGAAGATGAGAATGAAGGGCACTGATCAAGGAAGGGTTTTAGATTTAAAAATATGGTCTAGGAGACTATGTTTACAAAAAAAATGACAATTTAAAATATTAATTTATCAACGACACTGTATAGAATGATGTGAAATGAAAAGGGAACAATAAGAAAACAGAAATGAGTAAATTCATAGGAAGAGAACCAAGAAAAAAGCCAAATGAAAAAATCTTGTGAAATAGCTCTCAAGGAGAAAGGGGTTCATTTTGAAGAAATGTAATTGTAAATAATGGTACATACATGAGAATAGAGCAAGCCAAAACTAATTTTAGAAATTAACAAATTTTACCTCATTGGTAAGTTACAGATTAAGCCCAATGAAAATAGATGAGAATTTTATATACAGGAAAACACTAAGTGCAAACAAAAAGGAATGTATAAAAACATGTTTACATGTAAAAAGAAAACTCATTCAAAATATGAGCACCATGCCTGCATCACAAGCTCAAATTCCTGAGTTTGATCCCTGGTGAAAAATAAGTGTCCGGGTTTTTTAAATAACTTCCAGTTTTGATAACTTGTTAAAGTATCTTAGATGAACCAATAATAACTGGATAATGGTAATCACTTATTGGGATATGGCCAACTTAGAGAAAAACAAATTCAGGGTGAGGAAGTCTTCAAATTCCTTTTTGGAACTGTCATATTTAAGAAGAATTTCAAAACTCTAAGAGAATATGCCAAATAGATAGTTCAATACATCTGAAAAATTAAACACAAGAGTCACAAATTCAGGAAGATCAGCACATATTTAAAGTAAAGCAACTACATTAGATTGCCAACCTAAGAGAAGACATAGGAAGATAGGAGAAGAAAGGTGAATCTCACTTGTGCTTATGGTGAACTAAGTAATTTGAACCAAACTGGTTGAGAACCATTTGAAAAGGCGCATAAAATATTTATAAATGCCTTCCCTAAGTCAGAGGAGAGTTGAGAAGGCAGTAATCAGGCTGAGTTCCCTTTGTAGTGTCTTCTCATTTTAACCAAGGTAAAGAATTTATGAGTTTAAAGCTTTGCACTACAGTGCACAGTTTCTTAATCAGAACTTCTGATTCCTAGAGATAGAGTTCTTCCACAGAACTCTGATTCCTAGAGAAAGCACTAGGAGCAATATGAAGGATTACAACTAAAAAATAAAAGCACAAACAAAGAAATCTATTGGTGGTTAAACTTTCCACATTTATCAGCCATCTGGCAATTTCTCTACAGGTCCTTTAAGACTCTGTAACAGAGAACAATGTGGTCATCTTGCTTCCACTCTCAGTTTTACTGTTTGTTTTAAGACAGCTTCACTAGGTAGTCCAGTCTGGACTTAAATTCCCTCCCTAGCTCAGGCTGGCTTCAAATTCATGCTCCTCCTGCCTCAGCCTCCCAAGTGCTAGAAATACAAGTGTGTGCCACCATGCCTGATCACCTTCAGTTCGGAGGTAAGATGGTGAGAGTGATCATTGATCATTGTTGAGCTACAGAAGGGAGGCTAATAATGTCAGTCTCTTTCCTAAATTATCTCCCTAAACTCCCAATTAGGTTTTTGTGACTTACAGGAGCAAATAACCTCTACCTGTACAGCAGTAAATTGGAGAAAGATTTTTCTTGAGGAAGAAATGTTTGTTCATCTTGACTCAGCTACTGTCCCCAATGCTTTGCTGAAATAATAAAGATTGAAAAACTTGGAGCATGTAGCTTAGAGGTGAATTGCGATATGAACTATTCATATATTTTGTGATTTTTTCCTTGTTTTTATTAATTAATTAGCTGTTTACTCATTTCCATATATGTTTGAGTAGTTCGATGCAGTGATATGTGAAGATGATGTGTAAAGTGGAAGAGAAAAACTCTAGGCAAAATTTTAGGCCTGTGCAAAATTCTAAACAGGTTGTTGATGGACAATTATAATTTTCTAAGTCAATTGTCTAAGATAGTTGTTATGGTTAATCTTGTTTTGCTGTGTTACTGGTTTGAGAGAAGCTTAGGGGATTAGTCAAATGCATGTCTGAGTGTATCTGAGTGGCTCTTCAGGAGACAACCTTGGGACATGACCTTCCTCTTCCTTGTGTTCTCTTTCCTGGCTGCCACGAAGTTAGCAACATTCTTTCACTGGGCCATTCAGTCACCATGTTTATGGCTTGCCCTAAGCCACCCAAAGACTGAAACCCTTTGAACTGTGTACCAAAAAAAAAAGCACTTCAATCTTTATGTTGTGTATGTCAGGTATTTTGTCCCAGCAACAGAAAGGTGACTAATACACTAGTACCACAGAACGCTAAAAGTTTTTCACTTTCAAAACCAGCTAATTATCAATGAGTTTTATGTGGAGTGGTCATTCAAATCAGCCTTCCATTGTAGACAGCCCGCAGGAAAAGACACATAAAAATAGGAATGGCACTGGGAAAATTGAAGTAGTAGAGAAATATTTGCTAGGTGATGATGCTGGTTTTTCAAAACAAACAAAATAAGCCCTTTGTTTACAGAACATTATCCAGTACAAGGGCCCTAGAAGGATGTTATTGCCAAGAAAAAAGAAAAGTCACGGTTTTTAAAAATCTATAACTGTCTGCATGTAAAATTATAGTGAGTAAAATGTTAGGACAGGATTCAGGATGAGAAAATGAAAATATTGTAATCTCAGAGCATGAAAAATTAAAATATTGATGACAATGTCCCATGATGGTTACAGATTTTGTATAACAAACTGGAAAACAAGAGCTCTCTCACCAAGTGGACAAGTGAACAGATTTCACTGATAAGTGCCATGCTGGCTCACCTGTAAGAATGGTGATATTTAGCAAAATAGTTTTTGCTGTAAAGAGCTGCCCAAAACAAACATAAACTAAGACATTTAGTATTTTGTCTTAAGGTCTAGAAAAACACCTCTCTTTTCAATTCCATTGATGATGCCTCATCAAAGATGCACTACGTGAGGGACAAGCAAAAGAGAAAGACGGAAACAAATTGTTTTCTTCACAGACAGCTGCTATGTCAAATACTCAGAAATAAAATGAAAAAAAGAAGTCTGGGCAATGCAACAAAATAGTTAATTGTATCAAACTCAGTTCAATTCACCCAGGAATATCTTTTAAAAATAAAAGCTAACAACTTGAACAAATAAGACTTATATTTCTTGGTAACTGTGAAATGCTCTTTGCTTTGTGAAGAAAGAGATCTCCATGGGGGTTTAACTGAAGAAAAATCGAAAGGTCATTGTGTGCCGAATTCATTGAGTAGCTTGAAAATAAGGGATGGTTTGTAGTCAATCTACTTTACAAACATTTTCATCACATGTTGAAAAAAATGTCTTGTTTTTAAATGAAAACATTCTTGGGTTAAAAGGAAACAATCTTTTCAAAATTTGGTGTTCAAAGGGAAATTTTACAATGCTTCTGCTGTTATTTGGGCTTTAGAGAGAGTGTTGAGGCTATCAACAAACCTTATTTGAATCTACCTGAAAGAAAGGCAAGACAAGAATGAAATCTAACTTCCCTCCCTGTGAACAGGGTGAATGATTCATCGAGGGAATTTTTATCTCAATCTTCTTTTCAGGCTGAGCATTTGACATTGAAAGAAGTTAGAACTTTGTGAGCTGTAACCTGATCATACACTCAGCTTAAGATTTCAACATCTACCCCAGAGAAGCTCTAAATGTTTATGAATGAAGAGTTTCTACCAATTCAGTGGGAGTTGCTAAAGATTTTGATGTAATTCTTAAACATTAATTTTGTTGGTACATTTAAGGTATAAAATGTAATGACATTCATCATTGTAAATTTGCACCTTTACATAATCCATCTTGGTTCTTATTTTTTTCCCATTCCCTTGCCCTCCCTCTAACCCCTCCACCCCTCCCAATCTACAAAGACTTTGTTTCCATTTTTCCTTTTTCTCATATTAATTCCATTCTCTTCTTTCTTTTCCCCTACCCCCTCCCCTGTGCACCTTTTCTTCTGATTCCACATTATCTACTATACCTTATAGTTCTTATTTACACTTTCAGTTTCACACACTAGAGAAACTATTCAGTATTTACATGTGTGTCCTATTTATTTCACTTATGAGTATGGTCTCAATGCGCATCCATTTAGCTATAAATGCCTCCAGTTTCTCATTCTTTATGGCTGTGTAGTACTCTATTTTATATATTTTTTAAAAACACACTTTCTTTATCCAGTCTCCCACTGATGGGCAATTAGGTTGCTTCCAAGTTTTAGCTATCATGAATTGTGCTGCTATGAACATGGGTGCACACATATCATTGTGGTATGATTCTTTTTTTTTTCTTCTCATTGAGTTTATTGGTATATTTTAGATATACAGAACAGTTACATTCATCATTGGGATCTTCTTCCTTTACATGACAGGTCTTGGTTCTCATTTTTTCCCCTCGTCCCTGCCCTCCCTTCACACCCTCCTTCTCCCCTCCCCATTTACAAACACATTTTTTCCATTTTTTCATTTTCTCATTTTTTTCTTTTCCTTTATTACCCTTCCCCTACCCTTCCCACTTTCCCCACACCTTTAGTCCTTTTCTTCCCACTTCACATTGTCAATTATATCATTAGGATCTTATGTACAATTATAGTTTTTTACACCAGAGAAACTGTTTGGTATTTACACATGTGTGATTTATTTCAATTAGGAGTATATCCTCAATATATATCCATTTTCCTATGAATGAATCTAATTTCTCATTCTTTATGGCTGAGTAGTATTCCATTTTATAGAAAAACCACATCTTATTTATCCAAGTTTCCAATTGATGGGCAAATGGGCTGTTTCCAAGTTCTAGTTATTACAAACTGTGCCACTATAAGCATAGATGTGCATATATATGATTCTTTTAATTCTTTTGGAAAGGTACCCAGCAGAGGGATGGCCGGGTCAAATGGCACCTCTAAACCTTGTTCTTTGAAATATCTCTGTATTGATTTCCATAGTGGTTGCACCAGTCTGTACTCCCATCAACAGTGGAGAAGCGTTCCTTTCTCCTCACAACCCCACCAACATTTGTTATTGGTTGATTTCTTGATAGCAGCCATTCTTTGTGGGGTGAGGTGGAATCTCAATGTTGTTTTCATCTGCATCTCTCGAAAGACCAGTGATGTGGAACATATTTTCATATATTTACTTGTTGCCTTTATGTCTTTGTCTGAAAAAATGTCTGTTCATTTCAGATGCCCATTTTTTAATCGGTTCTTTATATTTGGGCGGGCTGATCATTTTGAGTTCTTTATGTATTCAAGATAATAGTTCTTTGTCAGAGGAACAGCTAGTAAAATTTTTTCCCACATTCTAGGTTGTCTCTTAGTTCTGTTGATGGTTTCTTTTGCAGTGCAGAATCTTTTTAATAAGTTGAGATCCCAGTTGTTGATTCTTTCTGCTAGTTACCATGCTAATGAGGATTTGTTCATAAAGTCTTTTCCTATGCTAATGTCTTCAAGAGTTCTGCCTATCATCCAGCAAGTTTAGTGTTTCTTTTTTTAATATTTAGATCTTTAATTCACTTGGATTTTAGTTTAGTACATGGTGAATGATAAGGGTCTAGTTTTAATCTTTGGCAGGATGATATCCAGTTTTTCCAATACCACTTATAAAAGAGACTATCTTTCCTCCAGTGAGGATGGTCAGCTCCTTTGTCAAAGATGAGGTAGCTGAGTACACCTGGAGTTGTTTTTTTGTCTTCCAATCTGTTCCACTGATCCTCAGGTCTGTTTCTTTTCCATTACCATGCTGTTTTTATCACAGTGGCTTTGGATTTTTTCCAGGAATACAAGGATGGTTTAACATACCTAAGGCAATAAATGTAATTCACTATATTAACAAAGTCAAGGACATATGATCCTCTGGATACATGCAGAAAAAGCATTTGACAAAATTCAACATCCATTCATGATAAAAACCCTCCAGTAATTGGAATAGATGTTATATATGTGAACTTAATAAAGGGTATCTATGAAAACCAACAGCCAACATCATATTAAATGGCCAAAAACTGAAAAACTTCATGCTAAAATCAGGAACAAGACAAGGATGCCCACTATCACCACTCCTCTTAGATATAGTTCTGGAAACATTCACCACAGAAATTGGACAAGAGAAGGAAGTTAAAGCAATAAGGATAGAAAAGGAAGAAGTTAAACTGTCATTATTTGCTGATGCTATGAGACTCTACACTGAAGACTCAAAAAACTCCACCAAAAGACTTCTAGATTTAATTGGCACTTTTAGCAGAGTAGCTGGATACAAAGTCAACAAACAAAAATCAGTAGCCTTCTTGTACACAAATAACAGACTCACTGAGAGAGAAATTAGGGAAATAATTCCTTTCGCAATAGCATCCAAAAGAATGAAGTATCTAGGAATCAATTTAACAAAAGAAGCAAAAGACCTCTACCCTGAAAACTATAGCACTCTGAAAAAAGAGATTGAAGAGGATATAAAAAAATGGAAAGATATCCCCTGCTCCTGAGTAGGAAGAAACAACATAGTGAAAATGGCCATACTACCAAAACTGCTATACAGATTCAATGCAATGCCAATTGAAATTCCAACACTATATTTCACAGAACTAGAAAAAATAATCCAAAAATTCATTTGGAATCAGAAGAGACCTAGACTAGCAAAAGCTATCTTAGACAACAGAGACATGGCAGGGGGTATAACAATCCCCAATTTAAAACTATACTACAAAGCCATTGTGATAAAAACAATGTGGTATGATTCTTTGAATTATTTGGGGAAGTTATCAAGCAGGGGAATAGCTAGATCAATTGGGACTTCTAATCCTAGTTCTTTGATATATCTCCATACTAATTTCTACAGTGGTTGCACAAGTTATACTCCCACCAATAGTGGAATACGGTTCCACTTTCTCCACAACCCATCAGCCAGCATTTGTTATTGGCTGATTTATTGATAGCAGCCATTATTTCTAGGGTGAAGTGTTGTTTTCATTTGCATCTCTCCAATGACCAGTGATGTTGAACATTTTTTCATGTTTATTTGCTATTTCTACTTCTTTGTCTGATAAGTGTCTGTTTATTTCAGATGCTCATTTTTGGATTGGGTCTTTATATTTCAGAGGTCTGATTTTTCAAAGTTTTTTATATATTCTAGATAATAGACCTTTGTCTGAGGAACAGCTGTTTAAAATACTTTCCCATATTGTGGGTTGTCTCTTCATGCTGTTGGTTATTTCTCTTGCTATGCAAAAGCTTTTTAATAAGAAGCAATCCCAACTGTTGATTGTGCTAGTTTATGGACAAATGAGATTTTGTTCATAGAATCTTTGATGTAACTTTCCATTTTCTATATGTGTCCACAAGATTCATTCTTGTTTAACAGATAAGGAGAATAAGAACTGATGTTATCTCATTCTAGTTGAAAAATGGTTTCTGTGTATGTTTAAGTCATTAGACTCCCAAGATAAGCAACAAAAAGTATAGTTTTCATAGTAACATAAAATTTAATCTGAAATTTTGCTTTCAAAAATAAAAATTTTGACTACTACATACACTGAATAAATAACAAAGATTAAATTTACCCTCTCACTGCATCAAATGCTTGGGAGGCAAGAAAATATGAAACAATAGTTTGCAAGACACTTGATATCAGCTAATAATCCTTAATTGAGAATAAACAAATTAAGTGAGCTCTATTATGTCCCTGGCATTACTATCTTGAGAGGTCTCCAGGACCACATCTAAAAGGAGAGCACAGTGACACCTGGAATGTTTTCTGAGTTGAAAAGACAAGGTAGAGGATCCAGCAAACCCAAGGTAGATAGAGCTCACAAACGGTATTATGGCCAGCAAAATGCTGGAGCAAGAAAACCCAGGAGGTGTGCAGTGATCCCCATCTTCCACTCAGTTACAGCATTCTGAATGCATGCACATAGAGAAACCAGCTTAGGGTAAGGAAGAGCAGATCTAGGTAAGAGGATTAGAAGAACTAGTGCTCAAAATTCACACAAAGGCAAGAATGTTGTCTTTTACTGGAATTTAGACTGAAAAACAAAAATAAAAACAAAAGCAAAAGTAAAAGCAATTCACAAGGCACTGTCCAGAGTGTCAAGAAAGTTTTATCTCAGTATTAGGGGATAAATAGCCCCTGAGCTGAGTGTTACTCTTGGTCTGCCTGACAATGATAAAGGCCAGATAAGAAGGAATCAAGGTATTTTCAGAAACTTAACCAAAGGCTAGAACACAAATTGAAGATGCTTCAAGGGAGTACAAAGTTATGTGTCACTCCACAACATCAAAGTCACAATATCTATTGTCCAATCAAAGATTAATAGGATAAAAAGAAGCATAAATCACGATATTCAGTGACAATGGCAGTCAACTGAGACAGATCTAAAACAAAACAGATGTTTGAATCAGCAGATAAGGACATTAAAACAGTTATGCAAATACACTGCATGTAATGTGTCCAAAAATTATATAGAAACCTAGATGTTACCTTTTTTAAATATCTAAACTGAACTCATAGGGATGAAAAAACAGAAGTACAATGACAATGAATGACAGATTAGACACTGTGAAATTAGAGATTGATAAAGTTTTAGACATGTCAAAACAAGCTATTAAAAAAGAAACAAAGTAAAATAAGAATTGAAGAAGAAAGAACATCATGAATTATGGAACCAGTTCAATAGATTGATATGCACGTAATTGAAAGTCTGAAGGAGAAGAGATGAGCGACATATTAAGCACAAAGCGTCAAGAAATTAAAAGAGTTCAAGATTTAGAATTTAGAAATTTGCTTTAGAATTTTGAAAAGAAAAAAAAGTATTCTCAGCTAGAAAAAGAGAAAAAATATATGCTTATATTGATATGAAATACTTTATTTAGTAAATTCTAGGTTGATTATCAATAAATTTCAGCAAACATTCAAAGAAAAGTATACCCTTCACCTTTTTAACTCTTTCATAGGTTCACACAAAAAGACATATTAATGCATGTGTTTATGTGTGTATATATGTGTGTGAATGTGTGTGTGTGTGTGTGTGTGTGTATGAACAAGGCAGATAACTATATCCTAGAAGAGGACATAACACACACAAAAAAAAATATAAGCTAACTTAATGTATGTTTCAACTTATCAATTGAAACCAATTTTAAAAGATTTAAGTAAATGAAAAGATACGACCTGCTCATGAATAGGGAAACAATATTATAAAGGTTTCACCCCAAAATGACCTATGAATTCATCTTATTCCAAATGCCAATGTAACTATCAGAAATTTACAAACTAAATCTGAAATTTATATGAATGCTTAGGGCCAAAATTATTCACTGACATCTTGAACAAGAATGTAAGATGACACGCTCCTTCATGCATTAAAACTGACTGGAAAATTACAGCAATAAAGGACTGCAGTATTCTGGAAGGTCCATGTAGACCCGTGAAGATGAGGTCTGTGATTTATATAAACTCATTGACAATTTCATCTTGGCTTTTAGACCTGTAAATCCTCAGGAGTAAACATATTTTTGAGAAGAGATTGGGGCGGGGAAGTATCAGAAATTTTTGATGCAAGGGCATCTCAATCTGTAAGAAAATAATGAAAGGTAGTAGCTAAAGAGAGAATGTAAAACAAAAGAATGGTTAACAACAAAAGTACTATTTCCTGGTTGTTTTATTACTGTGGCAGAGGAGAAAATTTGAATGTCGACAATGAAGAATTAAGATCAAATTTTGTGGCTCCTGAAAGCCTTCTCCTGCTTTAGCGGCCTCTTCAGTCCACAACATTCTCTGTAAAAGCAAATTCCTTACAACCATTGATTACCAGTAGGTCACCGAATCCCAGGGTATTTGGTTAGCAGTCATTTCATGAAGAAATAATAGAATACTGACAAATCCTTGGCAGCATGAATTCTCAAAACAGACCATCTACAAGGAGATCACATCTCTAATACTGGAGAAGGCTGGTTTGAAAAGATTGTTATGGATGAAACAGATCCCAAGTGGCTGCAACCTTTTGTGAGAGCATAGTAGAGGCTATGAAAACTAATCTGACACAGTGATTCCAAATAGGATTTGTGACATTTACAATATGAGAAGAATCTGTCCTGTTTGACCTCTGACTTGAATCAAGTAGAATCTACTTTCTGAAGAAGCAGAAGGATAAGAGATGCTGAACACTCTAAGTTCAGTACATGATACTTACAGACATACATCCCTCCCCGCAAGGCCACAGCAGTCGGGAGAAGTCACACCTAAGTTTCCGCAGGACTAAACCCATGAAAGGCAGCCTGGCCTGTGATAGGTTAAAAGTAGCCCACTCCTCATGAATAAGCAATAGCCCAGCCCAAAACCAATAAAAGGCTCTTCCTTTTTTGTTCTCTTCCTTCTCCTCTCTCTTCTTTCCTTTTTTTTCTCTCCCTGACTTGCCTCCCTAATAAAGTCTCCCATCAGGCCTCTCAGGGTGTGGCCTAGTTGTTGAGAGTTGCTGTGCCTCTACAATAAGTTCCAAGAAAATAGTCAAGAAGCAATGACTGATTCTCTAGTTTAGCTCCTGATGGGGAATAGTTTTGTGCTATTTGAAGGAAAGAAGTCAATGGGTGAGAATGTGAGGGTGGGAACACATTTTAACAAATGGAAATGTCAAACGGCTCTTTTTAAATTAATTTTATGATACAAATAAGGTATACAACATAATGACATGCACTCCTGGAAATTTGCACCTTTACATAATCCATTTCAGTTCTTATTTTTTCCCCATTCCCCTGTCCTCCCTTCAACACCTTCATCCTCCCCTATCTACAAAGACTTTGTTTCCATTTTTTCAAAAAGCTATTTTAAAAATGCAATAAAAGGCAAAAAAATTGATTTCACCTAGAAGACCCATTATCAAGATTTGGAGTAAAAGACTGAGGTATCAGTTCCAGGTATCACATTCACACTTCTGTGACCATCTCTTCCTAAAATGGCCCCATTCCCTTTAAGTAGCCATACTTGTATGAATTTAAGTCTTATTTATTTATTTTTGTACCAGGGCTCAAACTCCAGACCTTAAGCTTGTGAGGCAGGTGGCGGAACCACTGAGCCAAATCCCGGGCCCTGAATTTAAATCTTTTAAGGGCAACGATCTAACACAGAAAACATTTGAAAATGGTGTTAAGTTTACCCTCTCAGGTAAAGAAATAGAATGCAAAATGGTTGACAGAAGAGCTGAGATCCGTTCACCTAACCATCAGTGGGGTGTCCAATGCTTTTCACAGATGCGTGGGCCAGATGGTTTATGGGTGATGAGAAAAATGTTGGGAATTACGAGTGGGCAGTGAATCTCATAGGAGAGGAGGAGAGTATTCTCACAAAACCGGATGTGCATCAGAAAGAACACAGAGGATGGAGATCTCTTAGGGTATAACTCATCCACAGACTGGACAACATAATGAGAAAATATATTCCAAAGTTCTGTTGCTATTACTGGAAAATTTAATTGGAATCAGTATTTTGTGTGGAAATGATGCTCTCTTATTTTAGTTGGATATGTTGAATGAGAACTTTTTATTGCCTAAGCATTTTTCTATAGGATAACTCAGCAATATACCATAACAAAAGTATAAGAGAGCATTGTTAGGAAAACAAAGATGCTCATGGTGGCTCCTAACTGTAATCTGAGCTACGTGGGAGGCATAGACAAGATGGTCACAATTCTGAGGCTAGCTAGGGCAATTTAGCGAGACCCTATCTCAAATAAAATAATGCTTGGGATGTAGCTTTCTGGTTGAAGGCATGCCTTGTACACAGAGGCCCTGAGTCCTGAGTTCAACTCCCAGCACCAGGGAGTTATTACTGAAGTGAGAATATTAAATTCCATTCTCATAGACAGTGACAATACACATTCGAGGATATAACAAAATTTTAACTTCAGCGATAATTAACATAATAAAAATGCTATGAGAAGTTTAGCAGGCCAAAGTTATCTCATAATAGACTTGTTTTAAGCTTTCTTTTCCACACCTATTTGGATTTCAGTGAAATGGCTCTCAGTGGATATTTATAGATTTTTCCACAGGATATTTACATTCACCTTCTTCCTTCATGCTATGTTCTAGTGGCTTCTGAGCACACTAACAATTAGTATGCTGCTCCTTGTGTGATGCTATCATCTCCTGAGAGGAAGTAGACAAGAGAATTTAAATCATCCCATGAAAAGTATGGGCTACCTGATAAATACAGCTGAAATACATGACCGATCTGTGTTAAGTGTGGAGGGATTATGTCAACACAAAAAAGCTGAGCTATCCCTCAAACTGTGTTTGTGCCCTTCACACTAAATCGGAAATCCAAAAAGTGGTGGATCTTTTGGGCTTTTGTAAAACCACACTCCCCACTTAAAGATTCTTTTGGTCCCAATTCACAAAGTTGTCAGAAACTGAATTTGAAGGGTGCCCTGAGCAAAAACAAGAGCTAAAAGGCTCTTTTAAACTTCATAGCCTGACTGGCAAAGGATTTCAGTCATGTCTGCAACTGCGACACACGGACTAGACCTTTGGCACAAGCTGGATGCTGTGCTCAGCAAAGATCACTGGGGATTTGGACACACATGCTGCTTGGCACAGAGAACTTCTCAGACCCCTTGAAAAACACTTGCCAGCTTGTTACTGGGAGTGTTGGTGAAAGTGACCCCAATTATGAATGACAGAGCATGCAGAGAAGGATAGAGAAGGAGTAGGTCAGCAGATATCACTGCTAAAATGAAAATATTATATTCAAAAGCATAAGAGGCAAAGCAATTGAAGAGTTGTAGACCCTACTTATGAACAGCTTATTTCACTCTTTCCTAAGCTAAAGATAGAGCTCATAGATGTATTTTCTATCTACCTCCCCATTACACACAGTAAGCAAGAAAAAAAAAAGCTTGATTCACTGGTTGGAGTTCCTAAATCAAAGGATAAATTACATTTGAAAATTGTTCGCAGTACAGTGTACAGATGGCAAAGTGCGGATGAAGAAGGAAAAGGTAAATAACAGGTAGAACTGAGAGCTGCTTGTTTAGGCACAGGCAGTGGGGAGAACTAGGTTGGCAACTCAGTAAAGTATTTGGAAATGTGTGTACTCTAGTGTCAAAGTTGGTGTCATTTCAATGTGGCCCTGTATAATAGAATAGTAACCTCAACCCCTCTTTTATATAGAATAATTTTTTGGAAAGTTTTATGGGCCTTTAGAGGGGGGAAATGTAGGTGGCCAAGTAAATGCCCACCAGAAACACCAGATGCTGACTTGGATGGCGCTGGGAATACTAGAGAAAATGCCCTAGGCAGAGCAATGGACTAGTTCTTTAGATTAATGACATCAGTTGCCATGGGGCTTCTGACCATGTATAGTTGAGATAAGGAGAATTGCCTTCCCTTAAAATGTAGGAAGCAAACAACGTAGGAAGGACTTTTAATCAATGCCAACTAGGAAACTTCAATCTAGGCAGGGTTACTGAGTTGGCATTGCAACCATATTGGCATATTGAATGCGTACAAATGGGCATCAACTGGAATTGAGACTATTTTATTTTGGCCTTTATTTTTTCTGAAAAAGTAGCAACTGCAGAGAATAAAAGGAAAGCTGAAAAAAAGCAAATGATTGATAATTTTCATCCACACGAATGTATTCTGATAAAAGTTCATATTCCTCTGATACTAATAGCCAAAAATAGACTAGGAAATAGTGTTTTGTAGACATGCATATACCGTACTGTGTAGACATACAGAAACCAGAACAATGTTCCTACTAGAAATCAGAATCTGAAAATAATGAAAATTAATATATCTCATTTTGTTAAATTTGGTACAAAAAACGTGAATGTTAGTAAGGCCACAGAACAATGTTATCTGTCAAATACGATAGAGAAATTGTAAACTTGTGGCACCCCCTGAAAAATTCTTCTGCATTTTTATAGTTTTACAGTTAAGACTCAGAAACTTAATTCCAACAAAAGTACAACTAGATATATTTTGCAGGGGTTGGGATCATCATAGCATTTTTCATAATAGCTCAAACCTGGAAAAAAAGGCAACATCCTTTAGGATTAAAGTGGCTTAATAAATCTGCATACAGTGTACAAGTGCTGCAAATAACAAAGTAGTGGACATCAAACCAACTACACCTCTGTGGGTTAAAACTGATAAACCTCACAAACATGGAAATAAAACTGTACATATTTTATGATTTTTTAATTTAAATACAATTCATAAATAAACAAAGCTGTACCGTTAGAAGTGAGGATAAGGTTTACTTGGCAGTGGATGCAAGGAATATCATTTGGAGAGGTCAAGAATGAGCACTAAATATTAGTAACAGTCTACTTCTCACTCAATGTTACACAGCTGGTGAATGGCAGCAATAAGATTTGGATTTAGGTCAACTAACTCTAAAGCCTACATGTAATGCACTGTACAACGATGTTTCCACGAAATTTCAAAAACTTCCTTTGTCACCAAATTATCCACTTTCAAGTTTCAGGTTTGCCATGAATCCACAACACAAGTAATGTAGTCTTAGAGTTTGCAACACATCAGAGGAACTATGCATTAATATTAGGGGCTCACCAAGTATCTCTCCCTCTGGCTTCTCTCACTGTGGCTAACCTGGTACTCCTCACTTTATGGCAATATTGGAAATAGAGCCACACTAGACTTTTTGATCTCTTTTGAATGTTGCAATAAGTCTTCCAATTGAATTTTGGATTTTTTTTTTTTTTTTTTTTTTTTTTTTGGTACTGGGGATTGAACTTGGGTCCTCGTGCTTGCAAGGCAGGCAGCGGAACCACTGAGCTAAATCCCTAGCCCCCAATTGAATTTTTTTTTTTTTTTTGGTTTTTATTCTT
Source organism: Fukomys damarensis (assembly GCF_012274545.1). Taxonomy (NCBI): domain Eukaryota; kingdom Metazoa; phylum Chordata; class Mammalia; order Rodentia; family Bathyergidae; genus Fukomys; species Fukomys damarensis. Next base: position 29,718,991 of record NW_022900915.1, on the reverse strand, counting down.
CAGTGGAGGAAGTATTTTCTACTACCTACTTCATCTGTCATAGATGAACATATTTGTCTTTCCCAATTTGGGAGTAAAACAAAAGTATATTTCAACTATATACTTAATGTTTAACAATGAGTCCAAGCTTCTGTAGTACGAAACGTACATATTATGTCATGATTTTATAATGTGACATGGTTATGCTTGGATGTATTTTTTTTTCTAGGATACTCTCTGGTGTTTGCAGATTGAAGTTGTGTGTGGTTGAAATAATCTAGATATTTGATTAGGCACATTTTCAGATACTTTCTTATTTGATATGGCTGATGACTGAGCTGATATATCGGGAACACCAGGAGTTCATCATTCATCTCTCCACGAAGCTTCACGTATGGTGACTCAAGCTTCTTCACATCACTAATGCACACATCACAAAGATGATCACTGAGAGTTAACCTAGTTCTCACAATGCACATTCTGGTTACCCAAAATCCAGTTCAACCTTCACACAAATATAACTGCATACTCAGAAGGCCCCACATTTCATCAGAACGTAAATTCCATGATGTTATTATCTAATTTAGATAAAGTCATGGGAGCCTCTCCTCAAATAGATGTCTTGGAGCAGAATTTAACTCAATCTAAGACCTGGCAAGTAAAGGATTATCACAGTAAGAAAATCACAGTAAACACTCCAATTCAAAACTGCTGGAGAGAAACCCAAAGTATAAAAAAGAGTGAAGGCCAGGTGTGGTGGCACGCACCTGCAATCCCAGCACTCGGGAGGCTGAAGCAGGAGGATCGTTGTGAGTTCAAGACCAGCCTAGGATAGTGAGTTCCAGGTCAGTCTCAACTACATAGTGAGACCCTGTCTCCAAAAAGAAATAAATAAAATAAAAGAGAGCAAAAAGATAGATAATAGGAAGTAGAGAGATAGATTTTTCTCAAAGGGAAAGGATATCAGGAAGAGATAGACATGGAGAGAGTAGAGCGATAAGCAATGAAAAAAGAATTAAAATGTGCTTTGTAAATGTACCAACTCAAACAAGGAATGTAAATGTTATATACTGCAGACATGTACAAAGAGAAAAAGGAACGGGATCAAAAGATGGATGGAGGGGGTGGGAAAGAAAGAAAAAGCGGAGGAAAAATAGAAATGCAGATGTATTATGTACGTGTATCAACTCCACACACAGAATGGAAACATGTACTACAAACATGTACTAATAAAATTAGAAAAAAAATTTAAAGGGAGGCATATAAAATTTACTGGGCCTCAGCAAATCTAAAATCCAATCAGACACATGTCAATGGTTTGTTGATTAAGGCCAGGTATAAATCACAAGAATGCTTTTCTTTGTCTCAGATCTGCAGTTGTAACACGTGTAGCCTACTCCTGCCCATAGAAAGCTGGTGTTCAAAAGCCCCTTTTCATTTTATACTGTGACCTTAACCAATTGACTGGTGCCTCTGCCAATATGATTCTCTTAAAATCTCCATTGGTTTCATTTGAAACTTATTCAGGCTTACTTCCTTAGTGAAGTTTTACCCACAAATACCCTGAGTACTGGCCTTTTCTATTTGTATGCTGTAACAGGTTGCTTTTTAACAACACCTCTCTTGAAAGCTCTATTGTTTAATGGGTTTTCCATGAAGCACACTTTAGACATTCAAGCTTAAATATTGCAAGGTATCTTTTATATGAGAAATCCAAATTATAAGTAAAAAGCAAACTAAAAGGAAGTAGGAAGTAGGGAGATAAATCTTTCTCATTTGGGAAGGTGATCAAGAAATAAAGGAAGAGTGGAGGAAGAGGAGGAAAAGGAGATGAAGAGAGAGAGGGAAATTAGGGTTGGGGCAATTTCAAAGACTGATTCCCAAATAATCCCCCTCCTCCCAATTTTTTTGCCCATCTAGTGGTTTTCTGGGAAACCTAACCTCCAGGGCTCTCAATGTTAACCTGATTCAGTCCTCATGCACTTGAAAAGCTTCATTGCCAAAGGGCTTTTACTATAGTAAAAAACATTGCTTAAAAAATGTAGAGGTACAAGATCCCAACAATGAATGTAACTGTACTGTATCCCTAAAATGCACCAATAAACTCAATTGAAGCTGAAAAAAAAATTTAACCTCACTATGGCTTAAAGCAGTGCATAACAACTGAGCAAGCAAATCACTAGCTAAGTTAAAAAGGAAAACTATGGGACTTTGGAAAGATCCAACACATTTCTGGGAATCAGAAAGTCCATATGAATTACTAGATGTTCAGCAAAGTTCTGAAGAGGTCCCAAGCTCTCCTTCTGGGTGATCTTGCTACTCTGGACAGCAGGAAGAGAAGCACAAGTCTGGATTGTAAACTGCCTGACTGAGTATTGAAGGTGCCCACCAACTTGTACTCAGTACCCCCTCAGCAATGGCTGGGAGATATTGGTTCTGGAGACTTGATAAAGACACTGTCCAATCAACTAATTAGTAAATTAACCATCAGAGACTTCAGAGGACTCACAAGCAATAGGTATAGATTTCACAAGTTATGAAGATTCAGTAAAAATGGCAACTACTACAACAAACAGCAATAGCAACAAATTGAAAGAATGGAAGTGTCTGGTTTAATAAGAGTATAAAACTTTTTATATGTGGTTTGGTTTGCATTTCCAGCATTTATTTGATGACATTTTCATGCAAGTTCAAAAGGAATATTGGTCCAAAGTTTCTTTTTCTTTTTTATATTTTGGTATATATATTTGGTATAGATTTGTTTGTCGTATAAGAGTAATACTTGTTTCACACAATGAATGAGGAACTGTTAATTAACTTCTACATTTTGAAAAACTTTTAATAAATTCCACCTTTAAAGGATGTATCTAGGAGAAATGTGAACTATATACTGATGCAAAATTTTACAAGAATATTTTTAGCAGCACTATTCATAACAGCTAAAAGATACAAACAAGTCAAATGACCATAAAGTGATGAGCATATGAACCAAATGTCTTATATCCATAAAACATAATATTCATTTAGAAAGATGAATGAAGTACCGATATGTGTTAAAACACTAATGGATATTGGGAACATTATGTAAGGCAAGGAAGTCAGCCACAAAAAGACAGATATGTCATGATTTTATTGATATGAAATGTCCAAATAGACAAATTTTACAGAAGAAAATCTATGGTTTATTCTCAGAGAACGTTGTAGATGGATGAAGAGTGACTGCTTAACGGGTATGGGGTGTTTTTGTGGTGAAAAAATTGTGGAATTAGACACTGAAGGTAATGAACCAGCCATGTGAAAGTATTGTTTTTAATTATACACTTTAAAATGTCTAGTTTTGTGGTACAAGAATTATATCTCACATATGTAGAAAACCTTTTGTCTGGATGAAATGTATCATAAGGTAACATAGAACTTTCTGAAATACTAAGAAAGGCAGGACTTACAGCTCCATCTGTTATTGGCTTTGCCCTCAGGCATTAGTTTGATAATATTTTGTGAAGATATACAGACAAAGAAAAATCATCTTATTTTTCAGTTTGGGAAATGATTTCCCTCCATACACTGAGTTCTTTGCAAAGCTGTCCATTTCCTTATGTTATTTCCTGTTCCTTATTAATATTTCATCACAATCTTATGGAAGAATCCAAATATTATGTTCTACACTTTTACTCTCTATAGACTGATCCATGAATATATTAGATCTTTTTCCTATCTCCCTGTTATTCTACATAACAGTGCAGCCAAACTTTCTACCATTACCTAGACAATGAGTTTCAGTCTCCAGTTACATCTGTCCTTTTGCTCTAGTAATATATTTCCCATACTCATGCAGGTGCTACTATACGTCAGCTTGAGGCTTTTTCTGGTCATGTCTACTGCTTGGTTTAAAAGCCAATGCCAAAAATTTTAGGTTTTTGATATAGTGACTCCTTTTCTTCTCATCTATTATTATGTAACAAACGTCCCTAAAGCTCAAAACACCAAATGACCATATTCTTATAACACAATTTTGTGTCAGGAACTCATATAAAATTGGCTGGAAAACCTTTTGTTGTGCACATCAACTGAAATCATTAACTGGTACCTTAATCTGATCTGGAGGGTCTAAAATGTCCAAATACCTTATAAAGTGGCTGGGCACCTCCCTATAATCATGATTCTCTCCTTGTGCTGTCTTGGGTTTCCACACAGCATACTGACAAAAAAATCAGATGTTTTCTTATGATGGATGGCCTTATTGTATTTTATCTTTTAGTTTTCATTTTGGTACCACGGGTCAAACTCAGGACCTTGCATCTGTAAGGCAGGTGCAGTGCCACCAAGCTAAATCCCTGGCCCTGGCAGTTAGCTTTAAATAGGATTTCATGACTAAAGCAGAAGCCTCAATTTTCTTTCTTTCTTTCTTTCTTTCTTTCTTTCTTTCTTTCTTTCTTTCTTTCTTTCTTTCTCTCTCTCTTTCTTTCTTTCTTTTTTTTTGGTACTACGGATGTAACTTGGGACCTTGTGCTCTTGTGCATGCAAAGCAAGGGGCAGAATCACTGAGCTAAACCCCTGGCCCTCAATTTTCTTAATTGGTCATATGGTGTCACTTCTAAGATATATTTTTATATGGAAAAAAAAACAGATTCAAGAATTAAGAATCATAGTAATTTGTGGCTTCTAGGAAATTTTGCATTAAAGGAGTTAGGCAGATTTTTAATTACTAGCAATCATGGAATTTATTTCATATCTTTTACTTATATGCAGAATTCTACCTCACTATCTTAAATACATATATAGACATAAACATATATTTCCTTATAGCTAACTTACTCACTTACTTTATCCTTGGCAGCTCTCTTCAAGACTGACCATTGTTAAAACAGTTAAGGCATAACATTGGGTTGCAATAACGTCATCCCACACTTTTCCACTGTAAATTTGTACTTTAGCTGGCTATACATCTCAGTAGCTGTGCCTGGGGGGATACAGGAAACAATCTTTGTGTTTACCACTTGGTAGAATGAAAGGCAAGGCGTGTGCACATGTGCAAAATTTTCAAACTGGGATATTTACCCACATAATGCTCTAACAGGTTTTGCATGTTTATCTGAGCATCATAGAGGGTAAAATATTTCGACTCTACTCTTCTATTATGTAAACATGTATTTTACCATAATGGAATGTAGGTGTGACAGTAGTTGCTCCTGGGGAGAGCAAAAGCACATCTGTGCATTCACCCACTTGGGAGATGAACCTCAAGATGTGTATAGGAGCTCCAAAGCATCAGCAGGTGAGTTTTCCCCATGAAATGCTCATTGCTAAATTTCTGTGCGTTAGGATTTTTTAAAGTTTTCTTTTGATTTTTTCTGGTAGGAATAGCACAATTCAACACAATGGCACATGAAAAAAGCAGTTTTGCAAGTTTTGGAGGCAATTAAAAGTGAATCATTGGGTTACTTATGCATGGATGATGAAGGTGATAATAACTTTGATGTTGTCCATGTGAGCCTAAGCTCCTGTGACAGTGAAATACAACAGCAACTGATTGATTTAAATGCAGGGAACGAAGACATCCTTAATTTATATGACAAAGAAAATAGCAATATGAGTATATATTTGACTAGTCAGAATGGTGCAAAATGGTCATGCAACCAAATGGAACAATTTAGTGTTAGAACTAGGTCCAAAAATATCATGAAGATCTTGGCAGGGGTGAAATCTATTGGACAGAATGACAACACCAGCATTCAATGTCAGCAACTGTTTTTAACAAACAAACTTCCATAGGATGTTGTGAAATACACAAATGTTGAAACGTAAGTAAAATATTCTGCACACACCAATAGCTATACTCAAAAATTTATTATGACACCTCACTAGCTGAAATGAAAGCATTCATAGGTCAGCTGTACATAGCAGGGCTTTCTTATAGAAATGGAAGGAATGTAAAAGACTTATGGAAACATGAAGGGTATGGGCTTGAGGTTTGTAGAATGACAATGACATGGAGGAGATTTGGTTTCCTTTAAAATTGCTGGAGGTTAGATGACAAAACCACCTGTCAAGGGGGGGGTAGAACTGATAATCTGGCTGCTATCTGCTAACTGTTTGATAGATTTGTGGGTAACTGTCAAAGAATTTATACCCTCTGAATACATGACTATTGACAAACGTCGTGAAGCACTTTATGGTTACTATAGCATCAGGAGATATATGTCAAAAAAACCCTTCAAAATGTGGCATAAAATTTATGATCTGGTAGAAGCAAAGACTTACTATGCTTTCAATTTAGAAATTTAACCTGGAAATTAGCCATCAGGTTCTTATTCATATAGTAATAAATCAAATGAGTGGACAGACCTATTGCTCCAATCTCTCAAACTAATCAGAATATGACATTTGACAATTGGTTTACCAGTTTCTAATTGATGTTACATTTGCTAACAGAGCAAAAGCTTAATAGTGTAGGAACTGTATGCAGCAATATTTCTGTATGAGGAAATCTTAAAGGAAATGTTGCAATTTCAAAACATATAATTGTATAGCACAAACTTTGGATTTTAGAGAGATATAACATTGGCCTCATTTATGACAAAGAAAAACGAACTGGTGCTGCTAATGTTAACATTGCCATGAAGGAAATATTGACAAGGAAACCTCATCAAAATGGAAGTCTGAGATGGTAAATTTCCACAACAAAACCAAAGGCAGAGTAGATGTTGTTGATAAGTTATGCAGCAATTCTGATGTCACTCGAAACACAAAGCATTGGCCAATGGTTGTATTGTACTCGAACCTAAACATTTGTGACATAAATAGCTTGAATGTTTGCCAAGAAAATAACAAGTGCAAAATACCACAGAAAATTTTCCTTAGAAGATTGGGACCGGAATTCATAAAAGATCATTTACAGCCAAGGAAAAGCAAAATTTCTGATGAAGGAACCACACAAAAAACTGAGGAGTGCACTGGTGAGCTGACAGGTGAATAGGCAGGGGCAGCATCACAAAGAACTACTACAGCAACAGGAAAACCAAAAAGATGTCAACTGTGCCCTACAAGAAAGAACAGGAAAACAGAACACATGTTCTATCAGTTTACATTGTAGTTCATATAGGTTTTAATTTCTAATTTATCTTTTAGATTTTGTAAGCAAGAAGTAGACAGCTGATGTGAAAATGTTGATGTCTACTCTAAGCACTTATTACATATTTGATATTTTATTTTACTGACATTTTACTTTCCTGCTAAGTGCACATTGCACAATCTAGTAGGAAGCTCCTGACAAAACAAGAAGACAAGAAAGGTGACAAGAATGGCCTGTCACATAGGAAATGAAAGCTAGGCAAATGTGCTGTCAGTGTAAGCAAGATATGTGTGTGAAATATGCACTTGTCATGTGTGAGGGCTGCCTTGGGTGTGACAGTTGAAGGAAAGATTACTTTTATTGTAGAGCTCTATTGGTATTTTTAAGTAGTTCATATAGGAATTTCTTTCTGATATCATCTTTTAGACTTTGTAAGCAAGTATGTAACTGATGTGAAAATGTTGATCTTTATTCTAAATGCACAATACATATTAATGATTAAATATTTTATTTTATTGAAATTTTACTTTCCTAATAACTACAAATTATATAATATAAGAACCACATGAAAAAAAAACAGCAAGGTCAGAAAGATATCAAGTATGTCCTACCAAAAGGCCAGGAAAGCAAAACACATGTGCTGTCAGTGTAAGCAATACTTATAAATGGAACATGCTGTGTTCATATGTGAAGACTGCCTTAGGTGTTGTAAATGAAATAAACATTATTCTTTATAGAGTGCTATTGGTATTTTCACTGACGTTCATATAGGAATGTATCTCTATTGTTCACTTTTAGAATTTATACACCAGAAAAAAATTGATGTTGAAAATTTTGATTTTTGCACAATCAATAAATATTAAAAACTTAATACTTTAATTTTTTGAAAATTTTTCCTATAAAGTACTTAATTATTTTAATATAATTACACTCATAAAAAAAGTAATA
>NW_022900915.1:29667467-29710841 GCF_012274545.1 Fukomys damarensis | reverse complement strand
CCGGGGATTTAGCTCAGCGGTTTGGTGGCCTGCCTTGCAAGCGCAAGGACCCGAGTTCAATCCCCGGTACCAACAAACAAACAAACAAACAAAAAAATGAATAAACATTGGCATCATATCCACACATTTCTGTGCCTTTATGACAAAATTGGCATTATACCTGTGTGAAATCTCACTGTAAAATATATACTCTATCCAGCTTCTTCATTAATTTATTGGTACAAGAGTTAACAGAAAAAAAATAATCAAAATAAAACTATCATTTATCCCAGCTGAAACCTTTAGAGTCTTGGTAACACAAAAAGAACAAATTTTTCTTTTAAATCAAGCAAAGTTTTGGGAAAATATATTAGCTACCTAAAATGTAACTGACAAAATCCTACAAATATATACATTCAGTTTAAAAAAAACATTCTATACCAGTTTGAAATATTGTAAACTTTTCTGTTATAAATAGTGTAACCAAATATAGTTTGAAATACAACGCATTTAATCAACTAACCTTGTGTATCATAGTTAAAGTACAAAAGAAAACACATTATGCAATTATTTGAAAAAAGGTCACTTGTCTCACAGGTTGATTTTCCATTGTTTGGATATTTTCTTATTTCTCAGAACTGTCACATTTGATATTTAGCTTAAAGGTAACTTTTGTTTTTTTGCTGCTACAAGTTCTCTAAGTGATTCTAAAAATAAAATAATATCTCACAGAAGCTGTTATATTTAAATAAATATAACAATGTAAATGCAATATAAAAACATACAAATATGGATAATCGTGTACTTCTTTACTTTCTAAAAGATTATTAGATAAAAACAAAACTTACTAAATGTTTCTTTCTGATGCTTTTTGTATTTATAATTCTGTGGGCCTGTATATGTGTACATGTGTGTGAGTTAATTGAATTATTTCAATACCTATGATATGTGAAATAAGCTGACAGAAGAATCTGTGTGTTAATAGATAACTTCTTCAGAAGTGTAGAATCTCCTCAAAAAAGTAAATGGACCTATTTTGTAGATCTCGATAGGCCTCCTGTACAAGGAGCAAAGCCTTGGATAACACTTCTTAAGTGACAGATATTAATGTAAGTATTTGAAGGATAAATGTGTAAATTAACACCAATATGTGGGTTTCTTGAGATGTGTGAATCTGATAACAAATGACTTCTGAATGAACAAAGAAATCTAGGTGTGAGAAAGAAAATATATGAGTTGCAAAAAGTCTGTTTCATAACATTATAATGAAAAGAAAAACAAAGGTCAGATATTCATTTATATTTATCATCCTCAAGTCATTATATCTTTATTTTTATGTATTTCCTTTCTCTTGCTGCAATGCAAAACAGCAAACTTTAGTGTTCTCAAATAATAAACATTCATTATCTCATACTTTCTGTGGATCCGAAATTTGGAAATATCTTGCTGGATATTCTAGTGCAGGGTCTCTCAGGGAATTATTAACGAAGATGTTGGCCAGGGCAGCAGTCTTCCGCACTCTTACATGGAGCTGAAGGGTCCCTGTGAAGTTCACTTGCAGGGTTGATGGCCGGAGGCCTCAGTCCTTCAAGCTGCGGGGCTCTCCAAGCTGCAGTGTCTTTATAACCCAATCCAGAAGTAATATACCATTAGTTCTTCATTTGATACTGGTGACACAGCACAGGAAGATACTGTGTGGGAAATGCTATGAGTACCAGGAGAACAGCAGGTTGTTGGAAGCCAACTTGAAGTTACTACCTTCTCAAACAAAATATTTAAAATGGATGCATTTATTTCAGTTCTTCTAAAACCTCTATCTGTTCAATTTATTCTTCTATAGACATAACTAAAAATTTAAAGATACATTTTTAGGATAGATATAAATATATATATCTATTTAAATATCTCTCTCTATATACACACTTATAGAGTGTTTTTCTGTTTTTATAAACTCAGATCTTGAGTGCTTTTTCAGTCACAAATACAGTAATAATTTAAATTTGTGTTTCAAGTGGCTTAGTTTTCATTTTTTCACAATGAATAGTTGAGTACAAGATTAACAATAAATTACTTTGTTGTTTATATAGAAGTCAATAAATTATAGCAGATACAACTGATCTATTATGCTCTTAATATTATCGTTATTTCCCATAGTCAATTGAACATATGAATATAAAATATTTGATGTAGTAAGCGATGATATATCAAGAATAGATATCTCTTTATTTAGCTTTATCCATAATGACAAAATTGCTGAAGGTCATACTTATAATCAAATGTAGAAACAAGACCTTATGCTTGTTGTGTATAATATAACATGCACATTGTTGATGATCATGATATATGAAATACAATAATTTTCCATAACATTGATAACTCAGAGAAACTTTAATATTAGTGTGTTAAGGACTTTGAAGTTGAATTTATACAGAATAATTTCATCAAAGTATGCAGATAATTTTGACTTTATTAGTACAAAGCAGAACTTATGTATCTATATAAATATACATATAAGTAAACATGCTGGCAAGATATTATCTCATTTATTCATTTTTTAAAAAGCAAGATAGTGATTCAGAGAAGGCTGAGCTATTACTCTTTGAAATTAAAAAAAATGTATTGATTAATCAAATACTCTATGCTGCAATTAGATATGCATTTGTCTCATTAATATTAAGGAGATACACAAACCTAGGGAATGATAATTTAGCCAAGATTTTGTAAATGAAAAATGAGGTTTTATTTCAGTCAATTGAGCTGAAAGAGTTTATCAGCGTTTTAGTGGTTCCCGCAACATTTACATCTGATCAGAGTAATTTTTTGTTCTGGTATATAAACCTGGGAAACTAATGGGATATTGTCAGGGAACATCCACATAACAGTGATCAAAGAGCCTAAAGGGTTCCCATTGTATGTTCCAGATTTCATTTTACCTCTCATTTATGTGTAGCAATGAGGTGTGAAAATTGTTCTTTGGTTGTCTTAAGTATCAGTAAACTACATTACACTACACTTCTTTACGACTTAATGGAAATGGGTGAGATTCATTTTACATTTAATTCTCACATTTAAATGAAAAAGGTAATATCCAAAATGTTGTTACACTTCCTGTTCAAGTGAAATTTTCCAGTGAATGATTCATTAGCTCCTTCAAATCTAGTTACCAATGACTTCTCTCTCATAAGATCTTTTTTTTTTTTTTACTTTGAAAACCTTTCCAAGTCACTACATCTTTGCACAAATTATACTCAGTGAAAATTACATCAGCTCATGAAATACATTTCACTTCAGTGGTAGTTATCCAGAGCCATGTACAGTGATGGTATCTTAAAAGTTTTAGGTTAACAGCAATGTTAAATTCTCACTCAACAATGGGAAACCAATTTTTGCTCTTTTGTTTTGTCTTTTGAGAAAGTGTCTCTTTTGTTGGCCAAGTTGGCCTAATCTCTTGGGCTCAAGCCTAGAACTGCTAAGCCTCATGAGTAGCTGGGATATAGTTACATGCCACCATGCCCAATACAAATGCAAGTTTTAGAGTTATTACTAATATATCTGTAATCTATGAATAAATCTCTATCCCATTTCTTCTGTAGAATTGGCAGGTATTCAATTTGTGAATTTTTTTCACTCTTTCAATCCAAAGTAGATTAAGTTAATGTATATTTGTTTAATTATTGATTGCTTATTCCAATAGAAGTTGGAGTTTCAATCCCCTTACAATTTAGCTTCTTTTTACTTTGAGTTGGATTGCATGTTCACAATTCTGTGGGTTTGTAAATGTTTTTAATGAGGCCTTGAAATTCACAGAAATAGCCATCACAGTTTTGACAAAGGAAGTCAAAGTTGTCAGCATGTGGCAACATTATCAATTTTTCTTGAAAGAGTTATCTGAGTGTTGATTTATTCATATACACGTTTTTCAAATCTTACTTGACTCAGATTCTGCTTACCGTTTGAGTCTGAGATGCCAGTAAAACTTAAATTCTAATCTTAAAATAATAAAATGCTTACTAATCCGTGATATCAATAATTCTCCCTCTTTCTTGTTATTTTCTATTTTAAAATTACATTTTATATATTACCTAAGATGGTGTTGATATGGACATGTTTTAGCACATGGACTGATCACAGAGGCTAAAGAGGCACTTTTCTAGTTATCTGAATTTACAAGATTAATCAGAACTGTTTGTGAGGCTTCATTCTGAAGGCAGAGTCAACTGGTGTTAGGGATTTCTTCCCTTTGTACTGCCACTGCTCCAAAGCCTGGGATTAGTCCTAAATTAGAGATCATTTATTCAGAAGAACAGTTTCCCCGTCAAAGAAGTGGACTTGGTTAAGTTTCAAGGAAGTGAGTTGCATGTAAGAAGAAACAAAATTCTTTTTCCTCCTGGATCCAGGAGTCTGCCTACTTTTAATCTGAATTCTAGAAAATGTTAGGAATTGCTTTTGCTCAGCAGAGGCAGGGTCCCATGCCTTCATATGTCGGAAGACTATAACAACAACTAAAATTGCTTGAACTATCCTTACTCAGAACATTTTGAAATTACTTACTGGACAAAAGGAAAGTCAGGCCCAAATATGTCAGTAATCAAATAAGTAAATCAAACCCAGAATAAAAGAAGAGATATTCCAGAAATAGCCATTTGTGGACAGAAAAGTAAAACAGCAATAAAAGGCTCTTTTTCTCAGCTACTCCGCAAACAATTTTCCCCTTAATTTAGAATAAAGAAATATCACACTTCAAAGTATTAAACAAACTTTTTTCATAAAGATCTTCAGAAATAAATATGAACTTTCATCATCAAAATTTTATTTACAGTAAACTCATTTTTCAAATGAAGGTTTAGGAATTAATCATAATAAAGAATGCATCGCTCTACTGGTTTTTCAAGGAAAGAAAATCCTGAATTTTTTCCTTAACCTCCAAAACACCAGGGCAGGAAGAGAGACGCTGCCGTGCTAGAGGCAGCAGAGCTCCCCAGACCCTTGGAGATGCTCACAAACATTCCCAGGAAGTAGCGTGTGAACAGAAAGCCAAACGTCTAAGGTAACTGAAGGAAAAACCCATCAGACGAATTCTAATATCAGAGGTGTTTAGAAAAAGAAGCAGGACCATCACAATGCTGGCAGCCTAGGTCTGGCAGACACTGCGCCTCGGGAGAAGATCCAGTCCCCTCTGGGACCCTGTGAAGCCGCCCACCCCGGCAGTCACCAACTAGGGCTCTCGCCGGGTAGAAGGCATTCACAGGAGAGGGTTTTCCCAGATCACGGGACTAAAGAAAGCTCCCGCAGGGCAGAACGTCTCTGAGAGGCTGGTGACTGAGGTAGGGCCAGTGAGCACTGACTGGGCCGAAAGGAAACTGGGCATGGTCTTCCTTAGGGCTGTGGATCAGGAATGGAGTCTATAGGAGAGTGAGTCACAAAAGCAAGCAGCAACTGCACTCAGTGTGACTCTGGGGTAGGAAAAAGACACTGGAGCAGTGGGAGAGTAGACGTTCTCCCCACTCCAAACACTGCCAAGCTGTGTGCCAAAGTGGACCCTACCCTCTGTTCACCCTCCAAACTCTGCAGAGCTCAGTGCCTATGTCGATCCCTCACCGCCCACCAGAACTTGCTGTGCTCTGAGCCCGCGTGAACTCTCTTCTACCTTCTCCTAAATGCAACTGAATTCCAGGCTGGGAAGTGGGGGGTGGCCTCCTCCACCCAGCACTGAGCACTACTTAGTTGGGCCTGGAGGAGACTGTGAGGCCCTGAGAGTTTGACAAAGGAGGGATATTGGAGAGGGGAGGCGCTGCCCAGGGTTCAATGTCACGGTCTCCCAGAGAAGTGCAGAAAAGGCAAATGTAAGCAGCTGGGAACATGAAGGAGGAAAGAAGGGACAGAGATGGAGGAAACCCCTCCAGAGAGCAGGGCTAGATGGGCGGCTTGGTCAGTCCTGCTACGCCCTCCTCTCTCTAATAGGCCTGAAGGTTGTGATCCTACAACAGGTAAAAAACAAAAACAAAAACAAAAAAAAAACCCAAAAGCAACAACAGCAGCAGCAACAACAACAACAAAAAACCCAGCTCATCACATTCAGATCACGGCTGAAATCTAGCAGAGTTCTGCCTTCAGAGAGAACAAGAAGCAGCCTCGGCATCTGTGGAACCCACAGCTCCTCCCTCACTGGTTGGTAAGAGAACTAGCACTGGGGAACCAGATCAAGCACCTGCTGACACATCCAACCTCCCCCTCACAGCCATGGAGGACTGGAGCTCAACCCCCTGCAAGCAAAGGAGTTCTCCCTATATCTGAACTAAGGGGGAGAGCATATCGGTCAAATTTCAGTGATACAGTAAATAAGTCTCAGAGGACCCTTCCTGCTTTCCTAGGTATATGGGTCTCTTCTCTCTCCCTCTCCCTCTCCCTCTCTCTCATGGTCATGTTAACTCTCACCAAAAATTGTATATGGAAGATACAAACAGAAGTTTTCTATCAGCACATTGATTGGTTTTAACTGTTCTATACCGTCATTCAATCTCCAATTAAATGCTCTTTGATATTTATACATAAATAAGTCACACATGTAGCAATACCGAATAGTTTCTCTGGTGTGAATAAACAGCAATGATACATAAGATCCTAAGAAGATTACTGACATTGTGAAATGGGAAGAAAGAAGCTAAAGGTGTAGGGAAGGTGGGATGGGTAGGGGAAGGGTAATAAGGGAAAAGAAAAAAATGTGTGATAACGAAAAGAAGGAAATAAAGTGTTTGTAGATGGGGAGGGGAGGAGGGGGTGAAGGGAGGGCAGGGTTTAGGGGGAAAAATGAGAATCAAGACCTGTCATGTAGAGGTACAAGATCCCAACAATGAATGTAACTGTACTGTATCCCTAAAATGTAATTCCAATGAACTCAATTAAATCTGAAAAAATGCTCTTCTCTCTTTTTCTTGTTTCTCTCCCCTACAAATATTTTAAATATGTTCTCCCTCTGCCTTCAGATATATAATATCCAGATACAAAAGGATTACAAATGTTATGTCTTTCTTCTTTCATTGTGTATTGTGATTTTCTTCTTTCTTTTGTTCTGAATTATTTTCTTGCTCTTTCTTTATTCTTAAAATCATACTAGATGTTTTGTAAATCTAGGCAAAAAATTCAACACATAAATAAATGATGTATATAGAACCAAAAAAGCCATGACCAGAAAAAAGAAACTCCATGACACATCACAGGCAAAAATCCCAGAAATTCAATAGAAAGAATACTAAAGCTATTAGAGAAAAAGAATCAAGTAATTTAGAAAAACAAGCCTATCAGAATAACATTAAATTTTTCAAGACAAGATTTAAAGGTTGGGAGATCTTAAAGTGTAGTTTTTCATGCCTTAAAAGAAAACAATTGGCAAACGCAATTACCACACTCTGCAAGATTATCCTTTAAACTTGACAGAGAAATAAAGACTTTCACAACAAAGAGATTCTAAACAAATTCATAACCACCAAAGCAGCATTTCACAAAGTACTCAAGAGAATCTTAGAGACAAGGAGGCCAGTGTCACCAAATAGTCCAAAGGAAAGTTCAGCTCACTCGGAGAATAGCTAACCAGAGGATTAAAATAATGAAGCAGCCCAGGGAAAATAGTGCAAAGGCGGGATTCAGGAAATAATTCAGTGCTAACAATCAAAACACACACTGGCAGATGGGAGCACAGCCAACACACAATTATATGATGCCTGCAAGCTCTGGTTTCTTACTCTAATTGAGAATAATGACTTTTCGAGGCCTTCTTTTATCAAATAGTTCTATGTAATTGCCTAGGAGTTTCTGAGATCCATCCAGGTTTGGTCTCATTTACAATACAAGGTCCATTTAATTGAAGCTTCCAAGAATTTAATTGAAGCTTCATAGAATTTTGGGTTGAGCCAGGTATTTAGCTCAGTATTCCTCTACCTGCTTTTCAAGTGCAAGGTCCTGAGTTCAATACCTGGTACCCCCCACCAAAAAAAGGTTTTTGGGTTAATATTGGGAGGATTCGATAATCTGTGAAAACTTAAAGAAAAGATAAATGAAGAAAAGGGATGAACTAAAAGTACAAAAATGGATTACACTACTTTAAAATGAAGTTAGAAGTCATGATAAAAAAACTCAAAAATGAGATTGTGAGTTTTTTTATCCTTTTGTAGAACTCACTTAAACTTAGAAATTGTATAATTTCCACACTAATGAAACTTAATTTGTTAGAAAATTCGATTTTAGTTTTAATGCAAAGATAATAGAAACTATTTTACTGTGTGATCAACTTATTTTCCTAAACACATTTTTTTTGTGTGAAATTTCTGTAGAGAACAGTTCCACATTGTCCTTTCTTGCTGTGTCAGAGATTGGCCTCCCCAAAGATTGCTTAGGAAGCAAGTCTTGTGGCCTGAAAACCACAGGCTTTGACAGGCACCTGGAGTGCTTCTGTTGTTTTTCAAGGTCCTTATCTGTGAGCAACAATTAGATGATAAAATGCATTTGAAGAAACTAGCACATGGCTTGAATATTTATGGGGATTTAAATAATGATAGATTTTAAAAAACTAATTTTTTCAAGGCTGCTATGTGCTCTGCATCCTTTGAAGGATCACGTTACTTCACCCTGCCTGGTTTCTGAATTAAAATAAACTATTAAAACAAATTACTTCACATCTTGAAATCAATGTAAGATTGCTGAACAGGAGACATTTTATTATGAGTATTTTTTTTTCATCACATAAAAACACAAACATTTTAACAGCCAGGCTAAACCAATGTTTTTTATTGTTTCTCCAGACCCTTATCGGCTTTGGGAAGATGGATAATATTTGTGTCGCAAAGAGCCACATTTCTGTAGTGTGAATTATATTCTGTTTTGAGAGTTAAGGGCAGCAGCGCTGCAGCACAGAAGCACGCTAGAACGGGATCCCTGGAAGACCCTGGAGAAGAGGAAGTGGCCTCGCAGCTAGGAATCGCAGGCAGCCAGTCCTTCTTGGTTCTTTTACTTAATCGGAAAAGGAACAAACATACTTTGCAAGCTACAGTCAAGTCCTTTATTATCAGTCTCGACAATGCAGTTCACATTTATTTCTCATTTTATTAAACATTTCCCACCTTTGTGTCTACACTAGACTAGATATGGCCAAATCAAATCAAATTGCCCTGACCTTTTATTACTTTATTTTTATATTGCTAATCTTTCAAAAGAGGTACTTTTGTAGTTCTCTCTATTTTGAAATTGACTAAAATGTGATTTAAAGGAATATATAGTTATGATAGAAAAAACATCAATCATCACGTTTTACAACTCAGTACAAATTTACAAAATCCAGCTATGATTCAACATTACAAAACGGGAATATTTGAGAAGTGCATAAAGAATAGTCAACCACATCAAAATTGTCTCCATTAGAAAATCCTTAAAAATTTAATTCTATGGACAATCTCAAAATGCTAGATGCGAAGTTGTCGATCACCGAAATAGTAGAATGTAAAATTTAAGTGAATAGATGTGAACATTCAGTGATAATAATAAATTGTGAACTACATCAAATCCAGTTTCATAAAATGACATATAAAATTATTCCTTCCCTACATTAAATAAACATTTTTCATACTGAGGAATGCATCCTGTTTAAAAAATTTTACATGGAAATAAATTTAAATGTTATGACCACTTCTATACTATGTAATATTTCGAATTAATTATTATCCATTAATGCACTTTATTTAATATAAACCAACTATAAGATTTTTTCAGGTGTTTTAGGGAATAAATATGAAATACACGCACCAACCTTGACTATTCCAACAGTAGGTTACAGTGTCAAAGAAATAAATTCAAAAATATTATAACATTATACTCAAAAGATGGAAAAGAAAATATCTTTTATGTTCACAGGAGAAAAATGAGACTTACTGTTCAGATTTTGAATTTTAGTTAGAATTTAGTTTGAATTTTAGTTAGAATTTTAGTTTGAATTTAAAAAAATGTGAAGTGGTCCACATAAAAATGGGAGGCATTGCAGCAAGTACGGGAAACAAGATGTGTGGAAGAGTAGATTATATGTCAGGGTCTCTAAACGATTTAAGAAATAAAAATAGAATCACTGAAGTTTATGTCATGATGAAAGCTTGAAAATAAACTGTAGAGATTATTAAATACTAGCTTGAAGGAAAGGTACTACTTGGTATTTAATAGGAAGTAAATTTTTATGTATCTTGGAAAACACTTGTATCATAGCATTTTCTTCTTCTGAAAAATGACAGATTCTCACTATGAATATTTACCAAATTAAAAATAAAAGCGAATTTAGTCTTATAAAGATTTCTGTGCATTATTTTTTATTTTCAAGGGTCTATTGAAATTTTATCTTATCAAAGAGTATTATGCTGACAGTTGTACATAATTACTTGTACTGCCTAACCAAAAACTTGCTTATTTTTATTTATTTAAGTTGTTAGCAACTAACAGCATTTCTGCATTTATGATACTGGTTGATTTCTTTGTGACATTTATTGAGAAATCTGGGGTGATGAAATGTTTTATTCATTTTTATATTTCTAATACTGAGAATATCCTTGATAAAATAGGAATTTGATAAATATTTTTGAATGAATAAAAAATGGAATAAAACTGCCCTTATTATTTTACTTATTTCTCACATTTGTAAGTCATCAAAAATGAAACCAGTTAAGCAGGGTGTGGTGGCACACAACTGTAATCCCAGCAATCAGGAGGCTGAGGCAGGAGGATCGCTGTGAGTACGAGATCAGCCTGGGCTACATAGTAAATTCTATGTCAGTCTCAAATACATAGTGAGACCATATCTCAAAAACAAAACAAAACAAAACAAAAAAATGAAACCAGTTGCACTGTGTTGCTAATTCAGTGATGAAAGCTACAGACTAGAGTGTTACCTGCTTAGAGACCCATTTATTTTTGTCATTGTGTAAATTTCCAGAATGGCAATGAAATAGTTATAATGTATTCCATGGAACAAGTGCAATATACTTTATCTAACATATTGTGGTTTTAAAGTACAGCCATTTATAAACAACATTGTGATAAATGAATTTTCCATTCTCATATCTTTGTTGCAATTATTTTCCTCAAAACTCAATTCTGAAGTAGACATGCAAAATATTATTAGTTAAATTCATTGATCTTACAGGCAATGTTGACAGATCGAATGAAAATTTAAGTTACCTTATGTTGGAGTAAAGACAGTAAATATTTAAAGCTGTCATTTTTTTCTTCTTACTTTTACTTTCTTAGTCAATGAGCATTTCTACCTAAATTATGTTTTCTGTCCTTTACAGTTGGTTATTATTTATGCCTGGATCCTGTACACAAATATTATTACACACAACTCAGAACTCAAATTTCTGACAATTATACGCTCTTATTTAGAGTTGTATAATCAATGTTTTGGTTTATTTTAGTTTTCCACCCTATGAATGGATATAAAAACAATAACTCAGATTTAAGAATAAAAGATACTAATCCCTACTCAATATTAGAATAATTCAATAGCGAATTTCTCCCATCAATTAGCTAACATCTGATAATAATCAAATTTTTTGTATTATGTTCTTCTTACGGAACTTATAGTCTATCTTGTCTCATTAAGGGCTTTTGGGACCTCACTTATTTGTTTATTACAACTGTCCGAAAGTTATAATTATCCAGTCTTAATCTTTTTCTTGAGACACTGCAGTAGTTAGATTGTAACACGAAAAGATTGCACGTGAAGAGAGAAAGTGCTAGAAATAGATCTAGGGAGACATTTTTCTAAGTATTGGAGTAATTTATTAGTATACATGTGTCACTACTAATATTGAACTTGTCCAATAAGAAATATAAAAATTGTAGTGGTTAGGCCTCACCTATCTGTTTGTGATGTAGAGTTTCCAGAACAATGAAACTGCCAGTACAGTGAACTTGGTCCTGAGGAATGTCAAATGGCCTTACACAAGCACTCAGTTTCCCCATCTTACAGTTGGGCTGGAAGGAATATTATAGTGCTTTTCCACTGTCCAGTGGCCCATGACCAGAGTCATTTTTCACAAATCTTACACATCTACCAGAGTTGATATGACCTGAAACTCATTCTCTACTTCTTTTCTTACTAAACGTTATTCAGTACTCTTGATTATATAACAGCCAAATTGTCTGTTTAATTCACTTTTCATTAACAACACAGTCTATCTCAGATGATGTATTTGTGTTCAGATCTGATCAGATAGCATTAACTGGGAAGGAATTTTATGCATTTAAAATAATCTGAAATTGTGATATGATAGATTCTTTAAAACTTTTAGAAAGCATTTTCACATCTAACATAATGTTGTAAAGGAAAATGAAAACCTTTGGAATTAGCATGGTTCACACACATCATGTAATCTCTTTAACTTTCACATCAGAAGTAGAAGTTTTTAGGGAAGTTCAGTAATTTTCTTACCGGTCCACAGTTGAAGAGAGGTAGGAGCAATATTGCCAGTCAGTGTCATTACTATGACACTGCCAACAGGGGTACCAAACAGCAATTAGAAAACCTGCTTGGTATGCCACAGTCGTGTAATTCTTATATTTGAAAATTGTACTCTCTGACACAAAGTTATAGTGAAAGAGTTGGTTAAAACTCATGTTAGGGTAATAAGAATGCATCTGGTAGCATAAGTTTCTTTTTGATCTCCAAAAGTATATCTTATAGGAGGAGTAAGATGAATTCTGTGGTTTGGCATTAAGTTCTCAGACAGAAATGTCAGGCTAATTTTTTTAAATCTGCAATGCATGTGAAATTTAGTTGAGTACTCAATAGTTTAATTTGTACTTACTTTCAAGAAGTAATTTTCGCTCATTTGTTTTCTTTTCTCACAGTCCCTAATTGTAGTGGTAACCTTCATGGTTTTGTACATTTGACACATTTTAGAATCTTTGGTAGAATCCAGTAAGTGTTTGTGAAGCTCTATAATGATTTAAAAACTATGTGTCGGTGTGTAATTAACACTAGTCAAGTATGTCTCAGTCTGAGGCACTTCAGATTAAGGAAAGAGTATAACATAAGAAGGGAGAAAAAAGGCCATTTTCACATCAGAGCATCTACTTTCTTGGCTCAAAATGTGTATTAACACAGCAAGGAAATAGTTCACCGACAGGTGTTGATATATTTAGTGCAAAAGTAAATTTTAAATATTCAAAAGTTATTAAATTACAAAGTTCAAGAAAAATCAATGTGAAATATAAACGGTAGATTCAGGTTTTTTGTTTTGGTTAGCAACAGTGTGCAGAATAATAACTTTTAATCAGATAGAAACCTAATATAATGTTACAGTGTAAATGTAAAATCCTTCAAATATACCCTGAATCTGCTCTACTCCATCTCCATTGCCATCACCTTTCACCATTCCTATTGTAATTTTGCTATTTTCCATTTTCCAAGGTTACTCCTTCTACAGTTGTCTTAGTGAATCGCTCACTCGGCATTCAGACTGATTTTTACCCGTCTATAATTTAAAATGACCCTCCAGATTGCCATTGTCTTGAGGTGAAATCTGGAATTTGCCAAGGAGTTTTGATAAAGTTCAACCATAAGAAACCTCTATTCATTTCTGCGCCCCCTCCAAACATCCATATCAAATGGAAATGATCTTGCTAATTATTAGCTAATTATTAATAATCTGTTTCTTCATGATTAAAATCCATAATGCAAGAGTCTTATATGCCATATTCACTATTATATACTAGGGATCTTTATCAGTATTTCACACATATTAGATACTCAGGTATTTTTAATTATGTAATAGACCTGGATCATCTTCCAATATTTGGATTTATTCATCTACTCTGTGAAGTAAATCTATGTAGAAACGATGAAACATTTCATTTTATAATGAAACTAGTATTGAAATATTAGTTTCAATATCACATTATCATTAACATATTTTTAAATTGTTGACAGATGATGAGTATAAACAGTGATAAATAATGTCATAAAAGCTATTCATTGCTCCTTCGCTTTTTCTCCATCACCTGCACATGGTGCAGACAAATGATCTTTTGGAACTTACATTTACAGGGAACTAAACAGTAAAAAAAGCTGAGATCTACCATCTTAAGAATTTGAAAAAGCTTTTTTTTAAAAAGTTGAAATTTCTCTCATTATTTTGGACTGCTTTTTTCCTTTTTAGTATTTTTTTCTTCTGCACAGGTTTTCTTTTTCATAGATATTCTGTGAGTCACTGCAGATTTCAGAGCAATTTGATTCAAGGATGCATGAAATGGAGAGTAATGCTCGTAGGCAATGAGGAATCAGTTATAATGCCATGTTTGCACAAGCCAAAACAGTTTTCTGCAAAAGAAAATGATCTCAGCTTTCAAATAATGATTCTTTTGTATTGCAGATTATAGATATGTAGTACTAGTTAGGCCTAAGATTACTAAAATGTTATAACAATGCTGTCTCCTGCACACAAAATATTATATAATCAAAATTTCACTCTTTTATTTGCTTTCCCCAGGAGCTGACAAGAATATTATTTTTTTCAGCTGGTACAATACATAGTTATATTGAATCTTATAGCTGTATCAAAATTTTTCATGATTAATTAAATACATTTTATTCTTAGAATGAATATCTTGTCTAAAATGAACAAGTAGTAATATATAGATAAAAATAAAAAGACTGAATAAAAAAATGAGTATAACATTTAGTAATTGATATGAATACTATGACATGGGAATTTTCTTTTTGGGATTTGTTTGTTTGTTTGTTTGTTTTGAGACAGGGTCTCATGTAGTTGAGACTGACCTGGAACTCACTATGTAGTCAGGCTAGTCTCAAACTCACAGCAATCCTCCTGCCTCAGCCTCCTGAGTAGTGGGATTATAGGTGTGCACCGCCATGCCTGGCTGTCATGGGTATTTTAAAAGAAAACCTCATCACTTTAAAATAGTTTCTAGGATATTTACTTCAGAGCAAAATGAATGTACCAAGGAATTATAGATTATGCAAATATTTGAGTATTGAAGAAGGAAGGACTTTAGGAGTGCTTTGTGGATTTGTTTAATTATGTTGTTATTTCAGTTTTAAATTATTTAAATATTTTACTTTATGCTTGTATAAATTATTAAGTGGAAAAATATTTTTAGGTCTCTCCTAAATTGCAGAAACTTAGAAGGATGATTATGAAATTTTACTTTTACCTCATTATAATTTAGATTTTATATTTAAACATGAATACAAATATTGAAATTATTATAACTACCTTCAAAAATACAACATAATGTAAAAGTGAATGTTACTGAAACTAGTAATAGAGACCTCTGTAAATGGCTAGGAAGATGTCTTTTAGAATTTAAAATTTAAATTAAACTGGACGAAATGAGTGGAAATAAGGCATGCCTGCATCTATGCAGAAGAACCTTAAATTTCAATTCTCTAGAATGGGACAACTCTTTCCAGATTCAGTTAGCCAAATCCCAACAGGCTAAACCATAGAGCGTAAAAGAGGAAGAATTATAGACGAAACTGCAGCTTAGAGCCTACAAAGAGGAACCTGAAGTTGTAATGCCCTTTTAAAATCTAGTAAAAGGAAAAGAGGGAGGACCATATTTAAAATGATGCCATGGAGTTTTTTTTATTTGTAATTAATTTTAGTGGTACAGTTTAGATATACAAAATAACATTCATTATATGGAATAATTTGTACCTGTACATGATATATCTTGATTCCTCTAAACATTTCCAATTCCCTTCCCCTCCCTCCAAATGCTTCCCTCCTTATATACAAAAGCTTAGCTTCCCTGCTTCTCCTCTTTATTTACAAAAGCTTTGTTTCCAGATTTTCCTTCTATTCTCTTCCTTCTTTTCCTTCTCCCCATCCCTCTGCTTCCCTTTCAAATATTTTCTTCCTATTTCACAATATCCATTTTATATTTTGGTTCTACACTTTTGGTTTTTCACACCAGAGAAAATATTTGATATTTGAAAATGTATGTCTGATTTACTTCACTTAAGAGTATGGTCTCAAGGTGTATCCATTTATCTAGAAATGTCTCATTTATCCCTCTTTATGAAAAAGGAGTACTCTGTGGTATAAGAAAGAGAAAAAATAAAAAAAACACATCTTCTTTACCATTCATCTGTTGATGGTCATTTGGGCTGTTTCCAAGACTTAGCTATTTCAAACTGTGATGCTATAAACATGGATGTGCATATATTGCTGTGGTATGGCACTTCTAATTATTTAGGAAGATACTAAGAAGGGGAATAGCTGGGTCAAATGCAACCTCCTAGCTTTAGTTTTCTGAGGAATTGCCACACTATTTCCACAGTGGTGGCACCAGTCTACACTCCCACCAACAGCGGAGCAGGATACCTTTCTCTCCACAGCCCCACCAACATTTATTATTGGCTGAGTTCTTGATAATAGTCATTCTTCTTGGAGTAAGAGGAAATCTCAGGGTTGTTTTAATTGGCATCTCTCAAATGACCAATATTGTGAAACTTTCTTGTATATATATATTTGTCATTTTTATTTCTTCATCTGAGAAGTACCTATTCAAGTCAGATGCCTACTTTTTACTTGGATCTTTAAACATGGGTAATTTGATATGTTTTTGAGATTTACATGTTCTAGATATTAGTCCTTTGTTTCAGGAACAGCTGACAAAATTTTTTTTCCCCCTCTGAGTTGTCTCTTCACTTTTGATAGTTTCTTTTGCTGTACAAAATATTTTTTTTAATAAAATGAAAACTCAGTTGTTGATTCTTTGTAATATTTGCTGTATGATTGGAGTTTTGTACAAAAAATCTTTAACTACATCTATGTCTTCAAGAGTTCTACAAATTCTACCTTTCAGCAGATTTAGTGTTTCTGTTTTAATATTTAGATCTTTGATACATTTTGATTTTAGTTTGTGCATGGTGAAAGACATGCATCTAGTTTTACATTGTGGAATGTGGTAAGCCAGTGTCTTTACTGGTTGGATCCTCCTCTGGTTTTGGTGTCAGGGTAATTCTTTCTACCAGGAATGAGTTTGGGAGTATTGCTTCCCTTTCTACATCATTAAATAGTTTGAGCAATAGTGGTATTAGATATTTTCTAAAGTTTTTATGAAAATCAGCCATGAATGATTTTTGTAAAAATCAGTCAGAATGTTCCCCCTACTGAACATCAGAATACACATTCTTGTCAGATGCACCCAGGATGTTATCCAAAATAGACTACATACTAGGCCCTAGAACATATTTAAGTTCAAATGCCAAGGAACTGAAATTATCCCATGCATGTTATCAGACCATAGTGCAATGAAATTGGAAATCAGTGGTAAAAGAAACCACAAAAAATTCATAAATACATGGAAAGTAAATAATACCCTCCTGAAAAACCAGTGGGTCACAGATGAAACTAAAGAAGAAAATAAACAGTTTCTACAATTAAATAATAATGTCAGTATAACGTAAAGGAACTTATGGGATTCAATGAGGGCACTCCTACGAAGGAAATTTCATGTGTAAACTCCCATATCAGAAAAACAGAACAAGCTCAAATAAATAACTTAATGATCCCAGGACTTGGGAGGTGGAGGTAAAAAGATTGCCATGAGTTTGAGGCCAGTCTGAACTACATAGTGAGACTTTGTCTCAAAAACAACAACCACAACAAACTTTTAATTTTGAACCTCAACCTTCTAGAAAAAGCAGAGCTAGTCAAGTCCAAAACTGGTATAAAGGAGGGAATTCTAAAAATTAACACAGAAATTGATGACATTGAGTCTAAGAAAGCAGAACAATAGCAACAGTAACAAAAAATCAAAGAATTAAAGTTGGTTCTTTGAATGATTAAATAAAAATTGATGAATTGTCAAGCCAGAATTTTCAAAGAAAAGAAAGATTCAAATCCATGCGATTAGGAATGAAAAGGGTGAAATTACAATGAATCCTACAAAAATCCAGAAAATCATTATCTATTTAGAGAACATATATTCTAATATGATAGAAAATAAGAAATGGACAGATTTCTAGATATGTATGAATTACCAAAGTTGAATCAAGGAGTTATACATATGCAAAATACCAAATATCAGTTAGTAAGATTGAAGATATAATTAAAAATCTACCAACAAAGAAAAGCCCTAGTACTGCTATGTATTAATTTATCCTTGACATTTTACTTTCCTGTTCCTGGTTAATTTTCTTTTTCCTCTGTTTAATTACTTGCCTGGCTTTCTGCATTAATTCTGTTGGGGTTCATTATTTCTTTTTAGATTGTCCTTCAGAACATTTGGAGTGCTCATTCTTTCATGAAATTCTTGTGTTCTTTGCATTGAAGTATTTCATTTCTCCATCAATTTTGAAAGATAGTTTTGTAGGACGCATCAAACTGGGTTGGAGATTGTTTTATTTTAGGGCTTGTAATACATCACTGCAAGCTATCTTTGACATAAGGGTTTGTATTAAGAAGTCTACTATAATTTTGATGAGTTTTCCTTTATAAGTGATTTGTTTTGGTTCTTATGTTGAATTTCTGAAATCATGACTATTGGAGATTTGGGGAATTCTGATTATTATGGATATGACTTGGGGTAGATTTTTTTATAATGTCTAATTAGAATTTTATATGCCTCACTTACCTGTATGCCAAATTCTTTTCCCATGCTTAGGAATTTTTCTGCCATTACTTTAGTGAACAAGAATTTTATGTCATTTGTATTATCTCCTGCTTTTTCATTTACTCCAATAAGTCTATGTTATTCTTCTTTACATCACCAGCATCTGTTGAATTTATTTTTTTCATGGACCCTTGTTAATTTAAAGAAATCTTTCTTTTCATGATCACTAAGCAAAATCTTGTTTTATAGATCTGATATTCTGTCCTTACATTGGTTCATTCTGCTGTGTATACTTTCAATAAAAATTTTAATATGCTATACATGATTTAATATGTTTCATGGATTCCATTTATTTCCTATGTTGGACATTCATGCTTTCCATCATTTTCATAAGCTCCTCTATTTTAATCTGTATCTGCTCTAGATTCACTAATTCTGGCCTTCTTTATAATCATCAACTCCAAAGTCATCTGAGAAATTATTTCCAATTTAATTTTTCTAGAATATCTTTCATTTGCTTTGTTATTTCCCATGTTACAATTTCAGAGAGTCCAGGTGGATGCTTTTTGAATTCTTCCACCTCATTTCTCCCAGGTTTGACTTTATTGTGCTGGAAGTCTGGGATTGCATCTTGCTTCCACATTTTCTCATTTTCTCTCTTTTTTAAGTTTATTTCATACATTGATCCTTGTAAGTTGTTAGTGGTGGGTATCTTTACTGCTAGTATCAAGAACCCTTAGGAGATTACTACTATTCAGAAATGTCTTCCAGGTGTAGCTGTTTTTTGCATTTTTGAGTCAGTTGAAAGATCTTACATAGTCAATTTATTGAGGATGAGATATTGCTGCCTATTTGGCTTGGCCCTTGGTTATTTGACACTGTCCTGTAGTAGTTTATGACACTCAGACAATCTCAGTCTTGGCATATAGGGAAGAATAGCTGATTAGAACAATTATGCCCCCTTGGCATAAGTTGTACAGTTAGTAATAATAAGAGCATCAAACACACCCTAGAAAATGACAGACTATGGTAACTATTAATATGCCACCTTTAACTATATGAATGGGATTTGTAGTTCTACAGCAAAATCTAAAACAAAGCAGAAAATTGTATACAGTAAATATCTCCTCAGTATGGAGATTTTACCCTCAAGTAAGAAAATTTAAAAGGGATTGGGGCAAAAAAAGAAAAAGAGAAAGGGATTAGAAGCCAGGCTGCAACACAAAAGAAAATTATGCAACCTTTGAGAACTGGTGAAGACAGGAAGGAAAGAAAGTGGAGAAAGGAAAAGAACAGACAAAAACAACAACCTCAAATAAAAACTAGAAACAATTATAAAAACAAGAACAATCCTTTATCCCTTTTCTTTCTATTTAACTTTATCTATTATACCTTTTAGTCCTTATTTATACTTTAGTTTCTCACACTGGAGAAACTATTCAGTATTTACACATGAATGTCCTATTTATTTCACTTAAGAATATCACCTCTGGGAGGGGTAGGGAAAAGGAAAATAGGGATGGAGTTAATATGAAAAAGTGGAAAAAAGTCTTTCTAGATAGGGAGAGGTGGAGGGGTTGAAGGGAGGGCAGGGGAATGGGGAAAAAATAAGAACCAAAATGGATTATGTAAAGGTGAAAATTCCCAATGATGAATTCCATTATATTGTATACCTTAAATGCACCAATAAAATTAATTAAAAAAAAAACAATCAAGAAAAGAGGAAAAAAAAGCAAAGGAAGGAAGAAAAGAAGAAAAATCAATCCACTTCAGGGCATGTCTCTGCTCTCATGGAGTAAACAGAGGGAGTGGACAGAGTCAAATTTTCTGTTAATTAATCTCAGCAAGCAAGCAGAATTGTGTTGTTGGTAGATAATCCCTGCATATGTAGGCCTCTCATTCCACTGAAGACTAGGTTGCCATTTGGGTTCCTGACCTCCCGCCAGCTTGATCTCTGATATGCCTCACCCTGACACATGAAGCCACTAGACAGAGCCATCTACAGCCCCTCTGAGCTTTCAGTTCAGTTGGCTCCTTTCCAAAAATGGTTACTGGCCAATTTCTCTTTCCTGAGGGACTTCTGAATCAAAACTACTCACTAGCCACTGACATCCATAGCGTCCACTGCTCAGTTCTACTGGTGCAAGGCCTTTGGGGTCGAGTAGTCACCATGACTCTGCAGTTTAAAGCCTTCTCACCCACACTGTGAGCTAGTTTTCAGGGAGAAAGCACAACTTGTTACCTTTATCTTCTCATTGTGGTCCCTCTCCTGAGTCTTTCCATTGGCTCTAATTAATATTTCACATCCTTTCTGGGTCCTGGGGATGCACTTCCTTCAATCTTCTTTTCCTCACAGTTATATTCCAGTGTCTGAATTCCAAATATTGGAGTTTGTTTCTCGCTGCTCACCATTCTGCCATATTCCTGGCAGTCGAATGCCATGAGTATTTTTTTTTTCTTCAGAAATTGTACTGGCTTGTTCCAGAGATTTGATATTAAATACAATAACAATGGGCATCAATTTTATATCTGCAATAAAACATGACTTGATACAAGTTGTGAGAAAAGTGGATAGGATATATTTTTCATTTAGGCAAACGAAAATCTTAAGAGTACAGACTGGGGTGGAAAAGTCAGCAATTTGAATTTGATCAGGTATGTAAGTGTATGCAGTATGTAATGTAAGTTTGTGATGAATGGCAAAGGAAGAATCTGACACTCATCAATAAAATAACAGTTTTTAATGTCATGAGGATGAGGTACTCTACTGAAAGTATACACATATGCAGAAAGAAGGCTGGGATGAAGGTGAAGAAATGGCAACATTTCCAGATCTGACCAATCTGGAGAAATGTGAGAAGCAGAGTGCAAAGGAATATGAACAAATATTAGAGAGAGACACACATACAGAGAGAGAGAGAGAGAGAGAGGCAGAGAGAAAGAGAGAGAGGCAGAGAGAAACACACACAGAAAAGGACAGAGATAGAGACACACACACACAGAGCGAGAGAGAGAGAGAGAGAGAGAGAGAGAGAGAGAGAGAGAGAGAGAGAGAGAGAGAGATCTAAAATAAAAAATTAACCCAAAAATCTTAGGTTCCATGTAAAACATAGTGTTTCCTTAGAAAGCTTGAAATTAGGACCTGCTAAATATCTAAATGTCTCAGATCCAAGTGCACAGTGCTTAAATTCTCATTTTATTTATATCTTCTTAAATTGTCTTACTCATTTCTGCCTCATCAGAGTTTTTGTCATGGATTTGGAATATTGGAATATTATTTTAAGGCAACCTTCTATATAATTAATCACAACTTTGCAATATTCATCAATCAGCTTGGTGCTTATTTTTCTTAGGTTTTATTTAGCCAAATATGATTTTCATCTGAATGTGTTCTTTACTAATTCTGGGTGGATACCATTGCTTAGATTCAGTGTATGTGCATATTTAAGAACACAAATTAGATCTTTTCTTCATATCTTTCATCTAATTACTTTGGGTTTTACTACTTGATAAAACAATATTGACTTAGTAAAACCTCAGCAACATTCTGTGAAATTCCCTGCATTTTGAATATTAAATCATCCTTTTTATATTATGGATGGAATGGATTTGTGGCACTCCATTTGTGGGAGAGTTGAAAAGGTACAAAGTGCTTGCATTCTTTCTAGGTCTTGCTTGTACATTTTCTGGGTTCTGTTGGAGAACGCACTTAAGTCATATTTTGGCTACTTCCTAGCCCTATGAATGAAGAGAGTACTTTTCATTTCCATCTGTATTTTATCTTCTAGAAACTTTATCTTATTAGATATGCCATCTATCCTACTTAATGCAATGTGTTTTAGGCAAAGAGAAATTGGATTAGCATTACTTTTAATATTATCTATAAGTTGTATTTTGTTGTCATTGTGACATGCAATGAATTGAAAGGAGAAGAACTGCTTTTGTACTTTGGCTACTTACAAAAGTTTTACTAAATTATGGTAACACAAAGGAGTGCAGATTAAATGAGGAAATGATAGCACATTTTCCTCTACTGCATAGAATATGTTTGCAACATTGAATTTCATTGTGAACAGCATTGGTAAAATATACTTTATAGAAGTTATTATTCAGAATAGAGATCAAGATGTCATTATTTGTAAAAAAAACTTTTAAAGAAAATTGTAAGATTTGAGCCTGCTATGTGACCATGATAAAATAAGAAGTAGGCTAAGAGGCTAAAAAACTTATTTGGAAATTGAATTTGTCTCAATTGATAGAAACACATAGAAAAACTGAACTCCATAACATTAAGAGGAGCTATTTCAGAAGAGTGAGTTTTTTGTATCGGAGGGCAAATTCAGTCAGGGGTGTATGTTTATTTAGGAAGATATAGAATTAACTCCTTCACTGGAGAACTCATTGAGTTGATGTTTCTTCAAAAGCCCATAGTATATAATTTTGTGAATACAAATCAAAAATACTCTTTCTTAACAAGAAACCTGATAATATAGTAAATATATCTTTAATATTTGCTATCATGAACATGGAAGTATACAGGGATACCTTGGTTGTTGAACTTGATTTGCTCCAAATTTGGGTTTGAGAAATGAAAACTTCAAGAAATGAGCACATTTTTTTAAATAAGAAATAATGGAATATCAGATAATTGTTTCTGAAGCCCCAAAATTCCTCTTTCCAGCACTTTAATACAAAGTTAACAGGAAATACCCCCAAAACATTTAAACACAATAAATACAGTATAATATATCAATATCAAAGCCAAAATATTTTTTATTGTACAGCTATTTTTCTTTGATCTGGTATCTTCTTGCATACTGAAAGATGGAGAGAGAGTAGAGGAGGAGGAGAAAGGTTACCTTTTGGAAGGAGAGTTTCCTTCCATAATGACTGCTGGTGGTTTACTTTCTAGGGTCTTTTTTTTTCTTGGGCTTTTTTACCTTTTCTCTCAAAACGTTTGTCTGGGTGAGAGTGATGCTTAGACTGAAGCATCGCTCCCTTGTGTCCACAGCAAGATGCTCCATGTGACTCATTATCAGCCCATATAGGCTTTTTCAAGTTGGATTTTCAATTCAACTATTCAGCAAAGTTTTGAACACCAGAGCAGATTTTTTCAAACTTTGGTGTTTGAGTAGTGGAAAGTTTGAGCTTGGAGCCATTTAACAACTAAAGTATCATTGTAATGCTACTGTATAACAAGGAGAACAGAAGAGATTGTCAACCACGTGTCTTAGTCACTTTCTCCTCCTTGGGATGAAATACCAACTTCCATAACTGACAGGAAGAAGGTTTATTTTGAGCTCATAGTTTCAGAAGTCTTCCATCATAGTCAGCCAACTACAAGACGCCAATGGCATGGTGGAAGTACCTGAAAGAAGAGCCTGGAAAGCAGCGCTCGTCACAATAGTCACGGAGCAGAGAGAGAAGGGAGGAAGCAGGGAGGAAGGTTTATCTTTCTGGTGACATTTCCCGTGACCCATGTCTTCTGACCAGGGCCCTCCTTCTAGCTCCGTAATTCATTTACCTTCTAAAACAACACCTCTGAACACGAGCTTTTGTTTTGTTCTGTTGTTTTGTTTTAGGTAAACAATATGGAAGAAATATTTAATATGAAAGTACACAGATTATATAGTAAATGGTAAGATCCAAAAGAAACATTAGAGCATGGAGTATAACAGCAGAAGTTGATCCATGACATAAATGAGGTAAAATTGTCTGCTTAAGAGGAAAGGTCACCATATTAGAGTGAAAAGCAACACTACAGTTTTCTTGCAAGCAAAACATACCAAAACAACTTTGGAAAGTTAAGAAAAAAGGCAAAGGAAAATGAATAAAAGTGTTATGGTTTATATCTGGCTGTCCCACCAAGTTTATGCTTGAACTGGATTCTGGGGGCACCAGAGCTAGATGTGATGTTAGGACATGGGCCTGATTGGAGCAGGTGTGGCTCCAGGGAGTGTGTCCTGGAAGGTGAATCTCTCTCCTGGCTTCTGCCTTCCTTCTTTCCTCCCAACTACCATGAGGTTAGCAGCTTTCCTCCTCTATGTCCCTCTGCCATGTGTTCCTGCCTTGGAGCTGACAAACTATGGACGGAAAATGTGAGCCAACTTAAACCTCCTGTCCCGTACATTGTGCGTGCCAGATATTGTGTCCCAGCAAAGAGAAAGTAACTAAG
The DNA here is from genome assembly GCF_012274545.1 of Fukomys damarensis. Lineage (NCBI taxonomy): Eukaryota > Metazoa > Chordata > Mammalia > Rodentia > Bathyergidae > Fukomys > Fukomys damarensis. The sequence continues at coordinate 29,686,069 of NW_022900915.1, read as the reverse complement.
ACAAAAAAATAGACAAAAGCAACGCAAACTCAAGGAAATTATAGATTGCATTTCAATAACAGAGGACATTGAATTAAAATCTTGTTTCTTAGTTGAGGTCAAATGCCAGGTTAAAAAAGATACTCTTCCTTACCACACCATATAAATGACACCCCACCTTGTATATCTGTTATGATTTGGATATTTGCCCCTTCACTCATCTATAAGCTCTTACTTTCAGTGTGACAGTATTTGGAGGTAGGGTCTGTGAGAAGCTTAAATGAGGTCTACGAGGTAGACGTGTACATAAAAAATTATTAACAACCTTAGTATATGGTTAAGGTGACCCAAGAATGCAGAGCATGTATGGAAATAAAATGTTCTGTGTCATGGAGTCTTTTGTGTGATCGGTTTCTGAATTTATTTGTCGTTATTTAAATGTACCTAATGTTCATTATGTTAACTATCTTTAATGAAAAAGTAAAAGAAAAAGAAGACATTAAAAGTATTTAAGAACAGTGTCATTATGAGCATGATTCTTTCTCTTTAGCTTCCTTGAGGTGAGAAATCAGGATCAGAGCAGGCAAGCTGCAGGTTCTGGGGCAGGTAACTATTCAAACCTGGCAATTTTGTTTTTGATATTGAGTGAATGCCACAGTAAAAGCAGAGAAGAGTAGCACTTGCCTTGTCTCCCTGTTTGATATGATGAAATAAACAACCAACGAACCAGACCAAATGCCTAAAAAATAAATAAATAAATAAAACCCAATACAGGACATCAAACAATCTCACACTGCCTCAGTTAGCCCACCTGCCAGTCCTGTGAGCAGTGTGGCTGGGAGTTGCTACCCGCAGTTTAGAAATCCAGGAGCACATGTTGCCTCTGTATCCTTCAGCAGACAAATCAGGCTTAGGGTTTATTTTGTTGTTGTCACCGCCAGCTTTCTAGAATTAAGATTTATATTTACTTTATTTTCTCATTATTGCTTCTTGAGAAACAGAGGAACCATAATCTGAAAAATATAAAGTCTCAAGAAGATAAAGCAAAATGAAAATTCAATTATGAATTTTATGGTAAGAAGATAGAAACACAAATTGAGAAGAGTTCATTCTCTCTCAGATTCTACTTTTGTTAGAAAAAAATTCAATAATCTTGAAGAAATTGAATTAATGATAAAAGTCTTCACTCATATTCTTCAAATTCAGATGGCTAACAAGTACCTTTTTATCAGACTTTCAACATTCAGCGTAACTTCTTTCTGTACTATGTACAATTTTAGAAAAAAGAAACAAGATTTTAAACTCATTTTAGGACTCTAAAACAACAATTTCCTAGAACCATATAAGAAAAACAGTACCTTTTCACTTACAAAATCATTGTATTTCCTTTAAAATTATTTTTAAAATTCCAACTAAAACAATAGTGTACTGAAAATAGTAATATGTCATAAACAAATTGAAATGAGGGTGATTTGATATCAGGAAAATTTCTTGGTATAATCTATTTTGATGATAGGCTGAAAAAGAACAAAATCATATGATTATCTAAAATAATAGAGAAAAGACACACAATAGAACTCAGAGTAAATCTGACAGACAGTATCATCAAATGAGAAATAGGGAACATTTTTAGTTTGCCAAAGCCTATCTAAATTAAATAACAACAATTATATTTAGTTTTATGGAACAAATGTTAAATTATTTGGCAATAAGAAAAATTGTCTGGTATCCTTTGTATTTCATAAATTTAAAGCTCTAAGCACTAGCATGACAAATCAATAAAGCAAGAAGATACAAAAGGATGAGATGCAAAAGGAGAGGGGTCAATATTTTAAATATTTGTGGATGAAAAGAGCACTAACATAGTATAATCATTTTTCAAGAAAAATTAGAATTCATAAAAGCTACAGCAATATATCAATAATACTGTTAGAAAACATACCATAAATATATTAGAATATTTATATTTATAAATGCACAGATTTAACCAATCATGTACACTATCATACAATACTCATCACTAAAAATATCTAGTGATTCAGTTCAAACTAATAATATTTTATTGAAGATAATAAAATTATGTTAAATACTTTGATTTCTTCATATGTCAAAATAATTCTTAATCACATTTGTAGTGGAATTTTAAGCAGTAATATAATTATTGTAAAATTTCTATGAAAGAATACAGGTCTACAAACCTCCAAGTCAACTGCAAATAATAAAATCAAAGGAGATCTGGGCATATACATAGAAAATGGTAGCCAACAATGCAATAGCAAAAAGCAAATACTGTCAAATTACTTTTGCAAGGCCAGGAGATGAAAATTGGTGGGGATAATCCAACAACTAAGAAAAAGAGAAAAAACAAAAGCATATTATAATATATAAGATTAAAGATATATTTTCACAAAGAATTATAGACAAATTGATAAATGAATAATTTTAAGGAAAAAATTCAATCGAAGCTTGTGAAAATATATACAACTTCATTTAAAGTGAAAAACATAATATCTGAGCAAGATATTATGTAAGAGGTCTGAGGTTGACCAAAATTAAAAGGTCCAATAATAATAAAATGGTTAAACAATGAGGAAGCAGGAATTTTCACACCTTGCTAACAGGCATGTGAAGAGAGGCAGTAGTTCTAAGAAATAATTAAAACTATTCAGTGAATTTGAATGTTTACAAATCTGTTAATGAGCCAGCTATTCTTCCTTTGCCTACAGACAAATAGAAAAATCTAAAACTGACACACAAAGCAATCTGTTAAAGATTTATCCCTTAGTTATCCTTCATTAAGAAAATGGATGCCTACATAGGCTGGTATATACAACAGTCAGAAGTAACCAACAGATTCTCCTAAGGGCTCTTTACAACTCCAATAAAATGGGGACAAACAGAATTTACATAAATTAAAATATATGCTTCCAGATACTCCTGACCGATGCTCCTCAAAAACTAAACTGGAATGAAGCTTGTTTTAGGAAAGGTCAGGCCTCTGCTGAAGCATAAAGAGAATGGGCAGCATTTAGATTCCAGCGTGTAAAGAACCTCGAACATCTGCGCTCCCGATGCGAAGCCACTGTGCTGTAGGAGCATTAGCGGATTCTGAGTTATTAAGAGGCTGCAGATGGTGTCCTTCTTCATGGAGATGGTATCACATTTTGAAGTTATAAGAACAAGGAGTGTGTGTGTGTGTGTGTGTGTGTGTGTGTGTGTGTGTGTGTTTATAGTCTTGGGTGATAAGTGTGACAAAGCTGGATTTGAATATCATCAATGGCTGTTTTTACCAGAGGACTTTTGCCAATGTTTCAAACTTCCTGGGAAGGGATTTTAAAACAGAGGCTCTACAAATAGAATGTTGTCCCAAGGGAACATAGGTGAAAAGGGATGTGCCCAGGCATGACGCACTCAGGAACAAAGCAGAGAAGCCGAGGCTCTGGAAAGGTCAAGGTTTAGGAAAAAGTAATAATTACATCAGGAGTAGAAGAATCTCAGTGAAAAGCTTGAATTGAGCCTTGTGCTAGATTAAAGAAAGAGGAACAACCATTATATGTGAAAGAAACACAAATCCTTCCTAGAAGGAGATACATACTTGGGTGCTTCTACATTTTTTTATATATTACTAACCTATGATGTTAGGAATCAAGATAGGATTTATATAGTGAAGGCTGTGGCAGTGTCAGAAAGGAGATTTCTGGGATAAAGGCAAAATACTATTTTGGGATATCTTTATATATTTTATACAGTAATTCACTTGAAATTTCATCCAACCTTTTAGCAAAAGGTTTTATACCATTATGTTTGTTCACTTCATTTTTAATACTTTACAAATTACATATGCACAAAATAATTTTAGTTCTAATGGTTCCTCTGCCTGAAGCAAAAGTTTTCTTGGGCTTTGCAAACAGGTGAGCCTATACATTTTTGTAGAACAACTACATTGAGATTTTTTTTTCCTTTTATTGAGTTTATTGGTCAATCTAGATCTACAATATAGTTACATTCATTACTGGGATCATCTACCTTCACATGACAGGTCTTGGTTCTCATTTTTTCCCCTTGTCCCTGTCCTCCCTTCACCACCTCCTCTCCTTACATTGAGATATTTCTTTTTTTCTTTCTTTCTTTTTTTTTTTTTTTTGTGGTACCGGGGATCGAACTCGGGTCCTTGCGCTTGTGAGGCAGGCCACCGAACCACTGAGCTAAATCCCCGGGCCTGAGATATTTCTTAATGTTAGGTCATAGCCCCACGTCTGAAATAAACCTTGTATTATATATTTTACTGTGCCTTATTGATTGATTTAACTTGCTAATAGTCAACTGAGATTTTTTTGCATCTATGTTTGTAGTCATTTTAGGAAATATCTTTAAAAAAAGATTTCTTTCAATAAAAGGCTAAAAGACAATAATATTTAGAACAATACTATGAGGTGTTACATAATGGTAGTGGCTCAATCTAGAGTTTTGGTGGTGGATGCAGAGAAAAATAAAGGGGCCATGATTGTGATTAGCTGTGGTAAAATATGAATCGATAGAAGTTGGGAATAGAAAAGAAGGATAACTTATATTTCCCTCTTATGTGAACAAAAGATGAGAAGGTTAGAGATTGGATTGTGGAAAGTTAAGAGATAAAAGTTCATAACACTAAGGTGAACTATAAATGTATATGCACCTCAAAGGAAAGAAATGTATCATTCATCAAAATGCCCAGCAGTTTTGAATGTCACGAGAGTGAAATCATCCACAGAGAATGTATATACAAAAAGTGGGGCTGGGCTGGAGCCCCAGGGAATCACATTTCCAGGTCTTGCTAGTCCAGAGAAATTTATAAAGCATACTGTAAAGGAATAGGTAAAGAAACAGGTGTAAAATCTGAGTGATTCTAGAATGGTTGAAATCAGAGACTGCACTTCAATAATACTTCAATTTTTCCAGCAGTATGCACTAAATTTATTTTTGGGATTTGTTCTACTCTATTAATATCCGAGTTACCCATTTCATTTCGCACTTATAGGTATTTTACATCACAAAATACAATTCTTTTATTACCATAAAAATTTTTATGTAAATTTTTGATTTTTGAGTTTAGATGTTCCCTCTCAATATGTGTCTCCTACAAATTTCATTAACAGAAACATACCATCTTATGGTATTCAATAGGAAGAATAATGGTCCCTCAAACTAGGTCCACATCCTATTACCTGAAAGCTGTGAACATGTTCCTTACATGCAAAAGGGACCTTGCAAATGTGTTTGTGAGTATAGACCTTGAAATGGGAGGATTATCCTGGGTTATCCAAATGGACCAATATAATTGTGTGAGTCTATTAACAATAACATTTCTGGCTTTGTAAGAGATATGAGGGAAAAGAGATTTTGAGGACATAGAGATTTCAAATGTAAGAGGAGCTTGATATTATTGACTTTGAAGATGGAAGAAGGCCATGAGTCAAAGAATACCCCATCCTCTGGACCTGGGAAAAGATCCTGAGCTAATAGCCTGCATGAAAATTGTTATGTTGGTCTTACAACCTCAAGGGACTAAATTGTGCTAATAATCCAGGTGATCTAGGGAAGCCCAGAGCCTCTAAAAGCAAACAACCTACAGACATCTTGATTTTAGCCTGTAGACTCAAGGTAGACTTTAGGTCTTCTGATTTAATGAATTGTAAACTGACAAGTTTGTTGTTCAAGCCACTAAATTTGCAATCATTTGTCATAGTGAGAATAGAAAACTAATCTAGGATATTTAGATGTGGGGGGGGAGTGTTTCAGGACTGTGAGAACTTTGCACATCATTGAAATGAGAACTTGGTTCTCTTTTCATTCTTCAGAGATTTTGCAACTAGAACTTTCTGATAACCTACTTCTTTAAGTGACTATTAGTTTGTGATTTAAAGAAATAATTAATTCATTTCACAGACACCAGAAGATTCAAATTTATAGTTTTTATTAGACAAGATGTCTTTTCAAGTAGATCTTAGTAACTAAGGTGATGATAGACTGCATTAAATACATTCAGTATCCAACATGAATGCACAGGTTGTGGCAAAGGTTCTGTACAATATATTTCTCATTTTTATATGCTAAGTTATTGAACAAAGGTCTGTTCTCTCTAAGTACAATGAACAATCATGCATTATTTTAATGTTAATTGCAAAACTGCATGAATTAACATGATTTGTAAGAAAAGTAGAAAAAGGAGGAATTTTTAATTCAGTAGTTTTTACTTTCTACCACTGAAACATTAAAAGGAAGTTAATAGTTAATCAACAGAAACTGAGTGCCTATCATTTTAAAACTGACTGGGTAGTTATTTTAATGATTGTCATTATCATAACATCTCTCTGCCAATATGGGATCTGTAATAGATGATACAACTCTCTCTTAATGTGATGCTTCTGAGAGTAAATGCCCTACATAGATTTAAATATCTGATGAAATCCATTTAAATGGTGACTCACAGCATTTACTAATATGTTTATTTTTCTGCTTAGCATATGCCAAAAAGCACCATTCTTACAAACTTCTTCTGTTTCTGGCTTCACATATTTTACCTCTTGTTAAGCTGTCTACTAATTGTGCCTCTGTCCAGTGCGTAGCTCTTTTACTCTGGTTCCTACAATTTAGTACAATGAATGCTGCCTTTAGTCTGAAAGAGTTAATATAGCTCCCTATGCATCTAATTTTATACACAAGAGTGACTTGGTCACTGGTGATGAGCTTGCTGGATATATAATATGGAGAATCAGTCATGTTGTGAATGTGGCAGTTAAATACTCTTTAATTTAGATTCTTGTTACAAGTGGGGAGTTTTAAAAGTGCTGATGAATTAAGAATTCCACTTAGAGCCAGAGTTAATGTTTGGCTATAGGGCTAATGTCTAGAGTATATTTAAAGCACCATGCATGGATATAGACATAAGTAGGAATAATTCATGCATCTGATGGATGGTTGGACTACATGTCTTGAAGATCCTTTTTAACTCTGATGGTGCACGATTCTATGCGTATTAGAAATCTAGCCCCGGAACAAATATGTATGAGCAGTCACACTATAAAATCAGGGTATAAAGAGGAAACTATAAAAATAACCAGAGTGTGGGGGGAAAGACGGACACTTAAAATGAAAGCTCTGTTCCAAATGGAGGCTTTAAACTACCTTGGAAATGGTTAGCTGTAACGTCTTTTGACTTAGGGCTTCCCAGTTTCTGGGTCTGGGGGATGAAGACTCACCTTATTTTTCAGGCAATTTTGGGGTCTCCTGAGATGACTATGCCATTATCATCTTCTGATATAGTTTGTAATGATGAAAATTAGTAGTTTTGAGTGATTCTGAATTTTATAAACACTCATGTGTATACCCCATTGTTTATTACATCAGGCCATTTTAAGTGTATGTATGGTTTGGGACAAGTAAGCCTGGGGTCCCACTGTGAGTACAAGGCTTCTGTTAGGAATTATTTATTTACAATGTCATTTCTTACTAGTAGGGGTTAATTCCTCAGTTGAAGTTTTAAAGGTGAGTCTGAGGTCCTTAAGAGCTATGACTAACACACATACAGCAATAGAAGGTCATCGATGTGATGTGTTGTTTAAAATCTCTCCATCAGGGCCAGTATTAAGGGCATTACATTAAACATCATAACATCTTAAGAATTATTATCATTATTTACAAATTCTAAAAACAAAACAGAACGATGTTAGATGATCAGTTTAAGGGCATCAGTTCCATCTGTACCTTTTGTGTTCCTACATTCTGTGTTCCCTTCACTAAATCATGATTATGTCTAAATACATACTGAAGTATAACCAACATTAGAAAATCCACATGAATATGTCAGAAAATTCTGTCTACTTGTAAACACATAAAATTTAAATGTACAACTTTTTCTCATACCTTCAGTAACATAAGGCATCTGACTGCTGCCATAGACTATCACGCAGTAAATTAGATAATTAAATACTTTTTTCTTTCTAAAAATTTATAGAATACTTTCCTTGTGCTGACAAAGATTATTTTACACATTTTACTACATTGCATTACACAGTAAAACTTTAAATTAGCAACTAATTTTACCTTCATTTTATATATGTAGACCCTGAAATATAAAATGTTAACTTATACCCCTTGTCTTATAAGTAGTAGCGTCAGCACCTAGAATTTGTGCTTAAGCAGTCTAATCCTGAAGTCTGTTCTTTACTCATATAACTTTAAATCATCATACACACTTTTCGACTAAATACTAATAATACGTGTAATAGTATACTTAGAAAGCACTGGGAAGACTTGGATTCCAATGACTTCAGTTTAACACCAACTGGCTGTGTGAGCAAGATCAACACAAGTACTTTGCCTCAGATTACAACTTTTAAATTTTCAACTAATGTCATATATATTAAAACATTTAGTTGCAACCTATGGGCAGTGATAAGGTAGTTATTGTATCCAATTACGTATAAATAACTAAACAAAAACCATGAAGTGTTACTATTAAAAATGACAGACCTTGCGTGTGGTCGTTTCTTGTTGCTACTCACCTCCTCCATCCATTAGATGATATAAGTACAATGGAATTCACACCTTTGAAATGAGTGGAGTTTGTAATTATGGATTTTAGAATGTTCCGGATACGGAATTTCTGGAATAATGTGTTTGAATATTCATTACATAATATATTCCAAAATAAGAGGTAAAACAACGAATATTGTTTGAGTGTCAACATCTCAAAACAGTGCCATCTTCTAATAAATTTAGTGAAATAAAAGATATATATCTAGACACACACACAGAGACATGTACACACGTGTGTGTGTGTGACAAGAATAAAATTTATATTAAATAAATTTTCACTAATTTGTTTTTGTTCCTTTCTCTTACCCTGGATAATTTCATGTACATATTGCTTTCTAAAGGAAATTATTTATGGAACTGGCATTTTGAGCTAATGATGCAGTGAATGGATATAAGAAATTAAGGAACCAAGAGAGGGCAAAGAAAAATGGCAACCTGGTACCAAGGGGAAGAAGGCGATAGCACACACGGCCATCGGGATTAGGCTCACAGCAAGGTGAGGATAGAACAGAGTCCAGGAGACATGATAGATTTTTGAGACATAAGAGAGGGAGTCAAGAAAGGTATGAGTGGCTGCGCTGAGAAAGGATTTTGAGGAAATAAAGGAAGTAGATTCACAGCCACTCATCCGTGGCTAGGCAGTTATGTGGAGAGGGAAGGGTGAGGGTGTGTATTCAGAGTGTGCTTTGTATGAATTTAAGCATTTTTATAACAATTGATTGTGTTTGAGCCTGCTGTAAAACCAAACATAAAAGGCCTCACTTTATTTAGCTTAAAAATATAATAGGACAAGAGTGGGTATGTGAGGTTTTGTTTTAATTTGATTTGCCATAAGTGTTTACTGATTTCTTGGTGCCTTTTTTTCCCCTTTAAGTAGTATTAGAGATGCCATGAATGACTTTTCTCAAATCCTTTTAAATGACATTTTAAGTTCCAAAGTATCTTTCTCTATGATTAGATTATTACTTTATATCTTTATTCAGCAGAATAATGCAACTTGATGTGTGAGGATCATTAAACAACATGCTAACGTGATTTCATACTCTTGTAACAGGAAGGCAGAGGCACTACTTTGTCTCCTTTGATAAGGGAGATATAACATCTTGTCTACAGGGAGCAAATTGACCTTGTGAACACTATAGTTAATTAAACGAAGACCGTAATTGAATGCCAGTTTGAACTAAAAAATGGTCTGCCATCTTCTGAGGCTCATGTAAAAACAAGAGAGACAGTCATTGTGCAGGTGTTTATGGGCTTGCCACTGGGTCATTGGAAGGGTTCTGTTGGCAGTTACACCCTTTTTTATACTGCATATGAAGAATAAGCTTTCTTCTTACAGAACGTACATATTATTTAATATCATAAAAGATATGTGGAGCATTGATTTAAAAGTTGCCCTGGGTTGAAGTGACCAGTGACAATTAGATGGTTGATCTTAGGAAGGGTTGTGAAGAAATTTACACATTTGGGACATAAATACTGCCATTAGCAACATTTCCTACTGATTAAAATAGTGAATTTCTATAGCATAAATATCGTAACAGAATATTTGTCAAAGTAGTTACAGTTGTGTACCTTAATATGTTTACCTATTCAAACAAAATGAGGGTGAATAATTTACATTCCTTTGTTTGGGAGACCTGCAGCCTCTTTTTATAGAGCTTATATCTTTATGGTCAGTTTGGAAACTAAACTGCACTTAATTTAAAAAGCTTTGAATTTGCTTTGTTCACATAGAGTTTGTCACTAGCTCCATACAATATCTTGTCAGTCACATTCAAGAGAAAATGTGTGAGGGAAAGAGTTAATAGCTTGATTCTGAGATTATTTTGGTCTAAAATTTGCAATAAAGTCTCAACTGTGGATTTTTGGTGAGTACACGCAGCAACAAGTAAGTCCCCCTAAACATCTTGGATGCAAATAATAAAGGTGACTTTGTGTTCTATGTCCTCTAGGATTGTGATGGTGTTCACCGTTCACAGAAAGTTATTTAAATATAATTTGTGACTTGTGAGAATGACAAGAGGATGTCCAAAATCCTTCATCAATTTCTATCAGTTGAGTTTTGAACAGTTCTATTACCCATTACATTTTAATTATAATAATAAACATGTCAGCTGACCTGGGTGATTAGTTCAATTAGACCAAGCTATTCTTAGCTATCTTATAAACCTCAAGATATTAATGGTCTAATTTTATTTCTCCAAGGGAATTATCTTTCAGTGATTTTTAAAGATCCTATCTTGTGGTTTTGCAGTATGAGCATGCAGCTCTAAGGGTCACTTTCATGGTAGAAATAAGCTGTAGAGTAGAGCAAGGGCTTTTCAATGTGTCAGCTGCAGAGTGGCACTTGAGATTTTTACTCATACTTCTCCCACTGAAGCTACTCACATTATCCTGAGTGCAAGTAATAATAAGACTGGTAATTTTTGTCTTACAGATGTTCAGAAAGAAGAATAAAAATTAATAACAATGAAGCCTGGTAATTGTTAGCACAACCATAAGGGCCTTATTTCTAACTATGAACAGAGCCCAGTAAAATTGCATATGATGTTTTGCTTGTTGTTATCTAAGCTTATTGGTCTTTTGAACCTCTGAGACTACAGAACTAAGTTCTGTAGAATTGGGACATCTTCGTTTTCTCATTAGCTTTTATAAGCTGCTTAGATCTTGTTAATTCCTAGTTATCGAAGGGTTGATTCAACTATTCGATTTCTAACATTGCTTTTAGTATTACTGGAATAGGAGGTATAGACTGGAATAGAAGACAAAATATTTCTGGCAGAATATTTACATGACAGATGATTTAAAATTGTGCATGTGTAAGTGAAGGGGACAGATTTCTATCACCATTAACTACTAACATTTAATGAGCACCTACTGGGTCCTTGATACTTTAAAAAGCGTTAATTGTGCTAGGAAGCTCAGAAATACTTTTAAGTAGAATTTTTAAAATTTAGATCAAGTTTTTTCAAATGGAAACATGAAACCTGATGTAATTTAAGTGAGCTTTGGATGGAGTATATGAAAACCTCACATCATATGCAAAATCTCATGTGTATATGTAGATATGAGTTTTTGCCTATATTCTCAATAGGGTATGTGTTTCAAAAAGATTGAAAAATTCCATATTAGGAGAATGACTCTATTTTGCATTCCAGATTATGAGCAGTACAGAATAAAAAATGAAAATGTCCTGCAAATATTAGATCTCTAAATTTTATTTCTGGTGTGCTATTGGTTAAAATAATTTTTAAAATGATAATTTTAGGTTTAAAGTATACACAAGGTATTATTTTGAAGCTTAAAACTCAGAATTATTGACTGGTGCCTTGCATCCTAAGAGTTCTGTTTTTTTTTTTCTTTTCATCCAATGATAAACTTTTTATTAGTGCATTACAATTACTTACTCACTATTTTCCCAGTGATTGATTGACATAGCCTTAGCGTAAATTGAGAGGAATTTAATAAAATGAAGGAAATTGCCTGTAACTGCGCCCTCCCCTTGTCCAACTCTCATGCCCTAAACTTACCTTTTTTCTTTTACTCCTGTTTTCTACCTGTGCTGTGAAAACCAATGTTCACAGTGCTGCTGTTCTCTAATTGTTCACTTAACAAAAGTGTCTGATATAGCATCTCAGATACGGATACAAATGCTGCTTATGAGACTCAAAACAGTGAACAGAAGAGAAAGCCTTAGGCAATAAGATTTAAATAATGCAACACTTTGAGAGAAATGGAGAAACAAGCTTTAAGAAACCACATTGTTATGGGAGACAAGATACATAAATAAATTAATAACAATGAAAGTTTTAAGATTAAAGTATTTTAATACAGTTATTTTGCGTACATTTATATGAAAATTCTATGTTTTGCACTAGCGTTTTAGGAATAAAATGTATGCAATGATTAGTAATTCTTTCCTTGAGCACTAATAAGATAACTATTAAATAGTTCAATAATAAATTAACTTTTGTGTCTTTTAAGAATTTAGAAATTGATTTTAAAAAATAGTACAACCAGTAGATCGAAATGATTAATTTAACACTTTTGCTCTTCCTATAGTATTTCTTTGCTTTATTAGAATATTAATACTTCAAGTCTTAAATTCCATCTATCTGTCTTGAATGACTTTCCTTTGAGCAATTCCTACGAAGTATGAAAGCCCCAATTTTTTGAGTTACATTTTTTTTTTTTTTTTTTGTACCGGGGATTGAACTCGGGTCCTTGCGCTTGCAAGGCAGGCCACCGAAGTGCTGAGCTAAATCCCCGGCCCCCCAGAGTATTACTTCTTAAATCTTATCTTTTGTAAAATAACTCTGAGCCTTTTTTAATTCAAATTTTCTAGTTTATATAAATACTCATCAAATGTAGAATAAGCGAAGACAGCAGGTTAATGTTGAGGAGAGACATATTTGTACGGAAATCCACATTGAATGAAACTAAGTGACAAAAACAACTGAAAGCAAAGTCTACACTTAACTAATATGTTTTATTTTCATATTGATATTACTTTTATTAAAATTGTTTCTGGAAAATAAACATATGAGTCCTTCATCAAATCGAAAGATGGCAATATGTAAGTCTGACCTTTGAGATAGTCTGGCCATAAACACGTGCTATGGATTTCAAGAGCCTGATTAACTTGTCCATGCTCAGAAAATACTGTCTAGTTTTCTAATTAGAAAACAAGAAGCAAAGGGAAAATTAACTTTAAGGCTTGGTTTACCTTTCTTTCCTAACATATTCTGTGATAATTTTTAACATGGTGCTCACCCTCCTTCTTTCTCTATTTCCATCTTCCTAAATTTGAATTCCATGTTGGATACTGAATCCATTTTATTTCCAAGTCAAATATACAAATACATGGCAGTCCTCAGGTGATCACATAAGATCCACTTTGCTTGCCAGCTTCTATGCTCTTGTACTTATATTTTTGTTATGATTTGTGTGTAGAGTACACACACTTTTCATTGTCAGTGGACAAATAGCATAATACAAAAGTTGGTATATGAAATTGTGTCAACTCACTTTTGATATTTTGTGAGCCAGTTTATAATGGCCCTTTCCGAAGAGGAGAGCTGAAAGCAAAATTTGCCATGCTGAGTGAAACTGACTGTAACCGCACCCTCCCCTTGTCCAACTCTCATGCTTTAAACTTACCCTTTTTTCTTTTACTCCTGTTTTCTACCTGTGCTGTGAAAACCAGTGTTCACAGTGCTGCTGTTCTCTAATTGTTCACTTAACAAAATTGTTTGATATAGCATCTCAGATATGCATACAAATGCTGATTATGAGACTCAAAACAGTGAACAAAAGAGAAAGCCTTAGGTAATAAGATTTAAATAATGAAACACTTTGAGAGAAATGGAGAAACAAGCGTTAAGAAACCACATTGCTATGGGAGACAAGATACAAAAACAAATAAATTAATAACAATGAAAGCTTCACACATCACTGCTATCATTTCCGTTAAGTAGATTTGAAAGCATTTGCAGTGAAGTGGAATGAACAACTATAAAACTGAGTACAGGAGGATACCATTTTGTAGCATCTGTTCTTACCTGGTACCATATGAACAGTTTCTTTATATGAAGAGGTAATTGGCCAAACAGCAAATGCTAGATCCTAATGCAAGCCAATGCCAAAGCAAAAAACAAAAACAAAAATAAAAGGACAATGAGGTAGTCATTCACCTTCAGTCTTAAACTCAGATCTTTCTTGCTAATTTATCTCTTTCCATATCAATAGCCGCAAAAGTTTACCATGCACATGCCACCAGAAAATTGAAGCTTTTACAAGGACATAATACCATATTTCAATGTCATTTATTAGTAATGTATAATAAATAATACACTACAGTTATATATCTATATGTATCTTAGGTTCTGAATATCCTACACTTAACTATATTTCCTTTTGTCATTATTTGAAATACTTTACAATATATATCATATAAGGTTTTTAGGTGAATGTCTAGAATTTCTAGTAAATTAGTGTTATTTTACATTAGAAAACAAAAAAGTACAATTCACATTTCATCGTTTATTGTGCATGTATTTTTCTCTTTAGACTATAAATTTCTTGTTCGGGAAGGATTCAGTTTTTTCTCTTTCAGAATTTTAGGTATTGCACAGCATATAGTGATTAATTGTTTTTGCCTGGAATTATAAACAATGAAAACTTGTCAAAAGTTGAAGTACCTCCTATTTTACAAGCTACAGTGATGAGCCACTGCCAGAAATAAACAACGATTGAATGAAGTTGGTGACCTCTCCTTTGTGACTGTTCTCCAGGCTTTTCAAGTTCAGCGTGCTTAAAACTGCGCTTCTCCAGCGTTCACCGAGACAGACGGCACAGTCACTTGCTTCATTCACCATTGGCAATATCTTGCTTCTTTCCATTCTCCCAGTTCTCATATAAATTCTAACCGATCTGCTTATTGATCACTTTTTAAATCCGTTCACTTCATCGCCTGTTTTTCTATCAGATCTGTACATTAGCATTTCTCAGGAAGGTTGTTTCAATAGGATATTCAAACTTGAATCATTTTTTCAGAGTGCAACCTAGGGTACTGTGGATGAAGTCCTAGCTACAACCTCTGGTGATTCCATAAAATGTGCTGCTCGAGACTTCTATACAAAATTCTAATCACTCAGTGGCTCTTTCAAAATATGTTGTAAAAATTTCTTCAAATTCCATTTAATTACTAGTGGAGAAATATGAAAATTCATTTACCTGATTGAAGATAGTGTGTTACACTCTGGGTTATTCACTTTTCTTCTTTATGGTGGGTACTACTTCTGAACTCATTTTTACTGCAAGTCAAATAAAAGCCTATGGCTTGTGTATGATCTCTGATCAACAGAAATCTTTCAAAGTAGTAATTCTCTGCAAATAAGTTTCTCTATAACTGTTGCTTCCATTTCTAGTATAGTCTCTCACAGTCAAGGCAAATATAAAATAAAGATTGAATTTCTGAGATAGTATGGAGATTTTTAAAGTACTTAGCAATTATATACAAAGTCTGAATTAATATTATTTGAAGCAATAAAGATGGTGATTCTGGGCACACAAGAACAGCACAACTTTATTATTGAAATGAAAATAAAAATAAACTCACCAATAATGTCTTATGATACAAAATATCCTTATTTCTATGGCATAGAGACCAATCCAGCAAACAGAGTTAAGAAAATGTGTAAATGTTAAGGGAAGCAAAAGTCGAATCAAAATTAATATAACAATCTAAAAATAATTTCTATGTTGGATGTTTCCATCCAAGGAGAGCAAATTTGATCTTGTGAAATTGTTTCCTTCTTTTCCTTTAACAATCATATCTTTTCTAAACCTTTGAAACACACACACACACACACACACGCACACGCACACACACACACACACACACACGCACGCACGTACAAACTACAAAACAAATAAACAACCGGTCAGAATCTGACTTAAGGCTTTCTGATACCGCATGAGAGTAGGAAATGAGCTGTCTCAAAGCCAAATTTTAAGTTTATATTCCTATGAACTTCTATAAACTATACATTACCTGTACATTACAATAAATTCTTCTCTCCCCCAAGTTAAGATTGTTCTTTGTAGCATAACATTTTAGATTGAAACTAAGCAATGAAAAATATCTCCAAGACAGGCAGAAAGGAAGACCTCTGATATATGTGTCAGGTGTTTTATCCAGTGTTTTGCTGGATTCTCTATACACCACTATATGTCAATACTCAAAGCAAATGTAGCCAAAGAAAAGGAATTATATCAGGATGCACCCTGATCTATGGTAGAAAATATACATTTGATGATATGGACCATTTTTCAAATGCTGCCAGATGCTAACTGAGCTTAGCTTCAATAAGTATATGAATTTTAAAGACTTATTTCTTACTATGCTGATTTTGGTCAGAAATATTTTCCTGAGAATTTCTCCATTTTACCTAGTCTTGCAAATTTATATTATGATTTATGTATTTTTAAGTATCCACATATACTGTGGACCCTAAAGATCTTTTGTTGACTAATATTGTAAAGAAATATTTCTCTTTGCTCTTTTATTATTTGTTGACTTTTGTGGGGGATTGTACCCACAAAAGAATCCAGAAAGAATCCTTTGTTTATGATATTAAATGGAATAATCCTTCCAGGAAATTATTTATTTATTTAGATGTTCTTTAATTTCTTTCAGTAATGTTTTAAAATTATCACTGTAGATGTCTTGAATAACTCTCACTACATTATGTCTAAGGTTGTAATGTTTTTGATTCTTTCAATAACATTCTTTTATGATTTTATTATCTCATTTTAGTTATTATTAATACTTTTAATTTTTGTACAAATTTTTGTACACTTATTAATTCTAATATGTGGCTTAAACATATTTTCAACATATATGATCATTTGCCTTCAAATAATGATAGTTATTTTCTTTCCACATTTTAAAGATTAGTCTATTCCTTCTAGCTTGACTCTGTTTCTGCTAAAAAATTACATGTTACTCGTATGAGACACATTCAAAGTAAATGCTATTTTAATTCCTCCTGAATTTATTCTTTGCTTGATCCCTGATTGCTTTTGTGGGTGCTTACTTAAGTCATTGCTTTATGTGTTTCAGTTTTTAGATAAGTATCTTGGCATTATTGAGCAATTCTTTATTAGTTTTTTTGAAGAATTCAAATAAGCACTCAATTGTTTCATAATTTTCTATACAATCTTTATAATTTCTTTTGTGTTTTTTCCACCTTAGTTTTTTTTTGTTTTATTCCTTGTATATTTTTAACTATTGAGTTACTTTCACGTAATTTAATCTATTATTTTATTAATCTACTGAATTCCTTACTCATCATTTTTAGAATTTCACTTGATTTTTAAAGTTTTAAAATTATTACTGAAATTCTCTGTACTATCATCAGATTTCTTAAATATAGTAATTTCAATAATTTAAAACTGACAGTGTCAATACTTGATTTTTATAGGTTTATATCTGTTGTCTGCCATTTTAAAACATTTTATATGGTTTCATTGCCTGGTATCCCTAGTAAATTATGAGAAACACTGGACATGTCTTTTGGAAATGAAAATTGTTGGAAATATATTCTGGATGTTATCTTACCACTAAGAGAATTTACTTTTTTTTGTGACCAGCCACTAATGTAGTTACATTTTATAAAAGTCAAGGATTGAGCGAAATCCTAAGGGGTGTAAATCGCTCAGAGAACTGCTCTGATTGGGTAACACGTGATGCGAAGCCCTGCGCTTCTGTGTCCCCAATCGAAGCGTTCTTACCCCTGAACACTCTCTCCTCTCCATATACTTCGATGAAAGAAATCCCTGCTCAGTCAGAATGAAGTATCTAGAGCACCTCTCTCCCCTTGCAACTGTGAAATCAAAAGATGCTTCAATAAAAATACCGAGCCCAGTACATTTTCCTTGTGCAGCCTTTTCTGAAATGGGAATATTTTACCTGAAGTTCTATGTCTACAGGAACAGAGTCTACAGGAAGGTAATTCCCTGTTAGTGGAACAGATCGTGCAGGACTGGGTCTCTAAGTCCATGATGGCTAAGAATGTTTTGATTTATGTAGAAACTATTAGTAATCTTTACCTTAAATAGAAAAAGATATTCAACAGATATCCAAGACAAAAGTGGATATAAAAACATTTCTTATGAACAAATGCAAGGAAAAAATAAGTTATTCCTCACCGTGTGAGTGATCTAATATAACAACAACAAGACCAAAAAACAAAAAACACACAAAAAAACAGGAAATCTGTAGCTAGCTTAAAGTACCCTGGCTAATGGGCCTGTCTCATCCTATTCTAATTAAGGCTTATCCATTTTAATTTTACTAAATGTCATTAACTGAAACAGTAAGTTTAACTAGAAAATTTTAGTTTAAATTTACTCAAGAATTACAAGAGCATAAGTATGCTTCTTAAGAACAATTATAGTAATGTAGTACTTGATTTTTTTTCTCTAATAAATAGCACCATATAAAGAAGTAACTTTCCCGGTACCAAAAAAAAAAAAAA
>NW_022900915.1:29656745-29667384 GCF_012274545.1 Fukomys damarensis | reverse complement strand
ATATATTTACATGTGAATCATAGAAATAAAATATTTCATCTTATGCTGTGTTAAATATTAACTAATAATTAAATAACTGATAGTTTATTTAATACATGACATATCTGAATTACTTTTATATTTTCTATTATGCATAAGATTTAAAATAACAATTTACACAATTTTACCTTTAAATTATCCTTTAGCAAAATAATTGATTACTATTCTCTCTCTCTCTCTCTCTCTCTCTCTGTTTTGTGTTTTTTTTTTTTTGTACTGGGGGATCTAACTTAGGACCTTGCACTTTTGAGGCAGGCAGCACTAGTGAACCAAATCCCTGTCCCTCCATTTTATATTTTCATGAAAAGAATGGTTTAATAGTTTCAGGATATGACTATTTTCACTTGTTTTATATATATATATATATATGTGGTCATATATATTACATTTTTATTACATAAGCTACATGGTTATTCTTTGCAATTGAGTGGAATTAATTTTACTATGATGGGGCACTAGGTATTATGATTTATTTTACTTTTGTTTGTTTATTTGTTTGTTTTTGTTTTTTGAGACAGGGTCTTACTATGTAGTTGAGAATGACCTGGAACTCACTATGTAGCCTAGGCCTGTCTTGAACTCACAGCAATCCTCCTGCCTCAGCCTCCCGAGTGCTGGAATTACAGGCATGCGCCACCACGCCCAGCCTACCTTTTACTTATTTAACGTAAGGTAATTTTTATCATTGAATGGCACTTCAATTTTTTTCTTTTTCTTTTCTGTGTTTTTTGTTTGTTTGTTTTGGTTTGGTTTGGTTTTGGGGACAGGGTCTCACTATGTAGTTGAGACTGACCTGGAACTCACTATGTAGCCCAGGCTGGTCTTGAACTCACAGCAATCCTCCTGCCTCAGCCTCCCAAGTGCTGGGATTACAGGGGTGTGCCACCATGCCCTACGCCACTTCTGCTTTTTAGAATATATTAGATCTTTAGGTCATCAGTAATGTGTACTGAGATCTGCTTCCAGGTGAAATGCTGATGAAATCTTCAGTATGAAATCTAGGAGTTAGAACTGACAGTGCAGGTGAAATATGCTAAGCTGCCTATAACTTTCTTAGTACTTTAAATGCATGGCATTAAGTAAATACTAAGAAAATGTGTTCACTTTCACAGAATCTGACTCTTCTTGATAACACTGAATTTTTTCTGTATAAATGTATTTACAAAGAAAATAAAGAACAAAACCAGAAAATATAATAAAATACATTAGTTATAAAATTACAAATTTGAAGTAACAACTGCTGATAAAATATCATTACCAAATTTTAATGTTCTTCTTTTAATTGCATTAATTGTATCTGACCTCCTGTAGATAAGACCAAACTATTAATGTTTTGAATAACATTTTATTTTCTATTTTTCCCTTAAATATATGATTTCAATAATTAATTTATTTGATTTTAATAGTTTTTTTTTTTGTGGTACTGGGAATCAAACTCAGGACCTTGCACTTGCCAGGCAGATGAGGAGCCACTGAGCTAAATCCCTGGACGTGAGTCGTTAGGTTTCTAAAAGTACAAAGTATAAATGGACATAAAACAAAATGTTTTTCTTCTGTTTTGGATTCCCAGTTTTAAGTCTCAGCATTACTACATAGTATGTTGGGATTTTGCAAGCAATTTCCAAAGATTTTTGTGACCAACAACACATATATGAAATATAGATGTACAATTTAAGAAAAAGTATCATATCTGTCATTCTTTTGGTATGAATGTACTTGATAAAAAGGCAATTTTATTTCAAATTTTTAGGTTGAAGACAATTCAAGAAGGTATAAGAACTTTTGACTTTATCAATTAAGAGGTAATTATATTTAATTTTCAAATTTTAACTCACTGCTGTTTAAAAATTAAGAGATTTGATGTCTACGAAGAAGTCAACATGATAAATCCAAAGATGTTTAATTCAAGGATTGGTTATAACTTCAGACTTCTATATTGTTTTCATCTTTCTGCTAAAACAATCTCAGCAAGCAATCTCCTTCCAAGTAAGTGCTTATGTTTGCAAGAAGCTGGAGTAGTCTCAGGTTTATATCCACTGATATAATGACCAGGCAAAATAAGGACATTCTTTCATGTGTTCCCATTAGTGAGAAGCCTTTTAAAGAACTTTTTCCTGAGTAATATTCCATTTTATAGAAAAATCACATCTTCTTTATCCAGAAGATCCTAATAAGATTACTGACATTTAGAAATGGGAAGAAAGGAGCTAAAGGTGTAGGGAAGGTGGGATGCGTAGGGGAAGAGTAAAAAGGGAAAAGAAAAAAATGTGAGAGAATGAAAAGATGAAAATAAAGTGTTTGTAGATGGGGAGGGGAGGAGAGGGTGAAGGGAGGGCAGGGACAAGGGAAAAAATGAGAATCAAGACTTGTCATGTAGAGGTACAAGATCCCAACAATGAATGTAACTGTACTGTATCCCTAAAATGTACCAATAAACTCAATTAAAGCTGAAAAAAAAAAAAAAGAATTTTTTCCTCTCTAGCACAACCTACTACCATCATTTAGCACTGGCCAAAATGTCATGTGCCTATGAGCAAATCACTCACAGTGAGATTTCTTTCACTGTTGTAAACCAAATAAATTTTTACCTTTTCTTTCCATATTTTTATTAGTGTGTACTGGTTAAACAGTATATATTGATTATTTTCATTTTGGCCAATTTACACATGAATACAACATACTTTCATTGCCTTTCCTGTTGATCCCTTCTCCTCCCCTTCCCCTGCTTTCCTCATATTTTCTGAATGGTTTCAATCTGCATAATATATTTTGGTCATATTCACCACCCACAATTAACCACCATTACAATTTTACCACAAAGTTATGTTGTAAAAGAACAAATTCTAATAAAATTCGGGTCTTTGCCACCAAAAGGAAACGCAGAATGAAAACTAATACTGTTTTTTTCTATACTGACAATCAGAAAAAAATAAACAAGAAAGCAAACACACTTAAATTTTGATTAATGGGGGAGATAAACCATGGAATAAATGTGTGAATAAAAGAACTGAAGACTATAGAGAAACAAAAGTGTACTGATGGATAGATTTTCCTTAACCACTCGGTAGATACACGTTTTAGTCTGCCAAGACT
Organism: Fukomys damarensis; assembly: GCF_012274545.1. Taxonomy (NCBI): domain Eukaryota; kingdom Metazoa; phylum Chordata; class Mammalia; order Rodentia; family Bathyergidae; genus Fukomys; species Fukomys damarensis. Next base: position 29,664,252 of record NW_022900915.1, on the reverse strand, counting down.
GCCATAGTAACACACAATGGGTTGAACAGCTTTCTCACCGAAATTAATTTTTTCACCATTCAGGAGGCTGGAAGGAACAATGTGCACTTGTGAGGTAATTGTTCCTGGTGAGGCTACTCATCCTGCCTTGTCTCACTGCATCTGCATTTGGGTTTTTCCTCTGTGCTGATACAGAGCGAGGTAGTGAGAGAGAAAGGAAAAAAGAAAGTGGGTTTGGTACAGGGAGAGAAATAACAGAATTCTGGTGCCTCTTGTCTCTTCCTACAAGAACAGCAATCCTGTCAGAGCAGAGCCCCACACGAGATTTCATTCAAATTTAATCACCTTTAACCAAAAATAATCACATTGAGGGGTACAATTCCAACATACAATTGTTTGGGGGAAGACACAAATCAGTTCATAGCAATATGCTTTTATTTACTAGGTATGTATAATTTTAGTAAAAAATTATGACGTGAAATACAGTATAGAGAAAAACAATGATTACAAGACCCCTTTCCTAATCTCAGGGGAAACAAAAAACTCTAATGTTGCATTAATGCCTAAATGTGTATTGCCGACCTTTTGCTAGCAAACATAAGCATAGCATCTTTAGTAACTATGATTTGAGGCTTCTAACAACTGAAAATGATTTAGACAGTGAGCTAGGGACACTTTCAGTTTGCCCTTTGACTGGTTTTATCACCCAAACATAAACAGGACATGTTGCCCTGCAGCAGAGTTAATCGTTTTTGATTCTGCAGACCTTTGAAGCTATAATTCCTGGCCCAAGGTCAAGCAAAGGAGAGATCCTCAGAGCACTTCTAGATCTTTGCTGTTTTCTCCAGGAAGAAGGCTTTAATTTCTGATCCACTGAGCTGAGATAGAATGACCCCTTTGAGACGAGACTCAATTCTGGAAATGCTGAACTTTTGTTAAATGTTTGGTTATGTTCTTTAAACCATGATAGAGTAAAGATTATTATGGAAAGGGCCAGACCAATGATTTACAGGGGATAAAATCCTAAAATAATATTGCTTTCATGTGGAGATAAACTTAGTTTCCAAATTTGGAGTACCAGGAAGGGCAGTTGGCAGATAGTACTACTCGTTGTGCAATTATTTTACACTATAGTTCCTAAAGGAGGTAATAGAATTTTATCTGAAATTATTTTCCATGTATGATAGTGGAGGAATGGGATTTAAATAAAGTATAATTAGAATTAGAATAAAGAAACTATTAAAACCGTTGATGAAAAACAATACTATTGAAAATGTTACTTTTATAATTTGCAGAGCTAGAGGCTAGTTGGCAGGATTCTCTGAATCAGAAATCAGAATACAAAAAATTCTCTCATGCTGGGCTGTGTCAGTTTTAGAATATAGTCAAATTCAAAAGTTTTCTAATTTTCACTTTTGGAATTTATATATCATTGTATTTCTTTAACTAGAAAATCACAGGGTTTTTAGGTCTTCACATATCATTTTTGTTTGTTTCCTCATCATCTTTAACCCTCTCATAACATATTAATAAGGGGAAAATGATATATGGGTAGCACAAATTATGACATAATTTATATAAAAATCAGCTATAGAAGGCAAAGAATGGAGCCATGATAGATCAACAGAGGTGGCATTATTTAGAATTCTGGAAAAGGTTTATTTTTTTACCTGAATAATATTATAGTTTTCATAAATACTCTGAAAACATTAAGAGAAGCTAGAAAAATAGGATATTATTTGAAAATTCATGAGGTGTATTGAGGCTACAAACTACAGGAAACTAGCTCACATCTTCCATAACGAATGTCCTCTCACATGCAATATTTTAAAAATTGAGAAACCAGGAACTTATTTAAAGCATTAAATTATTTTACTGTGGTGTGCTTTGCTGTAGAGACTTGATTAATTTTCATATTATGGTATAATTGCTGAAAAATATTTGAAATTTTGATCTCAGTCATTATTACAAAGGTATTTAGAGTATACATCATATAAATATAATGAATCATTGCTTGAGTTGTTTTAGTTTATCCACTACTTGTCCAATGTCCTTTTGCTGTTCTAACATCCATCCAAAGTACTGAATTACAATTATTGGCCATGTTTTCTTCAGTTCCTATTGTTTACTAGAATTTTTTATTTTTGATATCCTTAGTAGTTTTAAGGAGTACTGGGCAAGTATTTTGTAGGAAGTTCCCTGTTAGAATTTATTGGCACTTTCCTAATAGTCAGACTGGGGTTGTGCGTTTTGATTAGGGGAACTGCCACGAGGTAAAAGGGTGTTCTCACCACATCATACCCTTGTGTGTGCTGCCAACATGATTTGTTGTTATTAGTATTGACCTTGACCACCTAGTTGAAATAGTGTTGGTCAGATTTCTTCACTCTTAAGTTATAATTTTGCCCAATTCCCATACTCTACTCTCTGGAATAACTTACTATGTATAAGTAGCAGATATGTAACCTCTCCTTCCTTGAGGATGAAGCATCTACATAAATTATGTGGAGCTCTTTTGTAATACATATATGTCCTGTGCCCTTTATAATATTTTTATATAACTATGAATTCATGCATTTTCATTTTGTACTGGAATGAGGTAATATGCTGATTAATGTCATATCAACATTTCCACATGCAAACATAAGTATCAGTATTAAGTTACTGTGACATTATAAAAAATGTTTAATCCACAATGACATGGTTCACTCCAGCACTGTCTCCTTATTCATATTTTTTTTTCTCTCATTGAGTCTATTGGTACATTTTAGGTTTATAGTACAGTTACATTCATCATTGGGATCTTGTACCTTTACATGACAGGTCTTGGTTCTCATTTTTTCCCCTTGTCCCTGCCCTCCCTTTACCCCCTCCTCCCTTCCCTATTTACAAATATTTTATTTCCATTTTCTCATTTTTTTTCTTTTCCCTTATTCCCTTTCCCCTACCCTTTCCACTTTCCCTACGCCTTTAGCCCTTTTCTTCCTATTTCACATTGTTAATTATATCATTAGGATCTTATAATTCTTTTGGAAAGATACCCAGGCAGATGAATGGTTGGGTCAAATGGAACCTCTAGCCCCAGCAAATCCTCAGTAGAACAGGAACTAGCAGAAAGAATCATTAACTGGGATCTTGTTTTACTAAAAACATCTGCACTGCAAAAGAAACCATGAACAGAACTAAAAGACAACCTACAATGTAGGAAAAAATTTTTACCAGCTGGTACTTAAACAAAGGACTCCTATCTACAATATATAAAGAACTCAAAACAATCAGCACCCCGCCAAATATAAAGACCCAATTCAAAAATGGACATCTGAAATAAACAGATATTTTTCAGACAAAGAAGTAAAAGCAGCAAGTAAATATATGAAAGCATATTCCACATTACTGGTCATTCGAGAGATGCAGATGAAAACAACAGAGATTCCACCTCACCCCACAAAGAATGGCTGCTATCAAGAAATCAACCAATAACAAATGTTGGTGGGGTTGTGGGGAGAAAGGAACCCTCCTCCATTGTTGGTGAGAGTGCAGACTGGTGCAACCACTATGGAAATCAATATGGAGATGCCTCATATTTGTATTTTAGCTTTGATCATGAGAAATCTTGCACGTACAATTCATTCATTGTTCAATTCCAATATTCTTGTATAGTATAGTAGTATCAGAATTTTTACCTATGCCATTGTGGGAAAGAAATGTATCCACTAAAATACATTATGTGCAGTTCCTCTTGCCTTTTGCCTCATAGACTGCACTTATTTCTAAAACTACTTTAGTAAATTCCACTTCCTCCTATCCCTTCCACACAAGTGTAATGCTGGTAGATGATCTTGTCACCCCACAAGTTTCTCTCTGGCATCTACAGTCTTTTAAATGACGTATTAAATTTCACTTTGTGTTGTGTCATTGTTCTCCATTAGACTGGCATACAGAGCAGTTTTAGTTCTCTAAAAATCTGCTGTGCTTTATATATTTAACACTCCTCATCTGGCCTCAAGTCATCAACGACCTTACAACCAACTCCACAGTTTGTCCACTTTAGAATATCATATAATTTTTTTGTTTGTTTGTTTGTATTTTTTTTAGACAGGGTCTCAATATGTAGTTGAGACTGACCTGGAACTCACTATGTAGCCCAGGCTGGTCTTGGACTCACAGCGATCCTCCTGCCTCAGCTTCCTGAGTGCTGGGATTACAGTCATGTGCACCACGCCCATTTTAGAATATTATATAATTGGAATAACAAATACCAGAATAGTTCTAGACTGGCTTATTTCATTAGTAATATTTGTTGAAGTTCAGTTAATGCTTTTTTGTGTCATACTTACTAATTTCTCTCTCACTGTGATAGTCCATACTATGGATGCCCTATGTATTGTTTCTCTCTTTTCATATCGAAGAACATCTTGATTGACTTCTAGATTTGATGATCATGAATTGTTTTTTGTGTGGAAAAAAATGCCCTGTGTCAAGATATCTTCAAGTCAGTTGCTTGAATATCTAAGAGATGGATTTCCATAAAGATTGCATCCAGCTTTGTGAGAAACGGGTAAGCTTCCTTCTGAGTGGTTGTGTCACTTTATATTCCAACCAGTACTGAATTACATATCTTAGTTTCATTTCTTTGCTATCAATTTGTATTGTTTTTAAACTTTATTTGTTCTAATACATGTAGAATGGAATCTCATAGTTGTGGTATGGAATTTCCTAGGAGCTAGTGATGTTTAACATCTTTTTAAATTCTTTCTTTCTTTATTTTTTTGTACCGGGTATTGAACTCAGGACCTTACACTTGCAAGGCAGGTGGCAGAGTCACTGAGCTAAATCCCCAGCCCCCATCTTTTTCCATTTTTATTTCCTATCCTTGTAGTCTATTATTGAGATTTAACAGTTCTTTGCACGTTTTGGGTTCAACTCACTTACAGATACATACATGTATTGCAAATATTTCCTTCCAGCTTCTGGCTTGTTTTTTCATTTCCTTAAGTTTCATTTTTTAGCAGAATACCATTTTTAATTTTAATAAAATTCAAATTATCACATTTTTCTATTCTGCATTGTGCTTTACTATTGTATTTTGAAAGTTATTGACAAACCAATAATTTCTCCTATATTGCATTCTAGCAGTTTTATAATTTTGCATTGAACCTTTATATCTGTGGTAGTGTTTAGGTATTCTTTGGAAAGGTTTGAGGACCGTGACTAAATTCACTTCTCTGTGTGTGTGTGTTTGTGTGTGTGCATGTGTATGCATGTGCCTGAACATCTATTATTCCAAGGACCATTTGTTGAAGGTGATCCTGAAAGCCTGGCTTAAGAGTAAGGCTCCAGTCTGTTCCCATCTGCCCTTTCTCTGTGGCCTCCCGCATGACCTGTTGTGTCCTGCAGAGTGGCAGATGGGTGTGGAGTGTCCAGCAGTGGGTGGCAGGTATATGCAAATGCTGGATAACTTGAAGTGAGGACCTTCTTCATGCTCCTGAAGAGAGGACACTATGGCACATGCTCAGTCTCTGGAGGTTTTAGATGCCTTCCGCTGAATTAGAGTATGGACTCCATCGAGAGGTGCATCGCGTAGGCTTGTGTGGCCACAAGATGAATACCAAATAATGTCACGTATTGGTGAGTCTAAAAGCATGAAGGCAAACATTCTAAAATAAGGAAAACAAAAGTTTGTGGTTTGTTCCTTTGTCAAAAATTAGTTTACTAGGGGGTTACGGGTTTAGATCAGTGGTGCCACACCTGCCTCGCAAGTGCAAGGTCCTGAGTTTGATCCCTGGTACTGGAAAAAAATTTGTTTCATATATTCATAGTAAATTCATGTAAATTTATATTTGTTTTGTTGGTACTGCAGATCAAACTCAGGACTTCACGCTTGTCAGGCAGGAACAGTACCACAGAACTACATCCCCAGCCCTGATTTTTAAATTATGTTTTATGGAAACTATATGTACATTTAAAAAATATTATGTGGAATCAATTACTGTAGGTTTATAGTTAAATCAAAGTCAATAGTATCATTAGTATGATTGTTCTAACTCACTATTGTGGTGCATCTACTCTAATGTTGCTTGCTGTCTTTTCAATCTGCAGATCAGCTTGAGAAATGACACCTTAAAGATATTGCATGCTCTAATTTTTTAATACAGATATACCCTTATTTTTAATAGCTATTTCTTTAATCAAAGTTTAGTAATTGTCAGTGTATAGATTCTGTACATATTTTATTATACTTATTCCTAAGCATCTCTCTTTTTTATTTTTAGAGATGTTATTATAAGTGGTATTGTGATTTCCATTTCAAACCACAGTTGTTCATTGCTGGTAACAGGAAAGCAAATGAATCTTATATGTTATTCTTGTGTTTTGCAATCTTGCTATAATGATTTGCTACTTGTTGGAGTCTTTAAAAATATGTTGAGATTTTCTTTTCATTCTTTTTTTTTAATTACACTTATTTAAATGGTACACAAAAACATGAAATTGTACTAATTTACGGGATGAGATATTTTCATATAGTATGTGGTGTAATATTCAAATGAGGTTAGAATATTATGTCATGCATAGACAAATACCGCTATCTCTTGCTTCTTAATGTTTACATATTTTTTCTTCTTGTCTTACTGCACTCTAATATTTGTAGTAAGATGGTGAGTACCAGTAGTGAGAGGGGCATTCTGCTTTGTACCTGCTATTACGGGCTCCATATAATATTCTTTATTAGTTGAGGATTCCTCTATTACTAGTTTATGAGAATTGCTTATCTATCATCAGTGACACTGGATTTTTATAAGATTCTTGTGGTATTTGATATAATCACTTTTAATACCTTAATTTATAGATCTAGTGGATTACTTGACTGCTTTTCTTTTCAGCTTTAATTGAGTTTATTGGTACATTTTAGGGATACAGTACAGTTACATTTATTGTTGAGATCTTGTACCTCTACATGATAGGTCTTGATTTTCATTTTTTCCCCTTACCTCTGTTTTGAATATGCAACATGTCTTGTGTATTTGGAAAAAGTCTCACTTGTTGATGACATATATACATTTAAATCTTTATTGTATTTGATCTCTAATGTTTTGTTGAGTATTTTTTTATCTGCATTCACGGGGGGTATTATCTTACAACTTTACTTAATTTTACTGAATTTACGTGCTTTTGTTGTTACCATAATGTTCACCTCATAGTTGGGAAATTTTTTTTTCTCCTTCATAGAAGAAATTACAGTTTAGAATAGATATTCTCTAAGTCTCTTCATTGCTTACAACACTTACTCTGTAAGGTTTTCTTGAAGGTACAGAAGCATAAAATAGTTTCATATTTGTATATGAAAACTAAATTTCAAAGAAATATGAGCATTGGTATAGTGACAGTGCTATGCTGTGTGTTTGCAGATGCTATGTATAAAACTTGACAAAATAGTACAGTGACACTCTCACTGTTTTGGTCACCTTGATTAAGATCATATCTCTTCAATAATGCCTTTTAAATGTTTTTCTTTGTTTTGAAATAGGTT
>NW_022900915.1:29630351-29653651 GCF_012274545.1 Fukomys damarensis | reverse complement strand
CAATGAACAATGAATGTAACTGTACTGTATCCCTAAATGTACCAATAAACTCAATAAAAAAAATTTTTAAAAGGTTTGAAGAGAGACTCATGTAAACATTAACACAAAGCATCTAAATAGAAGCAAAACAAAATAAAATATAAATGAAAGGGAAAAGCTTGTCAGAATAATGAAGAGAGTAGCTTCCCAGAGGGAATTTGAGAAATGTATTGCAAAAATACTAGAGTACATATTGCTCATAAAATTAAGCTTTGTTTCATGTTTTTTAGAAGAAATGGAAAGGACAGAAAGTTTTAAATTAGCAGGAATTCAGAGAAGAAAGAAATATTGGTCAAATGACTATTAACTTCAATTAAAGAAGAATCTTTTCCACTGAGACCAAAAATTGAGGGTGAGTTGTAGAGCTATGTGCAATGCACAGATTTTTCTTTAAAACACAAAACAAAACAAACAAAACTATTTCAGGCTTTTGTAGTGAGAGAGTTTTCTCTATGCTTAAAGAATTGAAGATAATGTAAAATGGTTTATTAAACAGTAATTCCAAAAAAATGCTAAGAAATGCTTTTCCATTGATAAGGGTTCTAGAATTGCAGTGAAATAGTTTAAACTAGATTTACTAACAAGGGTACATTTGCATCAGTGATGCACAAATAGGCAAATGAAGCAAGGAACAGTTTAAAGGACAGACACTGCGGAGTAACTGAACAGAGTTCCTGATAACCTCTGGAAGTGGGCAGAAAATAAATGAGAAGTGAAAAGCTAAGCGAGGAAGAAATGAAAGCTGGGGTTTTCATGAAGAAGAAATTCAGTTTGGAAACAAATATTAATTTCTGAGCAACACATTAATAAGGAGTAGTCTTTGCATTAAAACATGGCAAATCCCTAAATCTCAGTTGCTTAACAAAATTTATTTTCTGCTCATTCATTCATGGTAGGTGTCTCCCTTTGGTGGCTATTTTCCGAGCATTGTAAATGAGCTCTTCTTATTTTCTTCAACTTTTATAAATTCATCATACTGCTGTAAAAAAATAATGGAGAAAATAGAGGGATACAGTTCATTTCAGAGATAGAATAGTCCTTCTGATACTCTCAATAGTCAGATTCCATTAAAATATCTTCAAATAAACTGCATGAGAATTTGGGGATTTTAATACTCTCTGTGCATGAAAGGGAAATGGATTTAGTAAATATAACCTAGACTTTATATTTACGAAAATATTCATAGAACAACCATTGGTAGTAGCTTAAGTGGAATGACAATTTAAATCATTATTAGAAAACAAATCAAAGAAGAGCAATAAAGGACATAAAATAAGTTGCTCCAGAGTTTGCAGAAAAAGTCACTGAAGCTATAAAATAAGACAGCTATAGAAGGGAAATTAACCTAAATTTCCATTTGAATTTAATTAAAGTTGAATAGATCACTGGAGTGAGATATAGGGTAAGAATGCCAATATTATATTAGTCAAAACAGCATGTTTCTCATTAAAATGAACTTCAGACAAATCTACTTTGTAAGTATATATTTAAACTTTTAAAGCATTGAAGTCATATATAAATGGTATTTTCTCTTTTTTAGATACTACTATAAAATTTAGATACATAAGCTATTGTATTTAAATCATATCTTCCAAATTCCTATTTGCCAAGCAAAGAGCAAAATACCCATTGAAGATAAAAATGACTGGGTCCTTGCCCTCATGAATTGAAGCTGTAGTGTAGTATCAACCTGAAAATAAAGCAAACAATATGATATTTCCTTAAATGGAGGTATGAACAAATAGCAGTGATCATATTCAAGAAGGAATACTTGAATTAAGAGACCATAATGAGTGGCTGTTAAAAACACGAACTTTAGAACTTAGACATACCAGGATATAGTTCTTGCCTCTGCTACTGACAATGTCAAAAATATTCCACAGTCTCATGTGTTTGGAGGTGGAGCTTTGTGAGGGTGATGTGTCATGGAGACACTAAACTCATGAGCTGATTAATCCATAGGTGACTGTGCAGCGAAGTGGGGCCTGGTTGAGGAGACTGGTCTCTGACCCCAGAGGCTCCGTTCTTATCTGCAGCTCCCCGCTTTCTCTGCTTCCTGCCTGTCTGGGCTTAGCAGCTTTCCCACTTCACACCTTACCAGTAGGCCATTTCTGCCTGGTGGCAGCCAACTATGGATTGAAACCTCTGGAACTCTGAGCCAAAATTACACTCCCACATTTAAATTGTGGGCTTTGAGTATTTTGTCCAGAAATGGGAAAGCTGAGTAAAGAGGACACATTGTATAAAGGGGTGAAGGAGAAGCACATCACTAGGGGGGTGGCCTCAGGTTTCTCAGTTGTCTCAGTGACATCAGGTCCTAGGGTTCTGAGCAACAAGTCTGGCATAAAAAAAGACAAAGAAATATGGTTGGAATATACTGAATCGGGGTAAACTGTGGAACATCCAGGAGTAATTGCTACCTTGAACAAAGATTTAGAAATTTAAAAAAATCTAGACTCTGCAGGTAGATTGAAAAATAAATCTTGACTGCTCAGACCAAGAGGAGAAGAATCCCTCTACAGGTGGTGGTTAGAATCAGGAGTTCAAAGTTAAAACTCTAAAGGATGAGGTGGGCAGAGGGCCAACCAACTAACTTTGGAACAAGCCTTATTTAGAAGGTATAGGAAGATAAACCCTAATAAACCTAAAGAAGTTGTGACAAAACAAATTAAAAACTGCTAATTGTGGAGGGAAAGAACGAGGTGAAAACTGCAACGGTTAAATGTCAGGCAGTTTTCTGGATTCTGCTGAAGGCCCCGTTGAATTGCAGTCTCTGAGGTTTTGGAATACTGTCTTTTACAAATTCAGTAAGTGTAGTCTGTTTTGTGAAAGATTATTGAAGATAGTATCTTTTAATAGATGTACAGTGTGTAGTAGATGCAGAAATAAGAGATACTGAGTAACATTTATATACCATTTATACTATTTTTCATTGGAAGAAAGGAGAGCAATAGAAATCATAAAGTTACTGAAGAATAAAGTATGTGTTAAATATAGAGATAGTACAGGAAGGAAATGATGGCAAAAATGTTTAGCTCTAGCTGCTTTCTCCCCAGGCACCCGAACTCAGCAGCAGACCAGGAAGAGGCAGAACTGCAGCCCCCTCCACAGCTGCCCCGGCCCCCACCTCTGCCCGCCCCTGGCCTCCTGGCTGTACTGGTACCTGGACTCACACCACAGAAGCACAGGAGGGTAATAACGGCCATTGTCCTGAGCTCTACCCTCAATTTTGATTTAATTCACACAGTTAAAGGTGACAGATAAATAAATACCACAAACTGCTATTTTTTAAGGTGTGCTTGATGCTTTTGTGTTGCTGATGGTAACACTTGTGCTAAGAGGTTCTGAATGATCTAATCAGTTGTCCTTCCTGGTATAATGAAAAACAGATTTCCTCAGAGTCAATAGAGACTCAAATCCTAAAGACAAGCTATAACAGGAAGAACAAAGTAATAACCCAGGTATCAAGCCAAGGACAGTACAAACAACAAAAATAAAAATGGGAACACATCCAAACAAGGCTCAAGAACAAACACAGATTTCCAGCTTTCCAAGGGCAAATTCTAGGGAAAATTAGGTGGAAAAGTCTGATAATAAACCACCTGGACACCCTGAACTGATAGCACAGGAAGTAACAAAACAAATGAATGAGGCTCTAGAAAAATTCAAAACAGAAATAATTTCCCAGATAATTACAGAGATGGTGACAGAATGAATGATATGATTAGAGACTCTAGAACAGTAACACAATTAAAAAAATACATGAGCTCAGGGCCATGATAGAAGCCATGAATGCCCAACATAGGAAAGAAATGGCATTCATGAAACAGATTCAAACAGATAGACAGGAGATTAAAAACTCTATTGAAAGTTTACATAGCACATTGAGCCAATCTGAAGACAGGATATCAGATATAGAAGACAGGATGGAGGTCAGTGACCGTGAGAAGAAGGCTCACTTCAAAATAGTAAGGGAACATGAGACATCAATTCAATGGCTCATAGATGACACCATGAAGAATAATGCACGACTGATAGCAGTCCAAGAAAAAGGAGAAAGTACAAATGACATTAGAAAACTGTTCACAGAATTAATGACAGAAAACTTCCCAAATAGAGCAAAAGAATTTGACATACAGATAGCTGAGGCATATAGGACTCCAATTAGCCATGATTAAAAAAAAAATCTACATAGAGACATAAAATAATCAAGATCTGAGCAAGCCAACAGCAGAGCAAAATGCTACAAGAAGTTAGAGAAAAGAAAAAAATCACATGCAAACGAAAGCCCATCAGAATCACAGCAGACTTTTCAACACAAACCCTCAAGTCAAGGAGAGCCTAGTATTAGGTATTTCAATCCCTAACACACACACACACACACACACACACACACACAAACTACAATCTAGACTGATGTATTCTGCAAAACCATCTTTCAAAATTCATGGGAAAAAAGATATTTCCATGACAAGGAACACCTGAGAAACATCATGAATACCAAACCAGTACTGTAAACAATTATAAACCATATCCTAGAAAAAGACAATGAAGATCACAACTCCATGGAGCCCAAAAGAGCAAATCCATAAGTCAAGGCAAGAAATGAAAGGGCCAGGGGGAAAAATTAAAAAGAACCAACAACAGAATAATAGCATGATGATGATGAGTCAATACATAACAGTTATAACCAACAAAGTAGTTCTATGAGGGAAATTTATAGCAGTGAATACCCACACTAGGAAAACAGAAGGAGTGAAAATAAACAAAGTAATGGTGAATCTTAAGCTCCTAGAAAAAGTAAAATGGAAAGCTTGTACAAGAGAGGAAAATATAAAAATCAGAGCAGAAATCAATGCAATGGAGACTAAGAGAACAATACAAAAAATCAATAAATCAGTGAGTTGTTTTTTTGAAAGAATAAATAAAACTGATAAACGCTTAGCCAACCTTATCAAAAAAAGAAAAGGCTCAAATACACACAATTAGTAATGAAAAAGGTGAAGTCACAACAGATCCAGCAGAAATCCAGAGGATCATCAATACCTACTACGAGAACCTGTACTCTAATAAACTGGAGAATACTGAAGAAATGGACAGATGTCTAGATACATATGAATTACCAAAATTGAATGAAGAAGATATAAAAATTTTAAAAGCCCCAATTACAATCAATGAAATTGAAAGTGTAATTAAAACTTTGCCAACAAAGAAAAGCCCAGGTGCTGATGGATTCACTGCTGAATTCTGCAAACATCTAGAGATAAAACACTCTTTAAACTTTTCAGTGAAATTGAAGGGGAAGAAATACTCCCAAATTCATTCCTGGAAGCAAGTGTTTTGATTCCAAAACAAGGGAAAGACTCCAACAAAAAATGATAATTACAGGCCAATCTCCTTAATGAACATAAATGCAAAAATCCTCAATAATATACTGACAAACAGAATACAGAGGGTCATTGAGAAGATCATAACCCTGACCAAATTGGATTTATCCCAGGGATGCAAGGATGGTTCAACATACATAAATCAATAAATGTAATACACTATATTAGCAGAGTAAAGGACAAAAACCATTTGATCATCTCTATCAATGCAGAAAAGGATTCCACAAAATTCAACACCCATTCATGATGAAAACCCTGAAGAACATTGGGATAGATGGGCTTTATCTCAACTTGATAAAGGCTCTCTTGAAAAACCAACAGCCAACATCATAGTAAATGGTAAAAAACTGAAAACCTTCATGCTAAAATCAGGTCCACTATCACCGGTCCTGTTTGATATAGTTTTAGAAATATCAGCCACAGCAATTAGACAAGAGAATGAAATAAAAGAAATAAAGATAGGAAGCAAAGAAGTTAAACTGTCATTATTTGCTGATGATGTGATGCACTACATAGAATAACTAAAAAACTGCACCAAAAAATTTCTAGACTTAAGTGACAGATTCAGTAGAGTAGCTAGATAAAAGGTAAATGCTCAAAAGTAAATTGCCTTCTTGTATGCAAATAGCAGACTTATTGAGAGAGAAATTAGGGAAACGATTCCTTTCCCAATAGCATCCAAATAAATGAAATATGTAGGCATTAATCTAACAAAGGAAGCAAAGACCTCTACATTGAAACTATAACACTCTGAATGAACTGATTGAAGAGGATATAAGAAAATGGAAAGATATTCCTTGTTCCTGGGTAGGAAGAACCAATATAGTGAAATTGGCCATGATTCCAAAACTGCTATACTGATTCAATGCAATCCCAATAGAAATCCCAACAGTATATTTCACAGAACTAGAGAAAACAATACAAAAATTCATTTGGAACCAAAAGAGACCTAGAATAGACAAAGCCATTCTCGGCAACAGATACTTGGCCCGGGGTACCAATATCCCCAACTTGAATCTCTACCCAAAGCCACTGTGTTAAAAACAGTACAACACTGGCAAAAAAACAGACCCAAGGATCAGTGGAATAGATTACAAGATGCAGGAAAAAACTCCAGACATCATCAGCTATCTCATTTTGACAAAGGAGCCAAAGCAGGAAAGACATCCTCTTTAATAAATGGTGTTGGAAAAACTGGCTTTCAACTTGCAAAAGATTAAAACTAGACTCCTGTCTTTCACTATGCACTAAACTAAAATCAAAGTGGATTAACGATATAAATATTAAAACAGAAACACTAAACTTGCGGGAAGATAAGCTAGGTAAACCTCCTGAAGACGTTGGTACAGGAAAAGTTTATGAACAAATCCTCAGTAGCATGGGAACTAGCACAAAGAATCAACAACTGGTATCACATCTTTAAAAAAAAAAAAAAAAACTTCTGCACTTCAAGAGAAACGACCAACAGAGCTAAAAGACAACCTACATTGTGGGAAAAAATTTTACCCTATTCCTCAGACAAAGGTCTACTATCTAGAATATACAAAAAATAAAAAAAAATCAAGTCCCCCAAACATAAAGACCCGAATCAAAAATGGGCATCTAAAATGAACAGACATTTCTCAAAGAAGTAAAAGCAGCAAACAAATATATGGAAAAATGTTTAACATCACTGGTCATTTGAGAGATGAAGAAAAAAACAACACTGAGACTCCACCTCATCACAGAAAGAATGGCTACTATCAAGAAATCAACCAATAATAAATGCTGGCAGGGTGTGGGGAGAAAAGAACTCTCTTCTCCATTACTGGTGGGAGTGAAGAGTGGTGCAACCACTGTGGAAATCAATATGGAAATACGTCAAACAAGTAGAAGTTCCATTTGACCCAGATATTTCTCTGGTGGGCACCTTTCCAAAAGAATTAAAAGCATCATACCACAGTGATACATGCTCATCCATGTTTATAGTGGCACAGTTTGTAATAGCTAAAACTTGGAAACAGCCCAATTGCCCATCAGCTGGAGATGGAATAAAGAAGATGTGTTTTTGTTTTGTTTTGTTTTGTTTTATAAAGTGGAGTACTACTCAGCCATAGAGAATGAGACACTAGAGACATTTGTAGCCAAGTCGATGCACATTTTGGAAACATTGTTAAGTGAAATTAGTAGGATGCATGAGTAAATACTGTATTTTTTATCTAGTGTGATAAACTAAATAAGGGTCAAATGTATAGTTGATATTTTGTAATAGAAAGAAAAGGTCTAAAGGTATTGGGCAAATAGGAGAGGTAGGGGAAAAGTAAAAAGGGAATAGAAAAAATAAGAGCAAAGGAAGAAAAGGGAAACAAAGTCTTTGTAAATAGGGAAGGGTAGAGAGGGAAGGGAGGCTATGGGAATGGGGAAAAAATAAGAACCGAGATCTGTCATGTAAAGGCACAAGATCCCATTGATGAATGTAACTCTATTGTAGATCTAAAATGTACCAATGAAAATATTTTTAAAATTTCAGTTCTATGATTCACCTTTATATTTTAAGCAAGTGACTATACCTATCAATGTTTCTTTGTATTCCTCTATGTAATAGAAATAATAAATGTACCTACTCCCTATGGGGCTAGGCAGCATTAAGTAAAACTATTTAGAAATGACTAGGTAAAATATGTTACATAAATAATCATCAAATAAATACTTCTGAAAAGAAGCAGCACAAATGGCCAATTAATGCATGAAAAAATCTTCAACATCTTTAACCCTCAAGGAAATGTAAATGAAAATTACAGTGAGAGTTCATTTCAGCTCTGAAGATCATTTACAAAGAAAACAAACAATAGCAAATGTTGGTGATGATCCGGTAGAAAATGATCCTTTATAAACTTTTGGTGAAAATATAAATGAGTACAGCAAGTATGCAGCACACATGGAAGTTTCACAAAAAAGCTAAATTAGAAGTACAATGCAATCAGCTATATTATTTCCCGGTGGATACCCAAAACAATAAAAATCAGCAAAAGTAAATAAAAATAAGAGAGAGACACTTGAATACTCATGTTTATTGTGGCATTACTCACAATAGCGAAGTATGAATTAGTTTAGATGTCCGTCTGAGAGTGAACGGACAAAGAAAATGTGGTAGATACACAATGGAATATTTACTTAGCCTCAAAGAAAAAAAAATCAATATTTTATAAGAAAATAGGTAGACCTGGAGATCATCATGTTAAGCACAATAAATCAGAATCAGAAAGATAAGTATCCAAGGTTTTCTCTGATATGTGAAATCTGGGGGAAAAACACTTGAAAGTAAAAATGAGAACATTAGGGAAGAGGAAGAGATCAGAGGGAGGGGAAGAGGGAAATCATATACAATCAAAGCGCGTTATGTCCATGTATGAAAATGTCACAGTGAAACCTATTCTTTTGTTCAATTAATATGTGCTGGTAATTATAATAAGAATAGATAAATAAAATATCACATACTTTATAGAGGTATTTGTTTAATTTCTAGTATGGTCCTACTCTAGGTAGGATAGGGTAAAACAATCCAAAACTCCAATCCTTTCTGTATCTCAATTATACACTAACTACCCAGAAAATAAACTTACGAATACGTAATTTTATATCTTTTTCCTTCTTTCTATAGAAATCCAATTTTTAGACATATAATAAAGAACTCGAGAATACAAAATTGAAAGGTTGGATTCCGAGAAGAATATTAGGATTCTCAGAAGAAAATCCCTTACCAGCAAGAAATGCAACTCTCAAATTTAGATGTTTTCTTAAGTTTTGGCAAAATATATAATTTCTGTGATTTTTCAAATATATCTTTTTGATAGAAATGTCACTTTTCAGTAGTTAAAATTTCAGGCTTTTATTTCCAGAAATGTAAATGTTGAAACACTTAGGTGTGGATTGTTTTATTTGATAGTCAAATCTGTAAACAAATCCTCAAGGTAAAGCTCACTATGAAAATTTCTCAATTATAGTTAAGAGAATAGTTATCTCTCTGAGTGCACTCAGATAGACATGTAACTTCTGAGTGAACCACGGGTAAGATTGTGCTTGGAGATAAGTGAGCTGTTTCTAAAGATAATATTTCAAAGCTTTTTTATTTTTTGTTTTCTGTTGCTCTGCCATGGGTTAATGCCTTCTCGGCAAGAATGGATTTAAAAATGTGTTGTACACACTTAGCGTTCAGGAGTAGCAATAAATCTCTCACTGCCACCAATGAACACTGCAGATAAACATACATTCTAATTGATACTTGAATTGAATCTTTAATTACAGGAATACTTCGTTTTATCTCATATATAATACTTAATGACTTCTTACGCAAATACAATATTTTTTTCTTACCAAATGCCCCAGCTACATGATATTCATTTAACAACAAATTCTAGGATGCTTTCAAAACACCCTTTACTTTGTTTATATGATTACATGTACCTTTAACTGCAGTGCAACAACTTTATGCTGTGAAATATAATGATAAAATTCGAAATCATTTACTTGTAACTTAAATTCAATAAGTAAGTAAAATCTGTTCTATGGCAAACTATTATGATTTTACATGCTGAGCATGGTATTGATTTTAAAATATTTTTTATTCCTTGGCTTTAAGAAAATATATATTAAAGAAGGAACTGTGTCAACTAAATTTTCTAAATTAAAAAGTTATATTACAATTTAAGATATGGCCATCTGTCAAAAAGATGTCTATTTTTAATGACAACTGTCAGATTTGTCAGATTTGATTTAATTTTGTCTGTGGTATTTGACTGTTACTTTTTTTCATTTAAAGTATCTTATATGTACTCGTATTTTAGGCTTAATATATTAATTTTACAAAGACTTTGTTTCAATTTTTTTTCCTTTTATTTTTTCTTTTCCCTTCTTACCTTTCCCCTACGGAAGGGGGGAGGCCAAGGGAATGGGGAAAAAATAAGAACCAAGATGTGTCATGTAAAGTTACAAGATCCCAATTATGAATGCAACTGTACTGTATACCTAAATGTACCAATAAAGAAAAAAAATACATTTTAAATAATAAATAGTTTATTCTTTTCTAAGACCTGGTGGGTTTACATCAGATATTTGTTAACGAGGAATTGCGGACAATTCTAATAATTTGAGACAATTTGAAACCAATTTAATAATGTCCCAGAAATAAGACTGCAGTCATGGAGCTGAATAGGTTGTGCTGTGTGTTTAATGAAATATAAATAATATAAATTGTGTGAGCTATTTTAAGTGTACAGTTTAGGGATATTAAGGCATGTGCAGTAACATTGATTTCCTTTATTAACTACATGAAAACATAATTTCCCATGCTGAGCTACAGCTGTCAAAATTAACACAACTCAAATTGATTCAAATGTAAAGATGAAATGCTACAGAGAAAGAATATTAGTTCTTGGGTTAGTGAATCTCTTTTTTCCAAGATATTTAAGGCTATGCATTATTAATTTGATCCATGGGCTCTGTAAGGATTGATGACAGGTGTTACTGCTGATCCTTTAAAGGGTAAACATTTAATAAAGTGCCATATAATTTGCTTTAGAAAATTGTTTCTACAATTATCACCTTTCTAAAAGTATATTCATTAGATGTATTTTATAGCTAGTTAAATTTTCCTTAAGAATACAAACTTCATAAAGAATTCAACTGTTACTTGTATATTCATACACATTAATATTCATCAAATCTTCATCAAATTAATATATTCAAATTAATATTCTAAATTGTATTCTTAACAAATGTACTCTTGCATATTAACAAGGAAAATAGATCAAATAGAAAAATATATAGTGATATATATGAATATGAGTTGTTACATACATAACAGTGAATGTATTCGTGCGCACATGTGTGCTAGGATGTGAATTTGCATACTCTTTAATTCATTCCAGAAATTCTAGCATTCTTTAATACAGCTGCTCATTGCAGGCTGAAGAAAATGCTCACTGACTCATTTCGTTCTATTGAGATTTCAGGGCATACATATTTTAAACTACTGATGACATTTTTTATTTCCCACAGTGTAAGTAATCTTCAGTTAAATGACTGTCTGTAGGTAAAACACATTAAAATGGCAGGCATTTCAAACATATTAACTAAAGAAAGGATTTTTACTCTTACTACTGAATCCTGCTTCCTGAGTGTTTTGTCCTGAGTATATGATATTTTCTTAGAGATCTTGGTGAAAGATTATATGAATCGGATCCATATTTAGGCTGAGATTTCCATTATTTCAATTAGGAAAGTGTCAGCGATTATAGTTCATTCACTGAATGACAGGCATTGTTGATATTTATAAATTTTCTTTCTCAGTATCTTCCTTGATTCATCATTTAAAGTATTTTTGAATAGAGTTCATGTCTCAAATATAAAGCATTCTATTATAATTCCAGAGGCCAATAGGAAGCAGTATGATATGAAAGAACAGACACATTATAATAGAATACTATATGTATTTAGTAGGTATTGAACTCGAGTCCTTGTGCTTGAGAGGCAGGTAGGTGGTGGAACCAGTGTTCTAAAACCCTGGCCCTTAGGATAGTATACCAACAGGATATCCCACAATGAAATCAGAAAAAGGTGAAATTTGTCTAATATTTATTCTCTTTTATCAGAATTCTGTTCACATGCCTTACAGTCTTCTTAGTTTCTTATTACCAGAAATGTACAGACATTGGATGGCAATTTTCCCTGGGAGAGACTTACTTTTTTTTTCTCTTGGTCCTTAAGAAAAAAATAATAATTACACAATTACAACGTTCTACATCTTATCAACTAATGTGGATTATCTCACGAGGATGTATTAATTTGAAATAATATATTTTGCCAGATATGATTATTTTATCGTGCATTCTTCTCTGGCAGGGGGAATTTCGTCCATACTTCATCAGACTTCGAGTTCAATAAGTGCATTCTGAACGGGACATCTTAATCACATTCTCTTTTTAGTGTTAGTGTATTAGTTCAGATCTATAAATTTTGCTTGATTGTAGTAGTTATATTAATTAGCTTTCCCATTGCTGAGATGCAACACACATAACTTAAAGGAGGAGAAGTTTAATTTAGCACATATTTTTAGTGCATTCAGTCCGTTACCAGCTAACTCCAAGGAACAATAGGGAGGAAGGACATTGCAGAGCAGAGACGCTGAGTTCACTGTGGCAGAGAAGCAAAGCTGCTGAATGGAGCGAGGGGCCCAAGGTAGACTCCAGGGCCGTGCCTGCGTGACCCACCAGGACAACTAAGAAGTGTACTTTACTCATCCCCTAGTGCTCCCTAATCCAGTCTAGTTGGCCCATCTCAGTAGTCTTTAAATGTCTTACTCTTTGCGGTATCTACAGTCTCCAGAATGCAAGGATTCCTCACTTTAGAGATTCTAAATGCTTCGTAAAGCTTGTTGCTCCATCTTTGCATCATCGGGTGGTGATTCTTAAAACATTATGCCTCACTCCATGGCCAACAGGACAACTTCCAGTATATTTTAAATCAGTTTACATACTATAAAACTCACTCAATGTAAATATACCCTTCAGTGATGGCTGATGAATTTATTTATATCCATGAAACTACACCACAATTCAGATATAGAACATTTTATCACCCTGAAAAAGCTCTCTTTTGTCTTCTGTTGTTAATCACCCGCCAATACCTTTGATTGTAGGCAACCCTGGTGAATAAAATATTTTTAGGACATATTTTTGTATGTATCATTAAATTAGCTAAAAATAAGCAAGATTTCAGATCAGAAATAATCAGAAAGTAGAAAACCTAAAGGATAAACAGTCGCTGGCTCCAGTGTTGCTCTGAAATATGGGACACATGGAAACATTTGCAAAAAATTAATTTTATACTAAATAATAATGGAAGCTTCAAAAATTACAAAGAATAAGAGTTTTATAGACTGTATCTTTGGTGCACAAAGATAATTAAATTTAAAGAGAATAAATATATATTTCTATGTCTCTTAAAATGAACAGTTATAAGGAAAATAAAAACATACTTTGAAATATTTAAAAACATAATTACCATTCTGTATAAAGGTCACTAAAATGACACAAAGTGGATTTTTTTAATATGAAGAAATGATAATTGTAAAATGATATTTAATTAACTGAATTTAGTCAATTCACAGTGTAAACATATATCAAAACATCACATCGTACCCATAAATACATACAACTATTGTCAAATAAATATAAAAAGAAAAAAGAAATAAAATGGCTAGAATGTTATTTGCAAGAAAAGGTTTTGATTTTTAAAATTGATTGGATTTTACAGTTTTTAAATGGTTAGGGGTTAAAATGATATTTAAGTGTGTGGGATAATCTTAGAGATAGGAATCATTTATATAGAAAAGTTAAATAATTTTAGATAGAAACAACTGTAGTCATAAATGTTCAAAAGGAAGAGAGCCTGAGAGTATGGCATGCAATTCTGAACTAGGAAATGAGAAACGATAATACATTAGGCATACTCTACCTCAGCTAAGTCGGTTAACCTTGAGCCAATTAAAACTCATTTCTGCAGAGAAATCTGACATTTTATCATAAATCCTCCTCATGTTCAGAACCGTTCAAAAATTTTCTATAATATTTGATCTTTTCATCTAATCTCAGGAAAAGAATTTAAAACGACTTCTAATTCTGAGAGAGACTAAGGCTCAAAATGAATCACAAAGGAATTTTTTTCTTTAGAGGAGCTTAACTTCAAAAGAACTCTTGAGTTTAAGAGTTTGTGTTTGAAAAGAGTACAAAGTCAAAAGAGTAGAAGCAAGGACCAAGTACGTATGTGAGAAATATAGGATAAAAATAGATTCAAACTATAGTTTATGGTGATGCAAATTTAAGCAGATGTATATATAGATTAATGCAAACCTATGAAAATCTGGAAATAGTTGATCAAATATATTGTATGATTTCCAAGTACCTCAGGAATCTAATGTAATGGTTAATGGTTGATGGTTCCCAGCTGATAAACGGATACCTATACAATCTCTGGTAATAGAACACGTGTTGAACAAATCTCTGACAGACTGACAAAATAAGGTTCTGTGGACAAAACTATCACAATTCTTCAAGAAATGACCCAAATGGGGGTTCGATATATAAGGAACTTGGTTTATATGATTACAGAGGTGAAGAAGTCTTAGGATGAACTCTACAAGCTGGACACATGGGAGACTTCAGGGATGGCCTAATTCAATCAAGAGGCCTGAGCATCAGGGAAGCTGAACACATTCTCAACCTGAGGTAGAAGCCCTGGAAGCCACTAGTGTAAATCCTGGAGTACCAGAGCCAGAGAACCTGCAGTTCTGATTTGGAGAGGACCAGAAGCAGGGAATATCTGAAAGGCAGTACATGGAGAAAATCCTTGGTTTATTCTTTGTGGACTTTCAGCCAATGGGGATTGTATCTGCTCACATCAAGCAGATTCTCCCCACTCAGTCACTGGCTTACTTACACCCTGATCTCATCCAGAGACACCCTCACACACAACCAGAAATAATGCTTGGCCAATTCTCTAGGAACCTATAATCTGGTGTCTTAAAATAATAACGATAAATGATTTTATATATTTAAAAAATATATAATATATAATGATTATAATATGATATATAATTATAATATAATATATAATAATTTTATATATTAAAGTTAAGATAGTTTATTCAATGTAAAACAGATTTTAAGTCAAATTATATGAAGTCACCATTTTTATTGGTCAAAACAAGCCAATATTTCAATTTTGAATTAAGACATGCAAAAATTACTAATATAACAATTACATACAATATCAAATTTATAAGTTATATAAATTGCACAGCATATAAATTCAAAGAGATAAAATGAAAATAGGGAAAGACTACTATACTACATTGACTATCTTGAAGTGATAGGATGATAATTTATTTTGATTTTTCAGAATTACATACAGATAATATATCATATTTGTTATCAGAGTGAAATTGTTTTTATTCGTTTCAGTGTTGATTTTACGATCAAATAATAAACTTCAAAGAGTCCTGATTATTAAATACTTATCTGACATGACAGATATAGAAAAAATACAACTGTATCATTCTGCTTTTCAGGGTGTTTATAGTAATACAACTATGTACATAGAATGAGTACATGGCTTCTTGATAGATTTAATGTTGCAGATTCGCAATACCTGGGTCTCAATTGTACATCTCTTTGAGGCAATTTGTTGGCCGAGCTTTTATTTGGCTTATTTTCTGACGCTGTAGGCATCTTTGTCTTCTGAATAGAAAGAATCTTTCCTCTGTAAAAGTTCAGTGCCATTCAGAGAGATATTGGCTTAGAAGGGAGGTTGGAAAAACAAGATAAGAGCCTTTCAAATTAATACATTAACAGATGAGCCTGAACACTTGCTAAGGAAATTTCTCATTTAATTATTTTTTTCTATTTGTTCACTGTACAAGAAACTTCACTTATTTTCAACTAGTCTACATTTTTGTGTCCCACATTTGTTTGGTTAGAAAGTATATATAAATATATTATGATTTCTTATAAAAGTATATCTTTAAAACATGAGCAAGAATTTTACTATTCTAAGAAAATTTGTTTTGTAATGAGTTTCGATTTTGTATGAGTTTCTATTTTGCCACCCTGACTGAGTATTATATTATTATTACATGACACGTTTGGGATTCTAAAGCATAATTTGATCAGTTGTAGAAACAATTTTAGGCAATAATATAACAAAAAATGTGCAGCTTTATACAAAATTAATAGTTCCTTGGCAATCAGATCATTTATCCAGCCTTTGAAGTCAACTGTTATCCAGTACAAATAAATAAATTGTGCAAATGCATTTATTATGTTAATTTTGAATTTAAGTTGCATAAAGTGTTTCGGTATGAAGTCTAGGTATTATTGTAAACCTTTCACATTAGCATAAAGTTTTGAAAAAATCCTGTAGGGAAGGTGTGATACGTAGGGGAAGAACAAAAAGGGAAAAGAAAAAAATGTGAGAGAATGAAAAGATGAAAATAAAGTGTTTGTAGATGGGGAGGGGAGGAGGGGGTGAAGGGAGGGCAGAGGTAAGGGGAAAAAAATGAGAATCAAGACTTGCCATGTAAAGGTACATGATCCCAATAATGAATGTAACTGTACTGTATCCCTAAATGTACCAATAAACTCAATAAAAAAATAAAAAGAAAAAAAAAAGAAAAAAAAAGTGTTTTAAGCTGATGAGACTAAGATTAACACAAAGAAAAGTGTCTTTGATTTTATTGAGAGAGCCAAAAAGGCTTAAGGCATGGATTTCTTTTTTTTTTAATTGAGATTTAAAATAAAATGAAAAAACAACTATTTAAATTGGGTATGATACTATTTTTAGTGTCCCAGGAAATTGCTTCTCAAAGAGAGTATAACTACACTTATCATACTAACTGGTCATCTTTTATTTGCCTAGTGTCTAGTAACAAGAAATAAGATACTAACTCCACAGTAAGTATATATGGAATAGAAAGCGAGAAGTAAAATTAATAGACTAAGTTAGCAATATTGTGAGTATATTTATATATAAGTATTGTATAAATATATATTAAAGATAATAAAAGTGGTCTAATTGATTATATTTTCAACTACAAGTTGATAAAGGTTATTTAAAATAAGTAAAGAATTTGTACCCTGTAAAAATTTATAGTAACCAGATACATTAATCATGTTTATTCTTGGATTTAAAAATAGCTACTCATCAGGGAAAATTTGAATGTCTGACTAACATTTTTAAATAAAGAATCCTTTCCCTGCCAGCTGCAGGAGGTGTACTTTTTATCCTTTTCTGCAAGGACTGTCTATAGATATCTCTGGAGAAAAAAAAAATTCCCTTCAACATAGCTTTTCTACTCAACTTCTTATTAAACACTGTCCCTATTTTATTTATTGTCAAGGTTATTGATAAATATATTCTTGTAGTAGTAAGTTGATAGTCTAAATAACTAACTACATTTATGTCCGAGATTATTACATTTATTATAATTTATTAATTAGTTTTAATGACCTACTTGGTGATATTGCAAAATTTAAAGTTACTGAAAAATTGTAAGTATAATTGCTAAACACTATAGGAAAATTTTCTATTCAGAAATACATAATTAATTTCAAGTTAGAAAGTTTAAGGTTATGAAAGTCAAGAAAGAATAAAGAATTGTGAATAGTTGCTTGATATTTTCTCCTACACTTTGATATTACTTTTCTAACTTATAATGTAAACAAAGAAATTGGATTTATCCCTCACTTTTTTGCTTCTCTGTCAAGAAAGTTGTTAAAATTTGAGTCGAATTTGTAATGATTTGACTCTTGAACCTGCACATCTGCCTCTAAAGGTCCTTATATCTTTTGTTTCTTGTCTACCTATATTTGCATTTAATGTGGCTTTATATTTATTTATATGGTTCTTTAATATCTTAATGGAAATTCTCAGGGTAGATGGATTTCAGATCATTTTAATTTTTTTAAATTTTTGCTGAGGAACTTAAAACATGTGTAAAATAATACTTCATGATCAATTACATTAATATTTCCGCAGCAAAATGTACAAATACAATAAATAGAATAAGTAAAGATGGACCTTGGTTTTAGATGGGTTCGCATGAGGTTTTGTAATTAGATTAATTATGTACTAACTGTTGATCTTTCACAACATTCTCACTTACTCCCGGGATCATATTTTTAAAATTTCTGGCTAAAGATGTTAGAGATGTATTTGTAGAAGTGAGAAAACTGTGGAAGGAAGAGTAAAAAGTAGCTGAGCAGTGCGTGGATAAGAGGATTTGAGGTGGAGGGGTAAAGGTGGTTGTTTGCCTAAGCGTCCAGGGACAGCTGCAACTGAGCAGAATGCACTGTGGGAAGAGCTCTTGGTCCAACATCATCTTTTACTTCAATAAGCAGGGGAAAAAATAGTAATCTCCATTGTTGAGGAAGTATGAGTTTTTTCGAGTTCTTCTTTGTATTTTTTCCTGCTGTTATGAGTCACAAACTTTAATGTAGTTTTTTTTTTTTTTTTTTTTTTTTTTTTTTTTTTTTTTTTTTTTTTTAGTTGAGACTGACCTGGAACTCACTATGTAGCCCAGGCTGGTCTTGAACTCACAGCGATCCTTCTGCCTCAGCCTCCGGAGTGCTGGGATTACAGGCGTGCGCCACCACGCCTGGCTACTTCAGTGTAATTTGAATGTAAGTGCTACTATTTATATATCGGGTCTAGTTACTTAATTTTTTAAAATGCCCTTCTCTATTCCCTTATCATCTGAGGCCAAAGACAAGCCAACTATAATAAAATAAAATAAAAACCTCAACAATTTGTATTTGTCAAGGATAAAGACTAGAAATAAGATAATATAAAGAAAGAGAAGATTAGAGGAAGAAATGACTAAGTGTTCTTTCTCAAATGTAATTGCATTTATTAATTCTACCTGTCATTTCAAAGAAAAATACAATTTGTATCACCATCAGAATTTGATAATTTTATCATACCAATATATTACATATAAACCTTTTCCTATGACTAGAAATAACAAAAGAAAAGTATAAAATGCACCCCAAATATATACATCACATTGGTATTTTACGTGGTTGTACAATAGCTAAATGGAAGAAATTAAATAAAATTATATATTGCCCTCCTATTAAAATTCCCTACAAAGTGGGCAAAAATATCCACATCTCAAGTGTACCCAGCTATGATACGATATGAAAACTGTCACTGCCATGGTAGCTTACAAAATCCTTCAGGAGAAACTTCACGCTGACCTGGGCAAGACTGCTAATTTAATTTTATCGTTTCAAGTGAAAGTGACTTGAAACCAAGGGAGACTAATCTGAGCAGTAAACCTAATTGCAAATGTCTCAGTACATTATGCAGATAATAATGGCTCCCGTGTGGATAATAGAAGTTAGCAAGAGTACTAAAAATTACACTTTCTTTTGCCACAGTGAAAATTAAACCGATATTGCGTCTTATCTCCTGATCCACATGCTAAAATGGAAATTGCTTTCTAGGTTTTACTAATTTTACTGACAGGATATTATGTGAAACTTTTTGTATGTTTTTATGTCTTTATTCTGATTAAATGTAAAAGCACACCCGGAAGCAATATTTGAAACGACAAAAAAAAATCAGAAAAGGAAAATTCTAGTCATGTACATGTCTATTATTTCACATGGGTTTATTGTCAGCATTCATTATGGTATCTAAAAGAAATTGAGATTTCTGTTTCAAATGAGTCTGTATTAAGCAAAAGATAGTCTGCTGTCAATTTGAATGTGGAACTGGATGTATCTGAAATTAGTATGAGCTGCTAAGCCACACACATAAACCTCATAATGTCAAATTAAACACCATAAATGCCGTTATGAATAACGGTTGAGATTTTAACATTTGCATATAATTTAAATCACTTCAGTAAAGTGTACCTCAAGTAAAAGCGACACCGTCAGACCTCCAATAGAGAGACTAAAAACCATGTTAGGAGCTGAGGGAGATCGTACACCGGCGCTTTGTAGGAGATTAGGAGGCCACCTCTTAGCACAAATCTTCTAATGATGTTGCAGGGAAGGACCTCAAGGCACAGGGTCAGTTGTCCTGATTTAGGGCTTGGACCAGTCATGACTTCTGAGAACATCATCAAACAGCCAATCAACTACCTTTGCCCTAGTTGATATTTATACTGCACTCAATGCTATATTACACACGGATATCTGCATACATGTGCATATAGACACATGAAAGTGTTTACTGAAGTATTTTTCTTAAGAAACAGCAAATTCCTTTGTTCCAAAATACTGTTTAAATTGACCTCATTTTACTATGCTTAAACATCTTGTTCAAGAACACAGCACTTTGTGTAATTTCTTTTTGTTGTTGCTACCCAACTTTTTAAAAATTTATTTACTTCAAGTAAGTTAATGCAGTGTAAAATTTCTTAGTTAGATAACTGAGTGGAATAGGCTAGTCTTGTAAAACTCAACAGTTTTGCAAATTTTTTTTCAAAATGTTTATAAAAATAGTCTCAGAAATCTTTTGCAGTTCCAAGAGACATATACAGATTTTTTTTTTTTTGAGACAGTCTCACTGTGCAGTTCAGATTGGCCTTGAACTCTTAGTGATCCTCCCAAGTGCTGGGATCATAGATGTGCACCATCATGTCTGGCTATACTGAATTGATCTATAGAGAGCCCTTCTGGGCATCCATTCTTTCTTATCTAACAAGCATCAAAGTTTCAAAAAGAATTTAATACACAGAGATGGAACATGAACCTTGATGGTGAAGTTTTGCAAGAGCTTTGATTAATTAAGTAATGGTTTTTAAAACTTACTTCATTAATGGCATGATAGTTGCTGAGTATATTCAAAATAATTTACATTATCTGAAATAGAGTATTTGATTCATTTTCTAAAAGTCATCCTCAGGCAACAAAATGCTTGAAGTGGTGTTATGCTACTTCCCCATTATGCTAACTGAGTAAATGATGCGATGTATTTTATCATCATTACATTACAACATTAAATGAGGAAAGAAATCTTTGGTTGAAGCCTGATTTAGTCAGATATAATATGTTAATTAATGTGTTTTAATATATTGGTAATTTTTATATTTACTATATAACAGTGCAGCAATTAGCAAGAACAGTGCAGAAAACCTGTACTGCCTCCAAGTATGGCATGTGGTCTGGAAAAGGAAACAGTTATACAAGTTTGTAAATAAATGTAAATTTACAGCTTGCTCACTACTACGGAAGTAACATGGGAATAGACAGTATATTGTGCAGGATTTAAATAGGGTGAGGGATGAGAGATGTTTGTTGTCGGCAAAATGCAATTGTACACAATGTTTTGATGAATCTATATTTTTTACTGTAGCTACAAACTTGTTATATACACCAGAGTGGCCACTCATCAGGGTAATGTGATCAGCAAAGAGTGTAACTTGCAAACGTTGCTTTCACCATCAGTTTCTGACTGCCTGAAAAAATTAAAAAACCTTATGCCCATAATAGTCGATCTTATATAGTTAATATCCACTGCCCTAAGTTTCTTTCTCTCTACAATCTTTCACATCTGGCTCCTTTACTTTGAACAAGTAAATATTGAGTTTTTTCAATGCAATTATGCATATTTTATACAAAAGTGAGAAATGTATTTTCCTGTTTACCAATGAAGAAATGTTATGAAATCATTTAGAAAAATTGATTTGGAAAAATATATTTTGAAAAGCTGTTTGGCATAAGATGTTCAACTTTTTACAGAAAAGTGGACCTTCAAAACAGAACTGTCATATTTAAATTTTGTATGGCTTGAGATAGTCTCAATACCTTGGATTTCTCTCCAATAAAAAGAATAAAAATAATTACATAGCTACAGAAATAGTTATCATGATTATAGAATTAATGCTTTTAAAAATTTAAGTCTAAGATCAAAGATTCTATATAGATGAAAATATTACTGAAGATGAATGCTATAATTAATCTTCCATTCAGGTTAATAAATATCACCTTAGATCAAAAATTTACTAAATTTTTGCAAAATATGAAGCAAATTATCTTAAGTTTTCTGCTGACAGTAATTTTTTTAAGTGTCATAAAATGTGGCTAGGACATGAAAAAACAGGCTTTGGTGTGTCCAGCTCTGTACTTTATGGCGTTATCTAAAGAAACTTTATCATCCAAATCATTTTCAAATTGAAAAGCAGAATTTGTAGATCAAAAGAAAAAACATCCGTAACCACACAAAAACAATTTAAGCAATGAAAAATTAAAATTAAGCACTACTAACCAAAGACAGCAGAAAACAAAATGGGATCACTGGAAAGGTTCTAATGGCCAATTTAAATATTGCTGCTTCTTTATTATAATTTATATGATAATTCTTTGATTTTCATTTATTACTAATGAAAATATCAAGGAGAAACATGCATGTTGAGCAAAGATTTACTTTACTTATAAAATATTATGTCTTGCACCACATTCGGCTTCACATGGATCATTCTCCAAGATAGACCACATACTGGCTCACAGAATAGGTCTAAATAAATGCAAAAAAATTGAAGTCATCCCCTGTATATTATCAGATCATAGTGCAGTCAAACTGGAGATCAGTAGCACAAGAAACTATAGAAACTTCACAAGCACATGGAAACTGAACAACACTCTCCTAAACAATCAATGGATTACAGAGGAAATTAAAGAAGAAATTAGACAGTTTTTACAAATAAATGAGAATGCCAATACAACATACAGGAATCTTTGGGACACAATGAAAGCAGTTCCACATGGAAAATTCATAACATTGAATGCCCACACTAGGAAAACAGAGTGGGCTCAAATAAACAACTTAACGATGAAACTTAGACTCCTAGAAAAACAAGAGCAAGAAAAACCCAAAGCTCGAACAAGAAAGGAAATTATAAAGATCCGAGCAGAAATCAATGCAATTGAAACTAAGAAAATGATACAAAAAATAAATGAAACAAAGAGCTGGTTTTTTTAAAGAATAAATAAAATCGACAAACACTTAGCTAATCTTATCAAAAAAAGTAAAGAAAAGGCTCAGATCTATGCAATCAGGAATGAAAAAGGCGAAGTCACAACAGATCCAAAAGAAATCCAGAGGATCATGAACACCTAGTTTGAGAACCTGTACTCTAATAAAATGGAAAACACAGAAGAAATGGACAGATTTCTAGATACTTATGAATTACCAAAGTTAATAATAGCAGCAAAAAAATCACATTAAGTAATCAAATGTTTCCTTGCTGAGTACAAGACCTTACCAAGTTACATTTTTACAGAAATTTTAAACATTGGAGTATTATGTGCTAGAGCTCTTATAAATGTT
>NW_022900915.1:29588518-29626226 GCF_012274545.1 Fukomys damarensis | reverse complement strand
TCACAAAACAGGTCTAAATAAATGCAAAAAAATTGAAGTCATCCCCTGTATATTATCAGATCATAGTGCAGTCAAACTGGAGATCAGTAGCACAAGAAACTATAGAAACTTCACAAGCACATGGAAACTGAACAACACTCTCCTAAACAATCAATGGATTACAGAGGAAATTAAAGAAGAAATTAGACAGTTTTTACAAATAAATGAGAATGCCAATACAACATACAGGAATCTTTGGGACACAATGAAAGCAGTTCCACATGGAAAATTCATAACATTGAATGCCCACACTAGGAAAACAGAGTGGGCTCAAATAAACAACTTAACGATGAAACTTAGACTCCTAGAAAAACAAGAGCAAGAAAAACCCAAAGCTCGAACAAGAAAGGAAATTATAAAGATCCGAGCAGAAATCAATGCAATTGAAACTAAGAAAATGATACAAAAAATAAATGAAACAAAGAGCTGGTTTTTTTAAAGAATAAATAAAATCGACAAACACTTAGCTAATCTTATCAAAAAAAGTAAAGAAAAGGCTCAGATCTATGCAATCAGGAATGAAAAAGGCGAAGTCACAACAGATCCAAAAGAAATCCAGAGGATCATGAACACCTAGTTTGAGAACCTGTACTCTAATAAAATGGAAAACACAGAAGAAATGGACAGATTTCTAGATACTTATGAATTACCAAAGTTAATAATAGCAGCAAAAAAATCACATTAAGTAATCAAATGTTTCCTTGCTGAGTACAAGACCTTACCAAGTTACATTTTTACAGAAATTTTAAACATTGGAGTATTATGTGCTAGAGCTCTTATAAATGTTACATAAGATCAAAAGAAATGATCTAATGTGTGATAGCCTTAAGACCTAAAGATATGCTATAATTTATTGATGTCTATTCATATTTTCACTGGCTTTTGTAATGATTTGTATCTGGTGGTTATATATATATAAATGAAGAAAGTGTACAAGTGTACAATTCTTCTATGGTCCCTAGTTCCCTGCACAAATATAGTCAATGAAAAATATTTTATGAATTTGTGTAATTTTGCTATCATCAAAAATTAAAAAACTCAGCTATTCCGTATCTATGTGAGAATTCTCAAAATACTATAAATTGAATTAAGCTATAAAATTATATTAGAGATCAATAGTTTTTCAAACTGTTTTTCTTACTTTAATAATGCTAAGACAAAAAATAAGTGAAAACTGATAATATTTATTGAAAATTTTCAGAAAAGAGTTCTAGGAGGTGTCTTGATTTAATTTGCAAAACATTGTCCAAGAGAAATTCTGAATAATGGAAATCAAGTAAATTCAAAAATCTTACTGAGATTTAAACAATTTAGTGACAAATTTCAAAGGTTAATTTTTTGGGAAAGAGTACCCTACTCTCATAGGGATGAACAGCCATCAATAATTTAATGACATGTTAAAACATTTATGAAAATTTTATTACAATAGATATGGGCATGATTTAGAAGATCACTTAATATGGTTATTCAAATAACATTTCTAAGAAAGAGCCTCTAGGTGCCCTTTATCATGATTCAAGCAAATCCCTTCCTACTTTATTTTACATATATATTTACATATGTTCATTTAACACACACACACACACACACACACACACACACACACACACACACATATATATATATATATATACACACATATAATGGAACTGTTATGATATATATATATATAGCTGGAAGAAATGGCTAAGCTACGTAAAGTGTTTGGAAATCTACCATTTCATATTATAATTTAGAAATGGGAATTTCTTCTCACATAAGAGCCAGAAGTATAAGTCACTTTTTAAATATGAAGCTAGTGTTTTGAACTTTGAAATCATTAGTTCACTTTCCCCCCAAACCTAAACACTTGATTGACACATATGCGAGGGCCTTCTTCCATCACTTTGCAATAGCTACAGTCTCATCTCCAGCTTCCTCTAAAGATCCAGGAGTGTTCCTCCTTAAGAATTATGCCCATGGATATTCTCCATGGCTGGAATGCTCTTCCTGAAGATAATTTCATAGCTCTATTCCACAATTTCTTCATGTTTTTACTAAAATGCTATCTTTTCAGTGGGGCTTTCAATTTTACCCTGGAATAATAGCGAAAATGTTCACTAATTCTTTGCTTCCTGAATCAGTGTTTCTTGCAAAATAACTTTGCAGCTGCACCCACGATGTCAAACTTTAGATATTTCCAGTTTTGACTCTACAGTGCCCTTTGCTTTGTGAAATAACAAGCTATGGAAATGACAGGTTAAATTGCTAAGCCTCACCCTTAAGGAAATTTCACATTTGGGCTCATAGTTTGGGAGCTTGGCCACTACCAATGAAATGAGCCTGAGCCAGGAAGATCAAAGACCCTGTGCAGCAGAGCCAAATTGTTCCACTTGAAGTTTTCCTAGAATACAAACCTCTTGTGTACCAGCAAGATTGGAGTGAGTCTGGATGAGATTATCCAAGCCTTGCCTAGATAGTTAGATCTGCTCTGGCAACCCCCAGATTCCTAATATGGGGACAATTTGTTATGCAGCAGGAATTTAATAATACTAATGATTCTCCTCAGAAACAAGGACTAAGCAAATCTTATTCTTTTTTTATTGGAACATTTTAGGTAAATAGTAGTTACATTCATTATTGGGATCTTGCACCTTTACATGATGTATCTTGATTTGTATTTTTCCCCATTCCCTCCACCCTTCCCTATTTACAGACTTTTTTACCCAATTTTTCCTTTTCTTTTCCCTTCTTACCTTTCCCCTACTCCTCCCACTTCACCTATATCTTTAGACCTTTTCTTCCTATTACACAATATCAATTATACATTTTGATCCTTATTTAAACTTTTAGTTTATCACACCAGAGAAACTATATAATATTTACACATGTGTGTCCTATTAATTTCATTTAAGAATATGTCCTCATTGTGCATCCACTTAGCTATAAATGTCTCTAGTTTCTCATTCTTTATGGCTGAGTAGTACTCCATTTTATAAAAACAAACAAACAAACAAAACACATGTTCTTTATCCAGCCTCCAGTTGATGAGCAATTGGGCTGTTTCCAACTTTTAGCTATTACAAAGTGTGCTGCTATAAACGTGCTGAGACAGAATTTCAGATATAGAAGATAGGATGGCAGTCAGTGACCATGAAAAGAGGTATCTCTTAAAAATAATATTGGAACATGAGAAATCAGTCCACCAGCTCCTAGATGACACAAAGAAGAATGATATAAGACTGAAAAGAGTCCATGAAAAAGCAGTAGAAAGTACAAATGAAATAAAAAGCTGGTAACAGAATTAATGATAGAAAGCTTCCCAAACAAAGCTTATTCTCACTAGAGAAAGAAGTTAGGAAGGAACACAATGTCATAAGATGGTCTTACTGAGCAGACAATGGCTTCACAGTGATCTCTCTCTCTCTCTCTCTCTCTCTCTCTCTCTGTCTCTCTCGTCACTCAGGCCACTTAGCAGTGCCTTTGGAAATCATTGCTTCATTGAACCAACAGTTAGGGAAATGAAGGAAGAGCAAAGAATTTACAGCTCCTTTATGAAAGTTCCCTTTGCAATTGTCAGTGTTCAATTACTTCATCTTGTATAAACTTACAGACTCTTCTGCGCTGAGCAATACACAGTTTTCCAAAATAGTATTTGGCAACATCACAGCCTCCATTGTTCAGTTCAGCTGGATCAAGGCACAAAGGCTCTTGAGATTTCTTTGTGAGGGATCCTATGAGATCCAGGCTGAGGTTTTCCTCTCATGTATGACAGACACTCAAGAATTCAGTAGTATTAAAAAATGAGGGGACAGTGAAAATGACTCATGTTTTACAATTGTAGGGATAGAAGCTCCTGTAGGCAGACAGGCAAAAGAAATAAAGCCTAGGTTATGTGGGCTTTACAGGGCCACAATGTAAAGTGTTTGCAAAGTGTCTATAGTAGTTACAGCATACATCACTGGACATGTAAACCCCACACCCTTCCCACAACGACTTAACATTCTCCTTTTCTGTCTTGCTTTGTCAGTGATTCTTTCATACTTTCTATGCTATATATTTTAATTTTGCATGACACATTTTTTTCCTTTCACTAGAATTTAAACTTCATGAAAAAAAAATGAAATTTTGTCTGATTCATTCATTAATGTTTCTCTAGATCCTAGGATAGTAATTGGCAAATATTGAAATTTCAAGAAATATTTAAGGATCGGAGGAAAAGAGCAACTAAGACTAACCAAATGTTCAATACCGAACAAACTGCATGACTATTTGTTAAACAACTCTTTAAAAAATGTAGTTACCATTCTTAGGCCAATTATGCAATAGGAGCCACATTTGTATAATTAAATATTATAGATACTTTTAAAGAGAACATCTATCCTTTTTTTCATTAATACACGTGGATCTAATTGGAAAGAAAACTTAGAGACTATTTTTAGACACATGAAAATTTGGGCATCACTATCTAACAAGATTACTTTTTTGATTATTATGTAATCAGTACTCACTTAGCTCACAAATATAGGAAAAAAAATCTTGATTAAAATTACCACTGTTATTTTAAAATAATGTAATTCTGCTTCTTACCCTGAACCAGACACCAACTCTGCCATACATATATGGGGGACTTTCTTGATTAAAACATCAAGTTATCTAATCACTTCTGTGCCTATAAATGTATAGCATATGTTGAAAAATAGCAGCATGTGTCTTTTTAAAATAGAATTTTTACTTATCTTTCTTTCGTAAAAATTAACACATGCTGCTTAATTATCTATTTCAGCATTACAAACACTGAGTGAAATGCATTATCTGTGCTCTGAGTGTTAGCTTATTTCTACTTTTGGAAATATTATTAGCCTTCTTTGCAACATATGCTGCAACATTAAAAGAAAGAACATTTATTTTCTCCTTAGGATAACTGGCTGGTTTCTTAATTTAATTTTTTCTCAATTTTATGGTGATTTTTCATAGTAGAAAAAATTAATTTTCTCAAAAGAATGTAAAATATCACTCATCAAATAATTACTGTGAATAAATCATGGATCTTTATTGACTAGCTTATTTGTATTTTTTCTACATGATTTTCTCAATAATTGTACTTTTTCTTTTCCACATTATAGAATTTATATTACCTTAAACATTCATGTTAAATTTTAACTCTGTGTGCGTGTGTATGCATGTGTGTGTGTGTGTGTGTGTGTGTATGTGTGTGTGTGTGGCGGGGGATGTTTTAGTGCAATATTGGTAAACTGGAGATGGGTCTTCTATTTAGCCTTGACTGGATAACTCAGAAGATATTTTTCTTATGTTAAAAAGTAGCATGTCCAAATGAATTCATAGAAATTATCATCTCATTATGTTCATGTGCCTAAGGACTAAACCAACATTATTACATTTATCTATGTATTCATACATCCTTCTATCTTCTGTTTACTACTATTTTAAACATTGAATTATGTCATTAATGTTCTATATACATTTATATGATAAATTATTTAACTCCTACAGCAACCATTTCAATTTAATACGATTACTCCTGTGTCACTGACAAGTGCAGTCGCACCAATAACTTGAGGCTTAATAATTTGTCCAAGGTGTCATATCCACTACGCAGTGAAATTGAACTTGAAACTTGTGTCTGTCTGCAGAAGTCCACGATCTCACAAGTACACTTCTCCACGATTCACTGGAGTTGTGCAAGAGCAACTTCTGTCCATTTGCACAATCACATACTACAATGGCAAGAAGCTAAAAACAGAATGTTGATGAGCGAACAGAACACAACAATTCCTAAGTGATAGAGTAGTGGTGAAAGTTTTTTCTTCAATATGTGAAAG
The DNA here is from genome assembly GCF_012274545.1 of Fukomys damarensis. Taxonomy (NCBI): domain Eukaryota; kingdom Metazoa; phylum Chordata; class Mammalia; order Rodentia; family Bathyergidae; genus Fukomys; species Fukomys damarensis. The sequence continues at coordinate 29,620,365 of NW_022900915.1, read as the reverse complement.
CGTAGGAAAGGCTTCTATTCTGCTATGATAAGTCATCATACTTCATAGTCTTACACATACACATGGGGTAGAATTTACATTATACATCATTGATTAATATGCATTGATTCCTGCAGCACCCTGTGTTTTCTTCTCTTTGGGTGGTTCTCTGGAAACATTGATGGCATGACTCAGCTAGCTATTTAAAGGGTGATCCAATGAACTGGAATGGCCTTTTCTTAAAAACTTACTTTTGGGCCTGAGATTTAGCTCATTTGTACAGCGCCTATTTCACAAGAGCAAGAACCCCAGTAATGGGGGGAAAGAAAGAAAAAAGAGTTTTTTTTTAAACTATTTAATTAGTGACATTAAATTGAAGATATGAGAATTTCAACATACACATGCATTTTTGTTAAACCACATAAGCTCTTTAGGATACATTTATTTATTCAATGTATATTTCAGCAATACCAGCTGCAGGTTTGTTCTTTTTTTAAGTTTATTGGTAGGTTTTTTATATATACAATATGATGACTTCTATCATTGGGAATTTGTACCTTTATATGGTATATCTTGGTTCTTATTTTTCCCCTTCCCCTGCCCTCCCTTAAACCCCTCCACCCTTCCCTATTTCTAAAGACTTTGTTTCAGTTTTTTCCTTTTCTACTATTTTTTCCCTTCTCTTCTTTCCTTTCCCCTACTCCTCCCACTTTTCCTTCCCCTTCCGTGTTGGGCCTTTTCTTCCTGCTTCACATTTGATCCACTGTATTTTGTTGTTTTTTTCAATGTCACAATCACATTTCTTCACTGGGCATTTGACTCGCAAAAGCCACTCTGGTCAAAAGACAAATTAGGAAAATGTTTAACTACAATTTCAGTGTTATTATCATTTTAAAATTTCTGTCCTTATGATGTGATAAACTATTGATTAGGAAAGAATATATTTTATCAAACCATGTGAACAAGTCCATATACAGGAAATATATTTCAGAATTCTTGTTCTCTGTCTCTGTCTCAGTAAATCTCCTCTCACCCCTGCCTTTTGTTTTTCTGTCTCTGGAACATTGTGTCTTATTCTTATTTTCTGCTCTCTCTCTCTCTCTCTCTCTCTCTCTGCCTTTGTTTCTCAAATTATTCCAATAAAACAAAGGAAAGTCTAATTTAGATGGACTTATGCATGGCAAGTCTAATTTGATGAACCTGAATTTCTAATGTAAATTTTCATATTTAAAAGCATTCTAATATGTCTGTCAAATTTAGGCTTTAGTTTTTAAAAAACAGGAATAAAGCTACATATTTTGAACTAAGTTTTCACTGCAAAGACGTGCATGCATAGTGTTCATAAATTTAGTAATTTTTCTTTCCAGCAAAACATAAATTTTCATATCTCACCTAACGGTATGAATAAACAAATAGTAAAAGGAAACGTGTTCCCCTACTTTGTAGAAGAGTTAAAAGGATTACTTTTTGAAATCTTGTATAATGAAAAAAGATCACATGGAGAAAGATGCAAGCAAACAGTATAAATTCCAAGAAAATTAATCATCATTTATAATTTTTCTTCCTTTTCAGGGGGAGACTATATTTGTTTAGAGCAGCTTTAGATTCACAACAAATTTAAGAGGAAGATACAAAGTTCCTACATTAGCTGTCCTATTCGTTATACACAGCATGGGTCTTCACTATTAGCTGTATCCACAAGAGCGGTGTGTTTGTTACCCAAATATTACGGTCTACATTAGGGTTCATTTTTGCTGTTGTACAATGTATGGGTCTGCAAAGCCATGTAATGATGTGTACCTATCATTACAGTATCATGAAAGTACTGTGGTGCTAAAATAATCCGTGTTCTGTCTAATCAACCCTGCACTGTGCCTCCGCAGAGGTTTAGAATTGCATGCCTATGCCAGGAGTTCCCTTTGTTCCCCAACTTTTAAAATCTTGAATTGGATTTTGAAATAAGGCACTTTAAAATATAATTTGATTTGGATTTAAAGAGGGCTTCAGAAAACAATGGGGATTGTCTTCCTTTTGGAGACAGTATGTATAAAAATCACAATTCAGTGAATGTATCTTTGCCTATCAATGTCAATATGTGTCAGTTTCCATTAAAAGGCTCATTATTATCTCATATTCAAAGAAGAGAGGTTTTACAACTTAGCTGGTGTTAAGTTTTGAAAAAGTTGTTTAGAGTCTGGAGATTTAGCTCAGTGATGCTGCACATGCCTTACAAATCCAAAGTGCAAGGTCCTGAGTTCAATCCATGGTAGGAGAGAGAGAGAGAGAGAGAGATGTTTAAATCAGCATTTCATTCTTTTTTATTTAATTTACTCTTATTGATACATAAAGTGTAAAAATTTTGCATGTTAAAGTGGTACAGTTTAATGTTTTTGAAATATATATAATTGCTTAATGTTTAAATCAGGTTAAATGTATTTATCTCCTTATAAATTTAGCATTTATGGTGAAAACTTTGAAGATCCTGTTTTGTAGCCTTTGTCATCTGTTGTCACTTTACAGTGCAATATATCAAATCAGAACTTCTTGCTATGATTTCAGTGTAACTCAGTTGTTAATGTATCATTTTCAATCTTCTTTAGCTCCTTAAAAACTTGGTATCAATAACGTTTACAGTAACTTTCTTTGGTTATGTTGACAATTGTGAACTACTTGGAATCACCTGCCACACTTTAGGAAAATGTTATAACTGCAATTTTAAAAAAGCCTTCATGGTAAAAGAATTTTCAAAGTAAATTTTATGATAATGATCATTATGTTTTCACTTCTTAGTATTCTGACTTTGCAATGCTTATAACAGAATAAAATATAATGAAGTTTTGCAGTATTTTATGAATGTCTTCTTTGGAGAAGCCCAAGTCTACGTAGGGCCTGAGATTGATCCCCAGTACTGGAAAAAACAAAACAAAACACAACAAAAATATACTAATATATACATCCCCTTTCTAAGTTATTGTATGTGAATTCTGAACACGTTAGAAAGTTTCTTTGTCTGTGCTAATTTTCGCCAAGAACGGCAATGATTGTTAGCCATTTCATTACAGATTTTAGAATCATATTATCAAATTTATTGGAGAGCTGGGGATTTAGCTCAGTGGTGCCGCTGCCTGCCTCGCAAGTGCAAGGTACTGAGTTCGACCTTTGTATAGATTAGGTTGGAATTCCACTAAAGCTATAGGTAAATTGAAGAGATATTTTATCTCTTAGCACATATTACCAATTACAAAAATTATGCATATTATTTTGAATTATATATGCATTCTTTAATTTATCTTAAAATCATATAATATAAAGTGCTGTAATTATATAATGTAAAATTATATAATATCTCTGTAGAAAACTTACTTTATTAGTCATTTTTCTGAAGCTGCAGCAGAATACCTGATACCCACAATAAAGGAGGAGAGGTTTCTCTGGCTCCCAATTTACAGTGAGTTCCATCCAAAGTTGGCTGGCTCCAAGGCAGAAAAGGTGTGATGGAGGGGTCGACAGAGGAGTTGCTCACCCAAGGCAGCCAGAAAGTAGAGAAAGACAGGAGGCTCCAGGGACAAGAGAACACCTCTGCGTGTCACAGCCCCAGGGACCACGTCCAGCCGAGGCCACCATCTATACTAGCTATGAATTCACAATGGATGAGCATCTGGCCCTGTGATTCAATCACTTTTCAGACAAAATACTTTGGGGGACATTTTAGGTCTAAACCACAATAATTACCATATGGAATATATATATATATATTTAAAATTTTATATTTCTCTATTTACTACTAGTACATAAATTAAAAGTGACTGTACCATTTTCACATTTAACCAATTTATTAATCTCAAAATTATTTTAAAGCTTTGTTTCAAGAATATTCTTGTTTTCCATTAAATGCTTACATCATTCCAACAAAGAAGAAGTTGCATCTCCTCCTTTTTCCAAGCTTATGCTCACCAATTCTTTTTCTGATCTTATACTGTTGACTCAAGGCTATTATATTAATTTCATGTAGTTCATATTTTCTTTTAATCCCCGATTTAGAAGGGAATGTTTACAAAGTTTCCATACACTTCCACAAGTGTGTAAGTTCTTGTTTTTCTCATTTGTTTGATTTCATAGACACTTGTTTGTAGTCTAAGAAAGTCTAAGAAATTTACCTTCTGAAAGTTTTTAAATATGTAGACTACTATTTGGTAGTGGATTTTATAAAATACTTTGGAATAATCTTAGGGTTGTCAGTGCAGGCTTACAGTATGATAAATTATATTTATGACATTTTAGCTGGGCATGGTGGCACACACCCACACCAGCCCTTGGGAGACTGAGGCAGGAGGATTGCCATGAATTCAAAGCCAGCCTGAATTATGTTGTAAGAACAAACCTCGAAAACAAAAACGAAAACAAAAAACAACCTTTGAATCTGCAAAGGATGGGTATGTATATATATACACATCCATAAATCTGATCTATATGCAAAATCCACATATATCTATTATATATTCATCATATATAATCAAGAAGATTATACTTTCATAATATTTCTTATCAAAATAAACAGAGTGTCTAGCAATATGTTAATGAATACTGAATAACTCAGGGATTTTTAATATCCTTTCTTCACATGAGTTTCTTGAATAGTACAGTCTTTTACTCTTCAGACCCTGGACTTCATCATTTAAAATGTGTCATGCTATGATAAATCATTTTGTGTTGAATCCACTGGATTTTTTTGTGCTTTTTCATCAACCCAATAAAAATGGCTGATAAAATCTGGCACTAAATATTACAAAAGATGAGGCACCTGGTGCAGACAAAAATCAGTAATCAAATTCTGTTTAGGAAACAGAATTTTAAAAATGCACAGCATGAAGCATTAGCAATAAAGTATATTAAAAGAGGAGAGTCAAGAAGGGAAAATAAAGGGTTCCTTTAGTACAACAGCTAATAAAAGGATTTGACTAAGCAATGACAGGATACATAACTTTGAGAACTTTATTTCTCTTAAATATATATTTTCTATAAACTACTCAGTGGTGTGTGCATCAATCCATTTAGAAAGCACCTCATATATGGGAAGCTACACTATAATTACAGACCATGCTAAAAATGCAAATGTTTAAAAGTTTCAAAGGTTTTTCTCTGGACACTGGAATTAGCTGCGGAAAGAAGATACAAATTCATAAATGTTTATGTATGTCCCTATGGAGTTCTTTTTTTAATGGTAAGAGCTTCTGTGTTTTCATTAAGCTGTTATGTCTTCAACTTGTTGAAAATTCTTTCCAGAAAAAAACAAAAAACAAAACAAAAATACAACTCTAAGTCTCATGACTTTATGTGTTACTCCACAAATGTAGGTTTTCTCTCAGTGGAGGCTGCTGTCCTAGTCCTTATCCTAGATATTCAGAGTTCTTATTCAGTGTTCTTTACCTGCTTTTGATTTTTTAAAATGAATATTAGCTATGGCTCTAAATGAACTCCTAACCTACTTAGGACACCAGCTACTTCTCCCCAGGTCCATTGCTGTACGATTAACAAATAACAGCTATACATGTTTACATACACAATGGGATGTTTTATAACTGACAACTCCGAAGAAGATAAAAAGGTGCTTAGAGATAACCTTTGAAAAGTTTCTAGTCAAAGAGCCAGGGATTTAGCTCAGCAGTGCTGCTGCCTGGCTGGCATGCAGGACATGAGTTCCATCCTGGTACCAAAACAAAACAACAACAACAACAAAGTCCTAGTCAAATATGTTCTTTGTTCTTGTTCTTATTTCATTTTTAAAGCATCACTTGTCATTGTAAATGTTCCCACACTTACTTGCTAAGGAGTAATCATAGTTGATGATATAATTTTAGAAGTTTAGTGCTTGTGTTCTTCCCTTTTTCCAGGATAGTAATATCTGAAATTTCTTTTCAATCAACTTTGAAGGATTAATTATACAGTGTTATTGAAGATTTACTATATTACAACTTTGAAATATATATACAGAATTTAATTTTTTCATTTCCTAATAAAAACATTAATAGTTGAAAACCTGTATGGATATTCTAATACATGGCTATTGAAGTAGTTTCATCATAAAGAAAATGTATATGTACAAAAACTGATTAAATTAATATTTATTTTATAACCCCTTAATTTATTAAAAAACATTCATTCCTTTGAATGCACAATTAGCATGCACTAAATAATACCAGTCTCTCAACAACATGATTCAATTTTCAGTTACTGTGGTATATTAACATCGAATAATTGTATAACATGTAAACTTTTGCTAACATTTCAGTTCACTAGTCGATGTGTAAATAACATTCATCATCATCAATGATTAATTAAATCACTTCTTTCAATGTTTGGTGGAGATTGTTCTTCACAGATATGTTATTCAGATCATGCAGAAATTCAGACTATGCACTTGTATTGACCCTATATCACTCAGTAATAAACTAGTGTGATAACTCACAAAAACAATTCATTAAAAAAGCAAATTGGTTGACAAATCACAGTTATGTGTAATGAAATAAGCTGCACACAAAAGGATAAGTACTGGAATTTGTAATCATATAGATGTGCAATCTAAAATGTTGATCCCATTGAAGTTGAGAGGAGAATTCTAGTTGCCAGAGGCTGCAGAGTACAGCAGGTAGAGGGAGATAGGGAAAGTATATCAGTGGGTACTAATTTATAGCTACATAGGAGTCAAATATTCAGGTGTACAGTAGGGTGACTGTAGGTAAATACAAAATATTATTCATTTCAAAAAGCTAGAATATACTTACCAAAGAAATAACAAATGTATAGGGCAGGGCAATAAATTTAACAATTTAAACATTCTACAATGTTTATATGCCTCCAAATGTCACATGGTACCCACTAATATACACATTTTTAATGTGAGTAAAATAAATTTAAATAAATGAAAGTTATTATTGCATTGCTGAGAAAAATGATGACATAATGTAATATAATGATAAGACATAAATGCAATTATAGAAGAAAAGGCAAGCCTCGAATTGTTGATACTGCAGCTGTTTGAGAGCTTGAGATATACTGCCAAAGGAACTTGGTGAAGAAAACTTAGAGCTCTAAAATTCAAAGTGCACATGACAAAGAGAAGCCCCAGAGAAATTATCACTGGAATGAACTTCATATTAAAAGGAATGCTAGGGGCTGGGGATTTAGCTAGTGGGACTGTGCCTGCCTTGCAAGCTCAAGGTCCTGAGTTTAATGCCTGACCAGAAAAAAAAAAAGGAATGCTAGGAGTTATTTCATGTAATTAAAAGAGTAAAGTACAAAATGTTGGAAATGGCTGAGGATTTGGCTCAGTATACATACATATATACATATATATGTTGGAATTGATCTAATTTTAGAAAGACCTACGACAATTTCCCAAGACAGAAAAGATTCTGAGTCTCATGCTATAGGACAACAAGGTAAGCACTGGGCAGACTAGTAATGTACTATTGTACCAATGCACTATTTAATAAATTGAAACTAGCTGTATTTTTCCCATTAATATGCAAACTTATAACTGGTAATAAGATAATTATAATGTTTTAATAATAAGTTTTAAAAGTCACAGATTAATTGTTAAGATTGCATCTCAGGTTTTCGATACCATGCACTACCATGCAAAAGGAGAGCTTTTACTTCAGTATTTCTGAATTTTCAAGATTTTTTATATACTATGTAAGTTGAAATAAATTGGCAAAAAGCAATTAGAAGGATATTTTATTGGAGAAGTGATAGGAGCAAAATTGCATGGCTAAAAATGTATATTTTCTATTTATCTCATATTTTGATACTGGTTGTATCTTACCCTGGTAATATTTCAGCCATTAGTTTTAATGTGCATTTTTCTCTTTAGAATTGCAAAAATGTGTTTTTTTAATAAAATGGAGTACTACTCAGCCATAAAGAATGAGAAACTAGAGACATTAATAGCTAAATGGATGCGCATTGAGGCCATAATCTTAAGCAATATACATAGGACACAATGTGCAAATACCAAATCGTTTCTCTAGTGTGAGAAATTGAAAGTGTATATAAAGACCAAAAGCTATAATAGATAATGTGAATAGGAAGAAAAGGGGCAAAGAGGAAGGGGAAATGGGAGGGTTAAGGGACAGGAAAGAAGGAAATGTAATTCACGTGAGAAAATGAAAAGCAATGGAAACAAAGTCTTCATAGACAGGCAGGGAGGGAGGGGCTGAAGGGAGGGCAGGGAAATGGGGAAAACTTAAGAATCCAGACTAATTATGTAAAGGTACAAATTTCTAACAATAAATGTGATTATATTATATACAATAAATGTACCAATAAAATTAATTAAAAAAAGAATTGCAAAAATGGTCCCTTAAACTTTTAAATGTATTAAATTTGAAGCATTTCATAATTACCTATGTCAACCAAATTTTGAGTAAGTTGATTAATATACTTAGCCTGTGTTTCCTAAACTTATCCTTTATTTTGATAACTTATGTGAAGATGTAAGAACAGGAATGGTATGTATATGTCAGTTAAAGGAACTCACAGTAGGCCAGGGATTTAACTCAGTGGCACCGTGCCTGTCTCCCAATGGCAAGGTCTTGAGTTCCATCTTGGGTGGGGTAATATTAAAGTACTGCTAATCTTATTTAAATTATTTATGTAAAATAGCCATAATCATTTCATTTTCATGAATAAACTATAATATGGGAGGTTTTCTTTCCATGTTATCAACTATGTATTAAAGATGACACTGAAGCCTGTATTTTCCTATATGATTCCCCTATACTATGATATAAAAGCATTTTTCTTGTCCAAGACACAATGTCTATTTTGTAATATGATGGTTTTACCATTTTCAATTATTATTTATGTGGTTTGTAGGGGATTACAGTAGCTTTCTAACATTTCGCATGATTTCTGATACACTTTGCAGTCATTCTCTTTCTTGCTATGGTTTTTCGCCTAGATTCAATCCCGGCCAATTTATGGAACCAGACTTCTTACTAAGCACCTTACTTTCCTTTCACCTTGTTTCTCCTCCATTTACAGTCTCTCCACACAATCTGAACCAACCCCATTCAGGTTTAAAAGCAAGGCATCAGGCATTAAGAAATGGATAAATGTTTCATTACTAAATTTCCATGATCTCTCATGGTTTCTGTTTGTCACTGTAGTTATAGTTATTTGATTTTTTAAATGAAATTTTAATTTTGCAATTGATTTAGATTTCCAGAAATATTAGTGTTCTTTATTTCTTACATAGATTCACTTATTAGTCATATCTTACATTAATATATTTGTCACAGTTAATGAACTGATATTCACATATTACTATTTTTTTGTTTCATTTTCCCAGCCAGGACATCCCATTTTTTTATCTGCCATGTCCAATGCATTTCCTTTAGGCTGTAAAGGTTTCTTAAAGTTTTCCTTGTTTTTGATAACTTGACATAGTGATTAAAACATACTGGTCAGATATTTTTTAGAACATCCTTTTACTGGGATTTGTTGATGTATTTCTCAAGATTAGAGTTATGGAATTTTGATAAGAAAACTATGGGGATAAAATGTCATCCTCCTAATGTCAGATTGAGAGTAAATGTTATCGAAATGACATCACTGACGCTTCCATGATGGCAGATTACGGTAGTGTTTACTGTATTTCTCCACTAAACCTTATTCCAATTCCCCCTTTACACAATGTACTCTGGACTCTTTAAAGGAACAATACCAAATAAAATTATTCTAGAAATTTTCTCATTCTTTAATTTTAAAAATGTATTCACCCTCGTATTTGAATGAATCTGACATGGAAACTAAATAAAATGTGATATTCTGACTGGGATAGTGATACGGAAAAAAAGTAATGCATCGATATCAATTCATTAACTATGAGAAATAGAAAATATTAATGTAAGATGTAGCTAATAAGAGAAACTATGTAAGACTTATTTGTATTTATTTTTTCTTTAAGTTTTGATCAAATACTACTTTGATTCGTTGCTCAGTGTTTTTCTAGTCTCAGCCATTGAGAGCTCTTTCAGTTGTCTTATGTCTTTTTGACATGGTCTGTAATGTAGTGAGCTCTTGTTTACCTGCTGTCACTATAAGATGTTCAAGGCATATTTTCTACATTCCATTCCTCCTGGTCCTAGACTCAACTGTTTCTAAAACAAATTGCCCACCTACATTCCTTGGAGAGTATCAATGGAAATATCGTGTAACAGGTTTCTTCAGAGTTAATGGAATGCTGTTGCTTCCATATTCTCTCAGGGAAAGAGCAGAGAAATATCTGTGTGTCTATTAATCTGTATACACATCTATGCATTTCTCTGTGCATGTATGTGTTTTTACCTATAGCTCTATTAATCCAGATGTGGTCATACTAATGTGTAATCTATTAGCATAGGCATTGTTTTAGTCATGTGCTGCTGGTTGTCTTTTTGTTTCCACACTGGTAGGGAGAAATCTGCCTCATACTCTCTGCTTCACTTTGTTTCCAAACACAGAATCTATTCATTGCAATTTCCAAATCATTAGGCTGTATTTCCAAGATAACTTCATCAACTAGAATGCACTGTTCATGTGTAACTTTATCTTTCTTCTTAATTCTACACTTCTTTCTTAATACATTTTCATCAGTTTGGCTTTGTTACATTTTTATTCTACACAAGACCCTACAACTTCTTAAGGTTTCTTTTTCTTTCTTTCTTTCTTTCTTTCTTTCTTTCTTTCTTTCTTTCTTTCTTTCTTTCTTTCTTTCTTTCTTTAGTTTTTCTTTCTTTCTTTCTATCTAAATCTTGGCACACCAAGGCTTAGTTTTGCATGTAAAGAAAAAAACATTATTGAAAGTGTCACTTTCGGATGACTAAAGGACATTTATTAATTAAATAATATTTGGTTACTTGGAAGGTTATTTGAAAATTAAATAATGTTTGGTTACTTGAAAGGCAAAAATTAAATAATGTTTGATTACTGGAAAGGCAAAACTTAATAAATACATGAAAAGACAGGAAATAAAGTTACAGTCATTCTGATCCATTTTTCTGGTCAAAAACTTCTTTAAAAATGAGAAATCAGATGCCTAATACAGCAGAGAGGATATTTCATTCGTAAATATGCTTTGTCCCAGAGCTCTTGGCATATCTTACCAATTTGAATATGGTGGCCCACAAATATACATCAGGTACAGAAGCATTTGGTGGGTTTTATGGCCAGAGAAGAAAAATAACTTCCCCATAACCACATAGACATTTTTATTTTATATATATATAGTGATTACTATTACTAGAGAGGTGGAATTTTAAATAAAAATTATCACAAGCATTTTGAAAACTTTTGATGTTTAAAAGTGAAATCACAGATCAATAGGATCAAATAAAATTTTATAAGTTTCCAAGTTATTTCTCTGTCTTAATTACAAAGAGGGAAGTCTGGTGAATTGGGAAATGTGTAAGACATAACAAATAAGACCGTTTGAAATTGTAGCTGTGAGCCTTGTGGCATGTGGGCTACAGCTGGGGTTCCTATGGGGTAGCACCCCCTTCCTAGGACTCAGAGCTTGGCTAGAGTTCCTGATTTCTGTTCCCATTATCTGCCTGATCTTGTAGCTTCTGCAGTTAAGTGACCTTTGTAATTTTCCCAGCCTGTCTGTACTGAATTCAATTGAAAAAGTAGTTGCTATTGAATGATTTCTTCCATTTTCATTTATCAATCTACCTGCTTTTTGATTTTGGATTATTATAGCATGAAGTACCTTCCTAACCAATTTTACACTGAGATTTGGAGATATTGAAGGCCTTTTAAAATTACATAAAAAAAATAAAGCCTTTCAGAATTCCCTTTCTTATAGATGTGATTTTCCTCCTAGTTTAGCTATCTACATATGTAGCTAGTCATATATGTGTAAGGAGATATATTTATGAATTTATCTTAGAGATCTTCAACTAGTAAGAAACATATGTGCTACTAATTGAAAATAAGCATACTAACTTCTATGCAAAAAATTGGAATTTTACAAGTCATCTAGCTTATTTAAATAAAATGGTGAAAACATTAATTCCAGGAATATTGACATTGCTTTTCCAGTTGGAAACAAGCCTCAATTTTGATTATTTTTTAATGTTATATACTAATTCATGACAACAAATGTTTCCACATAAAGGTGTTACAATACATTTTAAAAGCCTGCTGTTTCTACACTTGTCAGAACTAAGTCATTGATAAGTACTTTTATGTTTTTCCAATTGAGTGATTTATATACAGAGAAGATAATGACAAAATGTTAATTTAAATACATTGTATTCTTTTATGTTGGAATTAGAAAGACATTTTTGAGCAATCTTTCTTGTTTGTTTGTTTGTTTTTGGTAATACTTCACAGCTTGCTTGCCATAGTTTCAGTGTGGAGTAATGTTTCTTTATTATTTCAGTTAAATGTGAAATAATCAACTTGTCTTTGTATAAAAATTCACCCTCCCTTGTCAAGCTGTTAAATGGTGGAGAGTTTATTCATTTCCTTATATACTTACTTATTATGTTCAAACCGGGTATTTTATCTTCCCATTTTGCACACAGGTGTGTTCTGCAGTGTTTCATCTTCTGCACACACAGAAACTTTGCACTCTGGCCCTCAAAATGGAGAAAATGCTATTTCTGAAGATCTTTGACCTTTTACGTTAAGGAATACTGTTTGAAAAAGAAAGTGTCTCATGGAACATTAGTGCTATGTGGAGTTTGAAGAGAAAGAATACAGAATATAATGAGTAAGATTGAAAAAAGTATGGAGCCAGTACATTGAGATCCTCATGCGGACAAATGCAATCAAGATTGTAAAGAAAAAAAAGAATTATTCTGCCATGTTGATAGGTGCTGCGTGACTTGATTACTACCTGAGTCTAAACTGGAATCCACACTGCAAAGCATCTCAGCGAACGCCCTGATAGACATCATGGTGGTAGAAGAACTAGATGAAAGGAGAATCTTGTGAACTGGCTCTTTGGAGAGGACTGGGGATACGGTGAGCTGCTGTACGGACCAAGGGAGATCCAAAGACATCAGACTCCTACAAAGTGAGACGAGGGAAGTCGAAAGGGGGAAAAGCCCTGTAAGAGACAGAAGGTGGAAATTAGACCAAGGGACAGATTTCTTCAGCAAGTGGTCTCAGAGGTGAATGGGAAAAAAATAAGAACCAAGATATATCATGTTAAGGCAAAAAGTCCCAATGATGAGTGTCATCATATTGTATACCTAAAATGTACTAATGAATTTAATAATAAAAAAGCTATGCTTTACCTTTGAGCGTTTTTCCTTTTGTAGCATATCCTATAAAGGAAATAAGAGCTATGCTTAAACTAGGACTTCTATAAAAATTAAAGTCCTATTTTGCAAAGACGCTTTCATCTTCTGCATCAGAAAACTATAATGTGATTGTGGCTTTGTGAAAATGAGATAATATGCTACAATCTTCCAGAAAACCTTCAGGGGAGATATTCAGTGTCATACCGAAGGCGTGAAGGCTGCTGCTGGTGTAGCAGTGCACTCTGACCGCACTGCTGGAGGGAGCCCTGGTGGGAAAGCACCCTCTCCCCAGAGGGTTCAGACACGGTGGGGCAGTGGGAAGGAGATGGCTCCGGAGGGCTGGTGGGCCCGAGAGAGACCAGAGAGGAAGGACCTGAGTTCAGTTTCCGGCCCCAGTATCTGAGCCATGTTGAGTTAGAGGAATAACCTAGGGAAATTTTAAAAGGAATCTCAAAGCAAGTTGAACATTTAAATAGTAATATTGTAATAGTCTAGGATTATATACTTCACTGGTAATTTTAAGGAGACTTTCGGTCAACTTTTCAACTGGAATCATTCACAATTTTTTAGGATTCTATTATTGGGAGTAACTAAATGAAACTGTAAGTAAACAAGTCTTAAATAATTGTGTATTTTTCATGCTCTCAAGTCAAAATATTTGGATGTTTATTTCCAATTATTCAACTCCTCTGAATGTTTCCAGACACATTATTTAAGTGATAGTTCATTTATACATTAGAAAATTGACCGCCCATTTCAGACAATTAGAAAAATAAAATTTTTGTAAACTTTATTCTTGAATTTCTAGAGTCATTTCTCTTTTTTCCTCCCACGAATATTTAAAGTTTTGTCCAGGGCATTCTAACTTTGAGGAGCACCATGTTTTTCTCATAAACTTACCTCCCTTTGTAATGCTGTGGTTTGTGGGAATGGTAGAAAATATCTAGTGTTCTCTCAACACCTAGTAAACTCTCCAGTTTATGCATACCGTCCTTTATTTCCTGGGTCTACACAAATTCATTTACTAAACTTGTAATTTAAAAATGAAGTTCACAAGTCTTCCTTTGCCTTGGCCTGCCTCTGCAGCAGTTTATTTTTGTTTCCAGGATCATTTAGTAACCACAGAATGACATCAATGAGAAGCTGCTATGGGTAGGACCTCTAAATTCATCAGGGATACTGAAGTGAGTTCAGTATTTTCTTCCTGCCCATATAGGGTGAAAAACAAAAAATTGTGCCCTCCTCAGAAATGGAATGGGCCTTTATCATATTTAATTCATTAACGGGAAGCTTTTTTACTTTACTAACCCATACAAGCTATCAAAGTTTAGGATTGCTGCCTCTCTGCGACACACAATGGTAGGTGGACTGTGAGACCATCACACAGGTAAGGGGCTCTGCAGGTCATGAGAGGCTCCACGGCAACTTACACCTCCCTGCTCTCCAATGCTGTAGGTCCTCAGAGTCAAGGAGCTGCCATAGGGACCACATCACTTGAAATCAGGGTGAAGTTTTCTTTGCGATTCTAAATGTGTATTTCATTACCTGAGTCAGTGTAACTTAGATTGTTTCTGTGGTGCTTTGTGTAACCTTAGTCAACTGATTTACTATTTCAGTTTGGATCTACCAGAGTTCAGCAAATAACTCTTGCCTGCCACACATGTTGTTTTTAAGGAGGAAAACTGGAGTGTTAATTATGCTAAGACCTGGTTATTTCTATTTCCTTTGCATCAACCTTACTTATTTTGGTTTTTGTAATGTCTGTCAGTCACCTATTATTGAACTTTCTCAGTAGAATTCTTATGATTCTGAGATTTTTCTTGTATACCGTACAGCATCTATCACATTTCAAAGCATATGGTAAGAAATGGGGGCAAACAGAATCTCTGTCACCTCTATTTTCTTTCTTCTCTTCTTTTAGTTTGAACATAATGTCTACATGTAATTTAAGTATGAACATACATTTAAATAACTAAATGGCTTACATGATCGCATCACTCACTGATTCTTCATAGGGTATAAAATACCCCCAGAATCATTTAGAGGAAGGAAGGAGGAGATGAGGATGAGAATGCGTGTGTTCTGATCCTGATATTTTTTAACCACTGCTGAATATCCTGAAGTGGGTCTGGTTTAGTAGCATCAACATCACCTGAGGATGTATTAAATATTTAAAATCTCTGTTCCATGTTGACATAGCAATTTAGATCCATCCTTTCGTCCTTGCTACCCCTCCTCCCCTCTTTGCCTGCTCTTCTTCCCATCTTTTCATTTCTCTCCTCTTTTCATTGTAGATATGGGGTCTTGCTACATTGCCCTGAACTAGCCCCGAACTCCTGGGCTCAATTAATCATCCTGCCTTAGACTTCAAAGCACGTTCGGGGTTCTAACCAGCTCCTTTGCTGAGTCTGTCATGTTAATGTTTGGGAACCACGGAAGTCCAAATCTACACATAGATGGGAAAGTGCTCTGCTGGTTCTAGGTCTTACAGTTCATTAACCAAAGCATCTTTATCTCCATTCTCAGCTCTCTTATTATACCTCTGAGCCTTCCTTCAAGTTTATTTGTGATTGTGCCTGAATTGTTGCTGCTCCATACACTCAGCATCTTCCTGGATGTAATTCTTTCATTTACAAATAGAGATTATAGAATGCATGATATTGAAAAGATTTATGAATTTAATTAACAAATATTTCTGAGCACTGAATGCTGAATATTCCGTTATGCTTCATTTAATAATTTTTTAAAAGCCTAACAGTCTTCTTACCTTCATACTTGTATAAAATTATAGCAGAACTACTCAAAAGGCATTTTATTAATACAACTTCCTTCTTTGATGTCAGACTCTATTTTCACAAATCTTGTATTTCTACTCTGGAATTATGGCAACATAAACACTAGCAGTCCCTTTGGGTACATCTTCCTATAATACAGCCTTTTCTGTTTTTATTTATACAGGTCTGACCCCAGTTTATGTTTATATCTGACCTACTTGGTATGGAACCATGTAGTTGAATACTCTAGAAATGAAATTGAGAAAAAAAGGATTCTTTCCTTAGCAATAGCACTTTATTGGTGTCAGAAATAGCACTAAAATCTACCTGCTGTGGATTCTAATAGGGACAATTTATCCTCTTCCTTGTTTTTATACTTGTTGTAAGAAAAAAGTGATTTGTAAAATAAGATAGCTAACAGAGAAAGCATGTTGACAATGACTAAAGCCTACCTGGAAATTACATACAATTGAGAAGAGAGTATTATATTTTCTAACATTCTGTCTGGAAAAACCAAAGACATTTTTTTTAACACTATTACACAAGGTCATAAGGCACTGCGTAGAAGTTGGGAGTGTGGTTTGGGAAGTGTGATAGGCAGATTAATGGCCTCTTCAAAGGTTTTTCATGTCCTACTCACTGAAATCTATGGGATGTTAAATTGCATAAGAAAGAGGAATTAAGATTACAGATGGGCATTAAGGTTGCTAATTAAGTGATATCAGAATAGACAGCATATCTGGGATTTTCCCAAGTGTGCTTACAAATGGCAGAATTAGAAGAGTCCAGAGGAACCATGGCTACAGAAAGAAACCCAATAGAATGTAGTATTGCAAGCTGAGAAGTAGGAGCGAAGGTGCCCTGGCAAAGAAACGTGGGCAGCTCTGGAAGCTGAAGGAGGCAAGGAAATAGGTTCTCCTGGAGTCCAGAAAGTAACACAGACCTGCCCAGATCCAGACTGTAATCCAAGGATACTCCTGCCATACTTATTATGGCCAAGCAGTAGGTACAAAATTTGTGTTCTTAAGGCGACTGAAGTTGTGGCCTTTTGTTGAGAGGCAGTAAGGCAGATTAGTGCCGATCTTGGCTTGAATCTCAGTTCCACATGTTGGTAGCTTTGTTCTTGAACAACTTTCTTAAACTCTGAACTTCAGCTCATCCATCACATAAGACAGAATAAGCACCTACCTAATAACATTGTTTTATTAATCATGGAAATATTTATAAAAAGCTGTCATTTGCCTTCACATTTGTACATATCAGCTATTGTGAATACAAACAAAATTTTATTTGAAATGTGATTAAAAGATAAATTACTTCAGACACAAATAAGTGCTATAATAGAATACTGAGTGCTAGGCAGAAAGCACATATTCATGTTCAAAATTATTATAAAATATTTTATTAAAGCAGTTCATCAAATTAATTTTGTTGAGAATATCTTTTTCAGTAAAGGAAGACAGTTCAGAATTTAGCCATTTTAATTAGCTGCTACAATAAATAAAACATCATTTTTCGGTGACTGAAAATTAAAATTAAAGAAACAAATAAACAAGATTCCCTCAGAAAACAGAGCACTGTGCACATTTGGACTCTTATGACTCTAGCTGGCATGCCAGAAAGGGAAGTTGAGAAAAGTTTTTCCACTTTTTAACCATTTTCCCACAGAAATTACATTTATCACTTGTGATCATATTTTCTTTAGAGAGCTATCAGTGAAGCCAAATATAAGAGGGGCCTTCAAAATATGACCCCCAAATCTGGAAAGAAATGCACACCTTCCTGTTGAGCAGTTCCACCTGTTTTACCTCCTTACCATCTAGAAACAGACTTGAGAGAAGATCTAGGATACAACTTGGAACCTAAATCTTTTTACACTGATTAAATCATCATCAGAAAGGACAAGAAATGAATTCTCCATTTGTAACCGTCTTTGCACTATAGTCTTAAGATGTTAAAATTGCTAGAACGATGTATAAACATCTAAAAAATCATTTGCTCATGCTTACCATTTTATAATTATGCATTATGTGTTAATGGAACTTATTCATTATTACAAGCAAAATAGAAAATCTTTAAATTTTATTTGAGAGATATTTGGAAACAATAAATACCTACATGCTTCTAAAAAGTCATTTTCCAATCTTTTTTTTTTTTTTTTTTTTTTTTTTGGTACCGGGGATTAAACTTGGGTCTTTACACTTGCAAGGCAGGCCACCAGACTGCTGAGCTAAATCCCAGGCCCCTTTCCAATCATTTTTAAAGAAATAATAACCAAAGTTTTAGCTTGCGGGGTTTACCTAAAACATAATTATTGTTGGCAAAGAAATGACACAAGATTACAATTTTCAGAAAAATTTGTTTCTTGGATATGTAATACAATCTGTTGTTTATTCATCATTAAACATATGTTGTTTTGGGTAATAGTAAAAATGAAGAATCAATTTGAGGTGACCTAATTCATTTACTAAATTTTCAGGAAATGTTCCTGTTATTTTAGCACATATTCTTGTAGGAACCATTTATTTTATTTGGAGAAAGTAAATACATGCTTTGAGGAGCTACCTGTGCAGTACATTCCTCTAAGTCTATTGAGGACTTTTTATTTTCTTGTATGAAGCAATAAGTGACATGATAATAAGGAGTTAAAATGAAATGAGAGGACCACACTGTAATACTGAAAAAAAGAACTCCTAAGTTGAACTGTACCGTAATTATGTGTAACCATCATACCTTAATAGGCATTTGAATTATCTCAAGCTTTTAGCTTTTATGAGTAACCAGAAATGTGTATATGAGACTCAGGCTCCTCTGCACAGCCTTCAAAGTCTCTCTCCTGTACACAGGCAGATCTCAGTGTCCTTAGAGAGACACTAGCCCAGGATTTCTCAACCCCTCACAGGAAAGGATGTCATTACGTTCCTTCCAGAACTCTTTAAAGATTAAATCTGTGTCATAGTTTTGATGATGCCTCTAAAAGCCATGAAAGAACTTTCAGAGGGGAAGCGACAAGAGTGATGAGATGGTCTGCTCAAAATGAGGAGGAGCATTTCGATGGCTATTAATTGCAAGTTTCCCTTTACTGTGATTAATGTCTACAATTTAAACATATTTACATCACCTGTTGTACATTATGTGTTTGAATTTTCTGCCTGACTTTATAGCACATTGAGTATTCAGCCAGTAAGCAGTAGTTTCTGCTCCTTTTTCAATGAAAGCCAATTACATGTGCTCAAAATGCTCTAGTGCCTAGATTTGTTATAGTGAGTATATACAAGTTGTATAAAAAAATGGTTGAAGGTAGGTATGATGGTGCATTTCTGTAATCCCAGCGTTTTAGGATGCTGTGGTAGGACAACAGCAGTTAAATTCCTACGTGGGCAACAAGGTGAGACCTTGTGAAGACGGCTGGGCATACAGGTCAGTGGGAAAGCCCTGAATTCAGTTCCCACTACCACAACAATAAACAAAATAGATTAATAGAAGATATATTTACAAGATCTAAATTGGACGATGCAATAATGTTAGACTCCAAAAAAAAAAACTGCAGCAATTTAACTTTCTATAACAAATTTTAAATAATCTAAAGAAAGTTTGTAAGGGATGTGAAAAATTAGAATAGAGGAAAACCAGAGGACTGACAAAAGAAAAACTTCTCAAACCCTTTCACATTCTGATCAATAAAAATTGAAACAAAAGTAATCTGGGACTCTCTTGCTTTATTGATTTACCAGATCAACAAAATTTCCAAGCTCAGGGCCTGGGATTTAGCTCAGCGGCATCGCTCCTGCCTCTCAAGTGCAAGGCCCTGAGTTTGATCCCCAGTACCCCTCCTCAGAATAAACTCCAAAACAAACAAACAAAATCCAAAAATTTCCAAGTTCAAATAATCCGTCCTGCGTACAAAAATATAATTGAATTAATTTCCTAAATCTTTGAAAATCACTAGGAAATTGATCATTAAATTATCAAATAGGATTTTTGATCAATAGTTTCCACAGCTGCCAGGACATAAAAGAGAAAAAATATTAGGCATGTCCTTGAGATGCTTGTAGCCTTTCAAAGATGCATTTACTAGCACTCTGATAAGGAAGGAGACTAGCTAATGGGCTAGGGAAAATTTGTGTTTTCAATCTGAACTATATTTCAAAGTAAGAGAATAGGCAAAAGATCAAATACCAGACAAAAATCAAAATCTAAGACAGCAAGAATAAGTGAAATGGGAGATTAGTAATTGAAATTATAGAGTTGATAAATACTATAAAGAGATTAATATAGTCGAGAATTTCATAGTAAGATTTTGGGTTTCCAAGCTTTTCTAGACAATGGACAGCAAACTACACGTATACTGAGAATGTCATTTTTGCATCAAAATTGAGGATACCTATCAGCTAATTACAGTGATTTATTTGTCCAGATTTTAAGAATATTGTTAAATTATTCCAACATTCTTTGTTTCTTATTTTGCTCAAGCCTTAAACTTAATTGACAGCTAGAGTTTGATAGTTACATCAACATGCACCCAGCAATACACATGAAGATCAAAACAACATATACTTGGAAACATGCACACACTGGCTCAACTTGTTCTGAAGAAGAAAAACCAGATATGTAAATCCTAAACAGCAGGATTTTTCTTTGATTATTCTACCTTATACTCTATTCCTTTGATTTATGTGATTATAATATATGTCTATTACTTTGCAGACAGACACACTTTCTAAATAGCTTCAATTGGATTAGTCATTTAAATAGTTTATCTTCTGGAACAACTAACAGCAAGTCAATGGATTACACAGGTTCTATGGGATCAGTGTTAGAACATCATTTGTAGATATAGTTGGCTCAAGAGTTTTATAATTCTAACAATGGCAGTCTGCATGCATTTGGCCAACAATGAGTTTGTTGCTCTATAATAATAACATCATCAAATTTTTCTTTTTTTTTCAATTTAGGAATTATCTAAAGCAATAGGCTATGTTTTGACTGGAGTTATATGGCCTCATGTCAAAATTAAAATGCACACATATCAAAAATCAGGAGACAACTTGTCTGCTTGAAGACTAATGGTCTGACATGTGCATATTTTTGCTTAATGGTTGTTGCTCCAGACCTTTATGGAGTTAGGTTGGCTGCCCATTTGCCCTCCACTCTTAGAGTTAAGTGGCACATGTCAGAAATCCCTACAAGAGAATGAAGACTAGGTCAGGAGTTGCTGGAATTGATTTGAATGAATTATTAAAATAAAAAAGAAAGATTTCTGTGAACAAATACACTTTTGCATTGTGTGATTACATGCAAAGAATCAAAATGGAGAAAAATTTTAGAAAAAATAAGCATAATCAAATTATGCTTAGTATTATTTATTCTGATTAAGCACCTTATGCCTACAGGGTTCTGCTTGACAAAATTTGCACAGCAGATATATACCCTCGTTACTGTATTCACATGTTATCAGGTTGAAAGTAAGGGTAAAATTATTGAAATTAGTTCTTATTGGAAATAGCATTTAAATTTGGGGAATATTATTTTCATTTGCCAATATTCTTAATTGACCAAAAGAATCATTTGTTTTTCAATTGTATTTCATTTAATTATTTTATATCTATACCTAGAAAATCATTTTCTTCCATTCTATTTTAAAAGGTCAAGTATACATCTCTTGAAATCACTCACTAGTAGTAATATTCTTTGGCTAGAAAAACCAGCTTGCATTTATTGCATTCATTGTGGTCTCTCTGATTACTGCTTAGCAGAATCTCTGTGTTGCCCCAGGTTGGACAGTGAAGAGAAACAATGCCTCTGTGTATATTTTTTTTCTATTGTGTAATCAGAAACAGATATTTTGCAATTTTTGTTTTCTATATTCATGGGAGAAAGAATAAGAATGTTGATGCCTAGATGTCTGTTTACAGGCACCAAGTGTGCAGACAATAAGATAATACTGATGTTGCTCTTGTCATTATTTAAATTTCCTGTTTCCACCAGTGTTAAAATGTGTATGATACAATTTCTATATTTTTCTCTATGACTTTCCAGAGTTCTACTTCCTCTTTACTAACTCAAAGGATTCTTTAGCCAAAATCTCCTGTAGGTTCAGTCTTTTTCTGATGATAGAAGCAAACTCAACTTTGGATTTAAGAAACTGTCCTCTGAGTGAAGCTTTGGTCATTCTTTTAAGATTATGATACACAGTCTATTAACTACGGTTATTCTCTAGTTATTTTGTTATGAAATCCTGTTTCATTTCTCTCATAGAAGTAAGATGGCTACTTTGTATATTTTCTTTTTTAAATATGGAATTGTATTTCATTAAAATTTTAAAGGCATTTAAGGAATTGTAGTCTTATATTCTGGGCGTGACTATCAGTGCCTTCTATTGATAATCTGTCCCCTTGCACAACAGTGATGCTAATAATCTCCTTTCTTTTTGCATTATGTCTGATATACCATCTTGATAACTGTCGCGTACACTTGTGCTTTTGCCACAAAGCAAGCCCCTCCCCCATGTTTGGACTAAGCATCCCCTATGTTCCTTGGGGAAATACCTTTTCCTATTACTTTCAGACTCGACTCTTATATTTGACCTTTACTTTATATTGTGCACTAAGTCTTGTTGGCTTCTTATTAAAACTATATCCAGAACATGCCCCTTCTTAATACTATCACAGCTAAGCTGATCTCTCACTAAATTATTCCCACAGTCTCCTTAGTGCTCTCCTTGTTTCCCAGGCTAACCTCTTTACAGTATGTTCTCAGTACAGCAGTCAACACGATCCTATTAAAAAGTTAACGAATCACAACAGTTTTCTTTAAATCTCTTCATTCTTTTTCCATCTTGCAATAAAAATAAAAGTTCCTGCTGGGACTTACATGCTTAGGTCCCCTGCCAATTCTTCAGGCTTATGAAGTACTAAACTCCACTCTCGTTACAATAGTCACACTGGTTGTTTGCACTTTCCATTTTTCCTGCTTGAAAAATTCTTCAATAATAAATTTTCATGAAAAGCTCCCTTATTGTTTTAATTTTTATTTAAATATTTGACAGTGTTCCCTACACAGTGGGAAATCACTAAATATTTGTTGAGTGTTTGAAAGATTGCCGATATTCTCTGCCCTTCTCTGGAAGTTAGTTACATTCACTAAGAGTACACACATTAATCTCTCGTGTGTATTTCCCTCTCCAAGTAAGCGCAAAAGAAAAGAAAATTGATTCTTCCTGATGGAATTTTTTCATGCTTACCGAAAGAGTCCTCAGTATGAGCCCGAGTACTTTCTGATGTGCTGGCGCATTTTCTGATTGCCAGTTCCATGCCTTCAATACCACTCCTTCACTGTCTTCTAGCTACTCACCCTGCTGTGTGAACGAATTCAGCTCCCCAATTATTTATTTCCTCCACATCCCAATACTGGCTGCCTCCTGTGATTGTTTTCATATGGAAGGACTAGACTAGAGCAGTATCAGATATCACAGGCAAGCACGCCATATAAAAATGCTATTCTCAATTTAAGAAACATTCTCACATGAATTGTATTATATTTCCGGTAGACAAGAATGAAAATGGAAGAATATTAAACCGTTGGTTAGAATATGTGCCAAGTTTGCCTTATACATACATATACATACATATATATATATATATATATATCATACACATATATATAATGTATAAATACATATAGGCTTTTAAAACATACATTATTCTGATTTATATTACTTATACCTATGATGAGTGTTATCATTATGTATATATATAAGATTTGCTGTGTTTATTTTTCTCTATATATAACATATATACAATATATTTAAGATATAACAACTGCAATGTAAAGTAGCTAGATAATAATTTTCTTTTTTCCCCCCCTCTCAAACACCCACATTGGAAATGTCAATGATATCTAGGAGTTATGGCCCACACCTATAATACCAGGACTAGTAAGCAAGAAGATCTTAAATTTGAGGCCAATCAGTGCTTCATGGAGAATTCACTGTTGCCCTAGAGGAAAAAAGAAAAAGAAAAAAAAATATGTGAAGGTGCTCTCTTTCTCTCTGCCTTTTGGACTTTCTCTGATTCTGTCTCATCCAGCTTACATTTTTTCATGGCACAAAAGGTTTGTAAAAAATCTGCAAAACCTCTATCAAATGAAAAAGTTACTCATCCAGCTACTCATTCACTGCTACAAATGAAGATGTTGGATCTTGCAACCCGATAAAAGATACAAAGGCATATGTTAATTTTTATGGTTTAGATGTCCCATGTCCCCAGAAGTCTCACATTCAGAAGCGGAGCCTTGTCCAAAGAGGTGATCACTGGTTTCATGACCTAAAGGGCGTGTTATCATCCCTGGATCCTCCCACTTCTCTGCTTCCTAGCAGCGAACAGTTTTCTTCAGCCGTGCTGTTCTATGGTGGTTGTTCAGAGGCTGTGGTCCATTAACTGAGTTCGATGAAATTCTGAGCAAAATGCATTTCTCCCTCTTTAAGTCACAGATGTCAGTCAGTAAGCCCATAGCTCCCGCTTTATCTGGTACCTTCGGTGACATTCTTGTCCATTATATTTCAAAATAAGCTTTTAATGGTGTCAGTTTCAAAACTATTTAGGCAGTATAATATTTTTAAAATTCTAAGTATTGTCTTTGGATTGATTTGGATCCATATCGGGGCAGTACACACAGGGTTTCCCAAGCCCATGTCTGTCATCTGTCACGTATCCTCTCTCACTACTGCGTGTGTTCATTTCACTTCATCTCTGGAATGCAGACATCACATCCCATGACACCTACCAGAAACCACACACTTTTGAGAAAATAAAAATAAAATTTGATATAACTGAATATTCATATCATGCTAGTAGTTCTTTAGAAATACCATCATTTTATTAGAATGCCTATTAGGTCCCAGATGTGCAGGCTGATTTTCCATAGGAAGTTTTTCTTAAATTCCTGATAAACAAAGGGATGATTTCTAAAAATTCATTATTCCCAATTGAGTTGCTTTACCTTACGAGTCTTCTTTGGGAATCAACCTCAGCGTCATCTGTGGTCTTTCCATATTTTTCATTCTGAATTCTAGCCCTTTGATATATGCACTAACTTATTACTCTTACGTATGACACATGATGACCTATACTTGTTAAATCTAAAGTTTAACTTTTACCTTATTTTATTTGTTTTAGGTATGATTGTTCAAGGAGGATGTCTTACACTTTGTTTTATGCTTCATGGAATTGAATATAACATGATTTTACGTATGTTTATGAAAATGAATTATGATACCTGGAGAACCACAGAAACCCTAAGGAAATTATTTTGACATCTCTTTCTTTATGTATCACATTGCATTGTACAGTAAGATCTTTAATATAGTGCAAGTAGAACTTGTTCTCTTAAAAGTATTTTTCTTTCAGAAGAAAGTTTATTTGGACATTATCCCTTTCTATACTTTCCATCCTTACTTGTTTGACTCTTTCTTATTTGCTAATGTGTCTACTTGACACACATGGAAATTTTGAAAAAGCTTTGTGATGGCTTTCCTAATGAATTTTTACAGCTAGTGAATTGTATTTCAACAATTTCCTCAAAGGTTTTGGTTGTCTACTGGCATTAATCACTTTGCACTAAATATGCAATATTTTAATTCTGTTTTTAATAAAATCTGATGTTTTATAAATCTCCCAAATTCCACTTGTCACCTTTTATAAATCCATGTGATACTGTGTCTTGATGGACTACAACCAATTAATCAACCAACAATTCTGAGCACCACGTGGTACATGCATAAGTATAAAACAAGCTTCCTTACTTCCAATATTCTTTCAATTTACATTAATAAAAGAAATTAGCCAATGAAGTTTCAGAGGAATAGACAAGATAAACTAATCAAAGA
Organism: Fukomys damarensis; assembly: GCF_012274545.1. NCBI lineage: Eukaryota > Metazoa > Chordata > Mammalia > Rodentia > Bathyergidae > Fukomys > Fukomys damarensis. The sequence continues at coordinate 29,594,431 of NW_022900915.1, read as the reverse complement.
GAAATGGCAATAAATTCTAGGAATTGCAGACAACAGATTTCTGTGGTGAGATTTTGGAAGCGAAAATGGACGTGGAGTACCAAGAGAGAGTAAATAATTAAAGGATGGACAGGCTTACTTTGCAGTTGGGGGAGTTGAAGATAAAGAGATCCTCAGTGGAATAAAGCTGCAAGGCTATGCAATTACATAGAAAAAAGAAAGCAAGTGGAATTTGTGAAAGGAAATACACACAAGTTGACTATTTTGCCTTATGGTGGTTTGACTGAGAGCATTATATACCAGGCAAATAGCCTGGTAGGTAGTCTGTATGAATCTCACATAAGAGCACATCATTTCAAAAATACTGTAGGCACTAGGCTTGTGAATTTGATATCCAAATTGAAGAAAATACAACATTTTAGTGTTCCTAGTGGTTACACAAAGGCCTACAACAGAGGATTTTAGTTTGAAGAATAAAAGCAAAGGAATGGCTGAAGAAGAAGTTATGCAGAAATTAAAGACTGGATAATTAAGATAAGTCTGTAACTGGTTTTGTCAGTGAAACTGTGCATTTAGTTTTATAAATGCCAATTTTGCGGTGAAAAATGAACATTCAGATGTGACTGATTGGTTATTTGAGATAGAAGATTAAAATCCATGAGATTAATCACAAGGGACGAAGATTTAAAAATTGACCTTTGGAGTTTCTATAAAATTTTGGGAGTAAAGATCATTTAATAATTACCATTGATGTTTTTTATAATGTTAAATCATTTTATGATTTTTTATTAAAGAAATTTATTTTATACTGACCAAAGGCTACATTCTAAAATCTCTCTCCTATTCCAGCTGTCAAAGAATAAATGCTACAAATTCATAATTGTCACTGCAAAATCAAAGACACATGAATGTCTCATTGACATTATAATAGCAGCAATATTTTAAGAAATGCAAAAAAAAAAAGGGGCTGGAGATTTAGCTCAGTGGTTCGGTGTCCTGACTTGCAAGCATAAGGACCCGAGTTCAATCCCCGGCAATAAAAAAAAAAAAAGAAAGAAAGAAAAAAAAGAACTATAATAGCAGCAATATTTAGTGAATTCCCATTTCTGATAACACATTCCTGTACGATACATCAAAGATTTTTTTTTCCATAAAATCACCCCAATATCACATACCTATTACAACTTTGTATCATCTTCTGTTGATTCTTAAGAAGTAATTACCATAAATACTTCATTGTTTACACATAACACATGCCCAAGTATTTTGATTTCTAATTTCATTTCTTACTGAAATACCTGCATACTCAGTCTTCATTGTAGAAGACTTTATATAGCATAAAAGCACTTTTCAGATGATAAACAATGCCTAAAAATGGAATGATACCTCTCATTTCAATTTAGAATTTATGAAATCTAAAATGCTGAAGGAAACTATTAGGCATTCTTTTTTCTTGTAAGTTATGTTTATTAATATCATTAATATTAAAAATTCATGATACCAGATACATGCCAGAATTGTGCAAAAGCTTTATTTTGTTCAAGGAAGCCAAATAAAATTCAAACTGTATTAAGTCAGATTGTGGATCAGGGGGCACTGATGTGGCTAGCCTTACTTAAAAACTGGTAGGCTCGTTTTCAGCTGTCCTAAAACTGGACCCAGGCCAGACTTTTTTAAGAGAAACATTAAATAAGCAAGCAAATCCTTTATCACGTTCACCATAAAAAGATCCTGCTTTCCTTCCCTTTAAAATTCCACTGGTCTTTTGACCTGATTGGGCCAGGACATTCAGACCTAGAGTGTCAAATGGACTTGTATAACTCATTAGGTTACATATAAAAGGATCTGGAATTTCCACTTCCATCTTTCACTTGTTCTGTCTTTGACATCAGGTGCCATGTGAGATGTCTTAGTATTAGGATCTGCCATGTGGGGAGGAAGCTGATCTCTGCATGGCTGTGTAGCAATCACTTAGCATGTTAATTTAAACAGAAATAATAATATATATTCTTCCTTTTGGGCCTTTGGATCACCTAACAAATGAGTATGAGTATGTTTTCTGGTAACGATGTATTTATTTTTTAGTATTTTGAGTTTATATATTTTTATGAAAATAATTTCAGTGGAAAACTTCCTCTGTAGATTAGAATTTCTTTTTGGAGTGTGTGTGTGTATGTGTGTGTGTGTGTGTGTGTGTGTGTGTGTAGTACTGGGAATTGAATCTAGGACCTTCATATAGAGCTATGTTCTCATCATTTCCTCTTATTTTAAGACAAGGTCTTGCTTAGTTGGTAAATTACCCAGGCTGGGCTAGAACTTGGTGATCCTACTGTCTCATCCTTCCAGCCTTCTGTGACTGTGGGCATGCACCACCAAACCTGGCCTGGAGATTTTTAGTAAATAGAAAATGGTTCTCTATTTCTATAAAGTGTTTTCCTACATGAAATGAAAATTACATGAATGAATAATGAATGAAAAATTCCATGAAGAAAAAAAAAGAGCAAATGTATCACCAAATGTTGCCATTTATATATTTTATATTATGGTCAGTGTGTGTTTGTGCAGGTATGTGTACATATGTGTGTGTATGTGTACCTCATGTACTACATAAAAATTTGTAGAAATATTTTACACACAAAAGTTTTATTAATTTAAATCAAAATAGTACTTGGTATGATTGTCTGTTGACACCTTGCTTTACAGTTTACATTTACTTTTTGCTTGTCTCTCAATCTAAATACCAACAATAGCAGTACTCTATTGTTCACCATTTTACCAGTATGCTTACCATTTCAATTTTATGTGTGTGCTACTTTTTCTCACAAATGTCATTACTCTGAGTATTTATCTGTTTCAAAGCTTACTAACCGAAAGAGCTATGTTTGATATTTTTAAAATGAAAGCAGACAAATAATGTAATTAAAGCACAGATGAAAACGATCAGTCCCACCTAGAATTCATTACTTTAATGCTGCTTCCTAATAACAGCATTTTCATATCAGTGAAGACACTAGTTAAGAAAACTTCAGTAACACAGAGACAGGTCAAGACACTGATTCTGAGCCCAAGGCAGTGATTCCTTGTTATCCAGGAGAATTGGTTCCAGAACCGCTGTGGGAACCAACATGCAAAGATGCCCAAGTCCCTTATATAGACTAGCATCGATTTGCATATAATTTACATCTTTCTGTATACTTCAAATCATCTGTATGTCACTTAAAATTGCTAATACAGTGTAAATTCTATATAAATAGTACCATAGCATTGTTTAGGCAATGACCCTAAAATCACATTTTTAAAACTTTTATATATATTCTAGAGTTAATATGTTTCTGTTAATTTGTGACCTTTGGAACTCATAGCTTGGTGTGTTTTAAACGAATGTTCATTATAAACTGGAATGATAGAACTTTATGTAGTCCAGCATGCAAAGTAGTTCCTCTCTGGTGAAGGATATGCTGGCATTTGTGACATTTTACATTCTGTACAAAACAGAATCCAATCTGAGTTTAAGAAATAAAAAGTATGATTCAAACTAAATGGACCAACACAGCCACACCTTAGAAATCAGGTAGATTGGGAAATAGAAATATATCCAGAACTCAAGATATTCTCATTATAATTGTTAATCTTTAAAATATTCTTTTTTAGTAGCTGTTTTTTCTTGCAGTTTTGTCCAAATTCTATAGAAAAATTATGGTACCTTGCCGAGCTTTTAAAATTGCTTTTTAAAGATACCAGTAGCTATTGAAATAAAATGTTTAATAAAACACCTAAAACCAGTTTCAAGTCTTGGTAATGGGTTCTGATTGTTTTGAGTCAGTCTGCCATTTTCATGCAGTGTTTCATAGACAATGTTGTAGGAATCATTGTGCTGACATCACCGTGCAAAGTCCATCCCTGCGGATTGGGGGGCATTAGCTTGGGCTGGGTAGTCAATCCAGAGGGGTTTCCTGTAATTGATCACTATTAGCAACTGACAAAACCATTTTTATAAGACTTATTTTTCACTATCACTAGTCTAATAATATTTCTGAAGTCCTTTTCTTTGTTTTTAAGCTTTAATTCAGAGAAATGACCTATTTGATTTCTAGCTGAGAAAGCAGGTAATTAAATAATACCCTTGGGCTCATTCTATTTTCTTGCCTTATCATGAAATAGGAAAGAAAGGTCTACTGAAGGAGAATTAAAGAAAATGCTGATATATAGCAAATGATAGTTTAGTTTTGCCTACAAGGTCAATCTTTTTCTATACAAATAAATGAATATAATGTATTGAAGAACTTTGGCGACAGCTACCTAGGCATTATTAATTGTTTTAGTTAAATCTGTTCCTAAACAAAAGGTATAATTCTTAGGTTATTTTCCATTGTTATGCCTCGTAATTATTCACCTTTATTATCATGCTAGGGATTCAATAAAAGCAGTACTTCTATCAATAAAAGCAGTACTTCTAGTTAGAAATAGATACTTGAAATTATCTTGAAAACTTGAGGCATTTCAGAGGCTTTCATTGGACATTTCTAACATTGTTATACTAGTATTACCGAAGAAAAATTTTAAAAGAACAAAATGAAAATGAAACATTTAAATATAAGGTGAAAGTCCAAAGGTTATGGGGTCCTTAGTAACCAACAAATAGAAATTTTAAGTTAGTTTTTAAGTTAGTTAAATTACTTTTTGAATGCACTTGAATCCCACAAATGGATCCTGGGAAGGAATAGTGATTTATTTAGTTTTAAAGCACGGGGAGATATTCAAGGCCATGAGAAGTACAATTTAAAAACAAAGACAGGAAAAAAGAACACTTATTTGGAGATATCTGGAATATCAAAAATTAAGACCGAGGAACGCTCTGGTTGTATCAGTTATCCCGTTTGATAGGCAATTAGCTAATCCTAAAGAACCCTGATTTTATTTACTAATTAAATAATGTAATTTAAAACTTAATATACATTTGATAAAATATTAAATTATAAGTTACATATTTAATTAAATCAAAACTTTTTTTTGGTAACAGGGATCAAACTTGAGACCTTGTGCTTGCAAGGCAGGCAGCGGAACCACTGAGCTAAATCCCTGGTCCTTTAAAACTCTTCTTTCATTTAATGAAATGAAAACCTTTTCTAATTAAAAAAATCTTTTAAAAAATACTAAATGAACCAAAATGTGTCATATGAATCAGGTTTTATTTATATATTGTTATAGATATTAAATGTGATCAATAAGACAAAATTTATTCATTTAGTGTTTATTATTTACTGAACAGTTAATACTTGTAAGTCAAGTGATAAATGACAGAAAATAACAAGAGATGAAAAATATTCAGTGTGTATAACCGTTGTACCATAATACAGGAAATGGGTGCTGTACTATATCAAATTAGGAAAAAAGTAGCTTTTAAGTGCTAAAGTCCTTGTTTTCAAATCTGTAATCCCAATTACTAGGGAGGCTAAGGGAGGAAGACTGAAAAATTAAAATGAGCTGGACATAATTTAGTGAGACTATTTAAAATAAAATATAAAAAATGAATGACAATGAGCTCATTGATAAAACATGTGCATTAACTAGCATGTGTGCAGAGCCTTGATTCAAAGATATTCATGAATTGGTTGAGGAGCTGCATCTGAGAGACTGAACACCTACCAACTGTTGTGGAGATCGTGTCTGGTTTTCATCAGTTGAACCTAAGTGGAAGAAGGGAGACAGTTACCAAAGCTAAGGAAAAGAAAACAAAAGTTAGCAAAGCTGTTAGTTATTCATTACACAATGACTGTTGTGGGTCATTTTAAAAGAGTTTGTAGCGTGGCTTGCTTTAATGTTTATTCCAAATTTTTACTCAATGCTATATGTATATATGGTTGAGGAATTGTCCAATGGTATGTTGGCAGAAGAAAAATAAGCTAGTAATTAGATAGATAGATAGATAGATAG
>NW_022900915.1:29537630-29587743 GCF_012274545.1 Fukomys damarensis | reverse complement strand
AATTAGAAATTAGATAGATAGATAGATAGATAGATAGATAAATAGATACTGATGTACATGTAGATAAAGCATAATTGAAATAAATATCCAGAACAGTTAGCTTTAATATCATATTTAACATTTATAATATTTAACATTTAATACCTATACATGATGTATCTGGCTTCTTTTTTATCTTTCTTTTTTCTTTGAATTTCCTGTGATGAATGTTATCACTATGTAAATCTAAAATTTACTAATAAAAGTTTTGCTTCAAAAATATGTGTCATTTATACAGATGGATGTTCAGCGATAGTTCCTGTTAGAAAGGGAAGGAAATAATTTAATATATATATATTTAAATATATTCAGAATTATGTATATTTCATTTATCAGTACATATTAAAAAAGAAAACAAAATGTAGAGAAAATTGATACACTCATGAAATCATTACAAAATTTTTAATCAATAAGTGAGATAATTTTGAAAAAGTGTAGGAAATCAATTACTTTACTACTAGTGCTAAAATATATGGAAATGCTGAAGGTTTTAATGCACCTGGCTCATTTTCATCTTCCTTATTTTATGCTAAAGATAGTTCAACGAAGTAATCAGAATATGTAGTTGCAACCACCTTTAATCTAATTCTCTAAAAAAACTGTAGAAAGGATTTTAGGAAATTGTTAGGATAAAGACAAATTAAAGTGGACATAAAGAAATCAGTGTGAGCTATAAAGGCGAGCATTATTACCTACCTGTAGGAGTGAGTTTCTGGATTTTGAGATTCTACTCTTTTGTCCATATACTGTTTCAATTTACATGAGCGAGATTACATATATTCACTGCCTTTCCTGTTTCATGTATTGGAAAGCATTTGTGAAAACAGATGAACAATAATGTTTCTGTCTATCTAAGAATAAATTAGAAGAGAGGAACCTTGGCTATGATCACCTTAAAGAAATGATAAATATTCAAGGTTATAGATACACTAATTACCCTGAGTTTGTAATTACCTGGTACATACATGAATCAAAACATCATATTATACTTCATAAAATATACACATATTGCATCAATAAAAATAATTAATCTTGTAAAATCCTCAATTTCAAAAATTGCGGAAGCTCATTCTCTTTGTTTACTGTGAGTTGGTCTATTGTTAAATTTAAATAAATAATTACTTACGTTACACGATCTATCCTTTTTGCCATCCAGGTTTCAGGACAGAGAGCTTAGAAGTAAGTATTGAGTGAGAATTCAAATTTACATGTAGGAGTTTGTTGTATATAGACACACAGCATTAATTGCTCTTATGATCAAAATTCATTAATGACTATTGTCTAAAAAGCAAGGGCCTTCCTGTACAGACAACGAACTGATACTATATGAAAGACGTGCTCTCTACGCTCACTGAGTACTGCATGTGCCTACTAGGCACACGTGTGTCCCCTACAAGACTAAAGGTGGTAATAAGACAGAGGCACCATAAAGTCATGTAGGTCCTTAGAGCAGAAAGCTTGCATTTTCACTTGAATAAAAAAAATTACAGGGACAAAATGGATTTCAGTGGATTTAACATGGAACTGCAGATCCAAGGTCAGTATGAATTGATATTTGGAAAAATAGCAAAAGGATCTTAAGAAGATTTATCAGGAAGAAATCATGTGATTATAAATACACAAGCAAGAATATTATTTGAAAGCATATAGATTTTTCTGAGGATACAATAGACAATACCCATTAAAGGATAAATGAGTAAATGTGTTATGACTATGTATGAACTCCCCACAGTCAGAGTAATCATTAGGTACCACAAATATATATATATAATAAAATAAAACCTGAAAAAATATGGTGTGGGAAGAAAAATCAAAGGAGACTGAAACATAAATGACTTCAGAAAGGCCTGGATGGTTTGGGTATTTTTAAAGTGACATGGCTTTGGAAAACTTTCCTCCACATGGTGTTAATCCTTTATCTTCCTCTTGTCTAATCTGGGAAAATTAAAAAGTAGATGTGTAGAAAATTATACAATGGTAGGATAATATATATATTCTAAGAAATGAAATTAATGATTGAATCCATGTATTTCTGTTTGAACTGGATATATATATATATATACATATATCCTATATATATACTAATATATAGGATATATATATACTAATATATAGGATATATATATACTAATATATATATATATAGTATATATATAATTTATTGGCAATTTTAGTACACAATATAGTAACTTTCAAAATTGGAAATTTGTAACTTTACATAATATATCATGGCTTTTATTTTCCCCATTCCCCTGCCCTCCCTTCATCTGCTCCACCCTTACCTATTTACAGTCTTTCTTTCCATTTTTTCATTTTCTCAGATTATCTTCATCCCGGTTTTTCTTTTCCCCTATTTCTCCCACTTCTCTCCTTACCCTTTGCACCTTTTCTTCCTATTCCACATTATCTATTACACATTTTGATTCTTATTTGCACTCTCAGTTTCTCACACCAGAGAAACTATTTGGTATTTACACATGCGAGATGGAAAACACAGAAGAAATGGACAGATTCCTAGATTTGTATGAATTACCAAAATTGAATGAAGACCTAAAAATTCTAAACAGCCCAATATCAATCAATAAAATCGAAAACATAAATAAAATCTTACCAAGCCAGGCGTGCTGGTGCACGTCAGTAATCCCACCACTCAGGAGGCTGAGGCAGGAGGATTGCTGTGAGTTCAAGGCCAGCCTGGGCTACATAGTGAGTTCCAGGTCAGTCTCAACTACATAGTGAGACCCTGTCTCAAACACACACACACACACACACACACAAAAGAAACTTACCAACTAAGTAATCCTGGGTCCCAATGGTTTCACTGCTGTATTCTTCGAGACATTCAGAGAAGATATACTGCCAATAATCTTTAAACTTTTCAATAAAATTGAAAGGAAGCAATATTATCAAATTCATTCCTGGAAGCAAGCACCACCTTGATCCAAGAAGCAGAGAAAGACCCAACCAAAAAAGAGAACTATAGACCAATCTCACTAGTTAACATAGATGCAGAAATCCTTAATAAGACACTGGCAAACAGAATGCAGAAGGTCATCAAGAAGAACATACCTTGACCAAGTGGGATTCACCTCCAGTATGCAGGGATGGGTCAACATACACAAATCAATAATGTAATACACTGTAATAATGACGCCAAGGATGAAAATCATATGATCGTCTCAACAAAGGCAAAAAAGCATTCAACAAAATCCAACATGCATTCATGATAAAAAAAAACCTTACAGAAAATTGGAATAGATGGTCTCTACCTCAATCTAATAAAAGCCATCTATGAAAAACAAACAGCCAATATCATACTAAATGGTCAAACCCTAAAAGCCTTCAAAATCTGGACCAAGACAAGGATGTCCATTATCACCGCTCCTGTTCAATATAGTTCTGGACCCTCCCCTCTTTACAAAGTCTTTGCTTAGCCACAGCAATTGGACAAGAGAAAGAAATGGCATAAAGATAGGAAATGATGAAGTCAAATTGTCATTATTTGCAGACAACATGTTACTCTATTTAGAAGACCCCCAAAACTCCACCAAAAGTCTTCTAGATTTAATAACCAAATTTAGTAATGCAGCTGGATACAAGGTCAACACACAAAAATGAATAGCTTTCCTGTACATGAACAGACACACAGAAAAAGGAACTGGAGAAACAACTCCCTTCACAATAGCATCCAAAAAATTGAAATACCTACAGATCAACCATGCAATTTCTGTAACAAACCTATTGAAATCTATTTTTTTTCTCCCAAATATGTGATTTTTCTATTTCATACTTAAAATGAGATTAAAAATTTATATGTTCTATAATTTTAGATCTTTGATTTTAAATACTGCTTTAAATTTGCTTTATTCTATAATCTGGCAAGATTGAAAACATTTCCAATATTTGATGACCACAATTGTCCAACCCCCATGTACTGTGATACTAAGAGACACAGTAAAGCCTGAGCACAGTGGTACACTCCTGGAATTCCAGCATTCTGGGAAGCGAAGGCAGGAGGATCGAAAGTTAGAGCCCAGCCTTGGCGACTTGATGATGTAGTGAGATCCTGTCTCAAAAGTCCAATTCTTAGTCCCAACATCAAGCAAAACAAAAACAGAAAACAAACAAAGCCAGTTGAAAGTACTTCCTGCTCTAATGACATTAATTCATTTCTGGAATTTTTGTTGTCAGGGCGATGTTGTCTAGAATTATTTTCTAGGTTTTCATTCTGGGAGAGTTAGTTTAATAAACATCATTATGGAAAGAAACATAATTACAAATAGTGATTGTTTCTGAAATAGAGAATTAGTATAATCAGGTAATGCCAATGTGTATTTACCTTGAAGTTTGCATCTCTCATCTTACAACAAAATGTTACTGAGAAGAAAATGAGAAGGAAATATTTATGTTTGCAGTTTTTTATTTTAAATAAAAAGAAAACTGGCAAGCTGTATGAATTATAATTTTTAAATGTTTCATAGCTGTTCAAAACACAGGATTCATACTAAACTAAAATATTTGCATTTTCTCTGGACTATATTGCCAGTGATATGGAGTTTTTGAAATTTTGTCATACATGACTGCTTAGATTGCTTGCTGAGTAACCCTTCATAGCACTATGCAAATTAATTAAGGAAAATAGCATTTACATTTTGACTACCAAGTATCCACTAGTTTCTTGTTTTACAAAGCTCTGAATGGTTTAACTTTTTTTTGTAATCCCTGATCTACCTGTTTATGTTGCTTTCAAGTCATTTCTTTCTAGAAAATATTGGATTTTTATGAATGGTGTGGAAGAGCCTCAATTATATTAGTTGTGTTTTCCTGTGGAGATAGTACAATTAAGAATGCCAACAGTTCAGAGAGAATTATTTCAGCTGTCTAAGGAGAATTTCAAAATAGAAAAGTATACTTGGCCAGCCCATTTGAGGTTTCTTTCTCTTGTATTTATATTGTCAATCCCAATAATCACCATCATTCTTTCTCCAAAGACTACTTACTGTTGAAATTCTAATATAAGAAATGAATGAATTTGATCATAATTTTCTTTACTTGACATTAGGCAAAAGGCTGAGAAGCAATGATAATAATTTTCTAATGTAAGAAAAATTACACACAGATGTGCCTTGCCTATATTTAACATTTGATTTTCTTTTTTCATATTACATCTGTAATATTATACTTTGTATTGGAATCCTTATTTTTTTTCCAGAGAAAAGTAATGCACACAATAATGTTGAAAAGATACCTGTAATGGAAACCTGTGGGAGGTTGAATTATTTTATAAATAATTATATATCATTATCAGCAGCTATCAAAGAAAAATCTTCAGAAAAATAAATGACTTAGTTTTTCAGCAGCCTTTTTTCTTTATATACATTTTGTCTAATAATCCAAAAACGTTAAAGCTTGTACATGTAGGTATGACGATCAGGTAGCATCTACATTCATCCTTCCATCTTTGCATATGGCGATAGAGTAGGGGAAATGAGCTTGCTTTGATTCTTTTTTAGCTCACAGATCTAAAACCCTCTGCATCCCCTTAAAAATGCATCTGTGAGTATAGCGCCTTTCCTCCAGAAAATGCAGAATGATTTGCTTCAAAAGTTGTCATCAACCTTTACTTCTTTATCGTTCAGCCTTTGTCATTTAGAACATTTTGGCTATTCTCTGCCCTCCTCTTTTGAAACATGCCAAGTGTATAAGCTCCCAGAGATGTAGGCCCTCCCAAGTACGTTCATTACTACTCTCACATCTGCACTAGATTTTTATTAAAATAATATTTTCAAGTTGAGAGCTCGCCTATGACTAACCAATAGATCACCTTCCAAAGACACATTTTCTATTTTCTTTCTCTGCTTCTAAAATTAGCTTCTATCCTTACATAACATTTTATATCTTAATAAGTTTTAATTTTTATTTTCTGATTCTCCCCTTTCCGTGCCATGACCGTAATATAAGATTGATGAAGGTAGGGACTTCATGGTGTTTTAAAAATGGTGCTATCCACGTATTAGAGATGGACTAATCATCAAACCCTAGAGTTAAGCTCAGAAACATGGAGCTTAAATTTATAAAAATACCAGTAAAAATCACTATCATTAATCCTCCTCAAAATACTCTTCCTCATTTGAAAAATGCTTTTCCCATCATTTTTGCCACTCTCTGAAGCCTTCTAAAAGTCTGCTTTTGTAACTGTCTCTAATTGCACTGTTGTGACTGTGTCAACGTCCTATGACTGAAAGCATTACTTTTTTCTTGAATTTTTATTTTTTATTATTTTATTATTTATTATTTTCCTCAAATTTTAATTTTTTCTGCCATGTTTGGAATACATGACAATTGCAATCCCCATGGGATATGTATCAAATAACGTACCTTTCATGGTCATTTTGATTGTGGGAAAGAACCAGAAGTCACAGAGGATGAGCTCTAGTGAGTGGAGTGCATGAGGACACACTGTCATATTTTTACAATCCTGCCTTTCTGTCAAATGTCACTTGCAAGAACTCTTTCAGGAAGATATTCAAAGGAGGATTAGCTGAGTCAAAAGGAATTTCTATTTTTCATTTGTTGAGAAATCTCCATACTGATTTCCATGGTGGTTGTTTATGCAAATTCTAGCACAATTCACAATAGCTACATTATGGAAGTGGTTGGTTTATACGCCCAACAACAGATTAATGTATATAGAACAGGGAGTAAGGCCGGGGATTTAGCTCAGTGTTTCTGCTGCCTGCTTTGCAAGTGCAAGGTCCTGAGTTCGATCCCAGGTACAAAAAAAAAAGAAAGAAAGAAAAAGAAAAATAAATGAAAAGGAAAGGAAAAGAAAAGAGGGTAAAAATGCATACAATAAAACAAGATTTAGTAATAGAGAAGGATAAATTATTTGCATACTTCATAGGAAAATGGATGCTCCTTGAGACCATAATGCTAAAGTAAAATAAATCAGAAACAGGCAAATAATGTCACGTGGTTTATCTTATATGAGAAACTCAGAGTATAAATAATTTCAAGGGCAAAATTAAAGAGAGATGATAGGAAACATGGAGATGGACTTTGTGGAGTTGGTAAGGGGATCTGGAATAAGCCGAGACAAGGAGGTGAGCTGAAGGGAAGTAACACAAATTAAAATGTAATATGGATATGTAGCAGTTTCCACAAGAAATATATGTATTATACATCTAAAAGTAATAGAAGAAGAAAAAATAATAAAGTGGCAAGAATGATGGATTTGTGTGTTTGGCGTAAAGGGGAATATTCTGACAGGGTTAATGGCAATGTGTCTATTAATGTAACAATTTCAATAGTCTCCTGGTACTTTGATCAACACTTACATTTCAAGAAGTTGCTGATAATGTTTATAATATCTGCTGAGAGCATTTAGGATATACTAGAACTTCAATAAATGCTTTTTATTGTCAATAAGATTCCTGGAAGCTTCAATGATTGAATCACGTTTTAGGGTACAGAGGTGGGCACCGCAGTGCATTAAGAAGGCACATTGATTTTACTGTCGCTAACTCAGGAGCACTTGGTGGCAGATTAGTAGATGTGTTTATTTTTCTGTTTATATAAGCAGAAGTTAATTTTGATTTAATTTGGAAAACAAGACATTACCATTTATAATGTTTAAATGGAAGTTTTTCTAAAATAATTGCACTCCACATACACATGAATTTAAACATTGCAGTGTAGAAGTATATGACATTTTATTTTGATTGAGTTAATGTTATAAAGATTTATTTCAAGTCTGTATCACAGAACATCAGTGATGATAAACAGAAATCTTTATAGCCAAAAAACTTTACAAATAATTAGACTTGTTAGTAAAGCTGTCAGTTTAAAACTAAAAGTGATATTGTCTAATTTCACTCAAATATCCTTCCTATAAAAATTATCTGAAGCAGTTATTTATCATTACTTTTATGTCTTTAATTTTATGAAATGGGAAGTAAAGTAAAACTTCAGTTAACTACTTTTAGAATGACTATGCCATATCTTTATACTATCAAATGGTGGCAAAACTGTAATATTCTGTATAGTAATTCATTATATAAGGAGTTGGAGAAAAGAAATAAGGAAAAAGGAAAACTCTCTTGAATGCCTGTGAATTATATCTCTAGCAGATTAAAATGTGCAATAAACAGCAATTTTATTTAAAAAATTTTCTAAAAGTTTTAAAGTTTTCTTCTAAAGTTTTTAGACTTTGAAGTTTTTGAGGTATATCCATAATGAAAAAATAAATTAAATAAAAATGCAAACTCCTACAAAAGTCTCTTCAAAAATATGTTTTCTTTCAACTCTTTTAATAGAACACTGGATCAATTCTTAAATACCTTTAGGTTAGAAGCACGGCTAAATCTTCACATGCCTAAGCCAAATATGGTACATTCCAATGTGTAAAATAGGCATTTCTAATGATTTTTAAATGTAAAAAGGGTTATTTCGTTATATGGTGAAAATATAATTTTCATGCAGTTATTATAGTCTCACTACATATGTGTGTGTGCGTGTGTGTGTTGTGTGTGCTATTCTTATGATTTAGATCTAAAATATCCCCCAAGACTCATGTGTTAGGTAGGGTTTTTAAAAGCTGATCAGATTATGGGGGCACTATGATCATCAGTGCATTGTGACCATAATGGATGAATTCGTAACTACATTTGCTGTTAGGACACAGGGGTTGGCCAGAAGAGACTCGTCAACTGGGACATGTTCTTGCTTCAGCTTCTCCACTGAATCTCTGCTTTCTGGTTGTTTTTGGTGGGGCCTGTGGCCTGAATCCACTGAAACTGAGTCAAAATAAACCTCCCATCTTTTAAACTATGAATTATGGGTATTCTGTCCAAGTTCCTGGAGTATTATTTGCAGAATGAATAGATTCACAAACTTAATTTGTTCTTTGATTTTGGAAAACATGACTATGTTTGTGTTTGTGCAAGAAAATGGTGATGGTCCTGTTTGCTACCTGATATAGAACTGGCAAACAAAACAAAAATTTGTAAAATGCTTTTGTTTGCCAAACAAACTGTTGCAAATGAAAGTGTTCATGAACCAAGTCAGGAAAATTTGTGAGTTGTTTTTAAAATCATCTACCATCTTTAGGTTTATTCAATTCTAATTAATCAACAAACTACCTACCTCCTTTAAAATATTCATATGTTAGGAATGCATATAGAAAACTTACGTATTGTCCAGTAACTGTGTTGTAAGCATATAAGAGAAAAAATAACTTTTATTTACTCTTAGCAGAAATCACAAGCATTTCGAGAAAAACAAGTTTTAGTAGAAAATATGTCGTATCATTTTTTTAACCTTGAAAATTCAGGATAGAAAATAGCTATTTCTATTTTGTGCTATGCTTAGAAATAAAAGCCTTACATCTTTCAGAATTGGAGAATGCGGTCTCCATGCTTCATTACTTGGTGCTATGAAGCAACTGTCTTCCAGGAGGCATAGCTACCAACCAGATACGACATTTTTCTATGTTTCATTTATGGACGCAGTACCTGAGATGAAAATTGGCTAACATAACTGTTCCCAAAATTTCTTTCTAGTGTCTTTTCCTTAAGGTATAATTGCGATGTTTCTTAGGTAAGCAATGAGCTTTTCAAGGTTATCCTGAAGCTTACATGTATAGTGAGGGAGACTATTATTTATTGAAATATCCTGTCTCTATTATTCAAGTGATAGTATTAAGGTAGCTCTATTTAAAGGGATAAACAAATCTATGCATATAATAAAGAAACAAAAATGAGCAAAATGAGCAAAAATGTATAAATGTATATAAATATAAATCTACCCATTCTATCAAGAAATCTAGTCATAAATCTGAGCACCACCCAAGGAAGCTTTAAAATAAATTGTATCAGATTTTCTGAACATAGTTGAGATAACCCACTTACAAAGAGAAATGGTTTATTTTGCATCAGAGTTTCAGATTGTATTCGATTAGGCCTATTTCTTTGGGGCTTCGGTGGTGCCAAACCATGGCAGGAGCACAAGGCAGAACAAAACCGTTCACCATATTGCAGGGTAGCAATGAAGAGAGGGAGAGGAAACATTTGTGTTCCACCGCTCCCCGAGGTGCCCCAAAGACCGGAAGACCTAAACTAGCCTCAAGGTCTAAGTGTCCTAGCGCCTCCCAATAGTTCTACTGGCTTGGAACCAAGCCTTTTCTCAATATTTTAGAAAGTTAAAACAATTTTAACTCATATAAAAATAGAAACTTTGTACTTTTTTATGGGGTACATAGGATGCTTGGGTGCATGTGTGTATAATGGAAAGTTTAAAGCAGGCTAAACATCTGCCTCCTTACTTGTCCTTACTATGGTGAAATTTTCAAATTAGTTTATTCTAGGTTTTCAAATGTAAATTTCCTGTGCTCATAGGCAGTGTTTGAACAGTGAAATAGCACTGTATATCAAAACATCCTACTCCCATCTGAGGGTAACTTCATATCCACTGACTGACTTTCCCTTTGTCTCCTTTCCTCCCCTCCATAATCTTCAGCAGATGGTAACAACCATTATACTACTCTCAGCTTTGATGACACAAACTATTTTAGACTTTACATACAAATTAGACCACATAGTGCTTGTCATTTTATATCTGGCTTATATCACTTAACATGATGCTTTTCTTTTTGGGAAGAAAATGTTAAAAAGAAAAAAAAAAGCAATAATCTTTGAAAGCACTTACACTCTTATGATGGGCCTGGAATCCAGCATAACGGTCTTCCCATCAACAAGCTCATTGGGATGATTCACCTGGGAATCAGATCGTCCAGCCCCATCGCAGCCTTCATGTGAGCTAAGTCTCCCTGATACCTGAAAATGACCACAGAGAAGATTCAAGTCAGAAATGCCCATTGCTTTGTCTTGGTGTCAATTGCACTTAAAATGTTTGCCACTTTGGTTTATGTGAAAATCTCAATCCTTTGTCTTTGTTTTTAAGGATTTTTCTATTGGAAATAAACTACTATGTTGACAGTCACTTTCTTTCAGCGTTTACAAGATATCAATCTATTTCTCTAGTGAGTATTACTTTTAGTTATTTTATCATTGCTGTGAATGTGAGTTGTAGTTTTCTGTTAATTTATTTATTTGTGCTTTTACTTTCTCCTAAAACATATTCATTACGATGCTCTGTGTGGTTCCCTCTGATTTCTTCTGTTGAGTTTTGAAACACTTCTTAAAATATTTGTTGATAGATGACTTTTGTAATTTTTTTCAGTTCTGGGAAGTTTTCATCCATAATCTCTTCTAATACGTTGCCTCATTATCATTCCTTTTTTTGACCAAATATTAGATATTTCCATCTAGGACAATTTAAGATCTTATTTTTGGTTTGTGTAAGTGCAAACTATTTTTGTCTTTTGTTTTAAATTGCATTTTCTATTGCTATTTGTTCTGTTAAAATATTATTTTGGTTATGTTTAAATTGGTAGAAGATCACCCATTGAATGCATCATTTTAACTATGATATTTTTCACTGTTAGGAATGTACATTCTTTTATAAATTAAAATTCATGGCTAAAATGTGACTTTTTTTGTTCTTTGTGTAAGTGCAAACTATTTTTGTCTTTTGTTTTAAATTGCATTTTCTATTGCTATTTGTTCTGTTAAAATATTATTTTGGTTATGTTTAAATTGGTAGAAGATCACCCATTGAATGCATCATTTTAACTATGATATTTTTCACTGTTAGGAATGTACATTCTTTTATAAATTAAAATTCATGGCTAAAATGTGACTTTTTTTTTGTTCACACACTTGGGCTTTCCATTGATCATGTAATACAATATCTGGTAATACTGATGTGTATATTCTTTCTTTCTTTTTCCTTCTTTCTTTCTTCCCTTCCTTTCTTCCTTCCTTCCTTCCTTCTCTCACTTTGCTTCTTTCATTCTCTCACTTCGTTTCTTTCATTCCAAATGTTTCTTTTGGTCTTAACTTCTTGTGAGACTTTGGTTTTATGTTGAATGTACATATATGTTAGATGATAATCTATTTCCCCTGTATCACTCTTATTTTGTAACAGCTGTGTATGTGAATTACGCAAACACACACACACACACACAAATGCACACGCACACATGCTGCATTGACTCACACGATACTGAAGGTCTTCAAAATACCATTACCTTCATATTAAAAGGAAGCGTGTTGTTTCTAAAAGCTACTAGAACAGGGAAGGGTGATGCTAAATAGTCTTGCAACAAGGTAGTTTCAGAAGTATTTTGTGTTGCTTTGGTCAGCTTTCCAACGTTCTTCCTCTAGTGTGTCCCTCTCCAGAGTTTGTACTAAAATCTCATTGTGTTTTGTAAGGTCCTCTACTTCAGTGGGTGACAGTGTCCCTAATAACCTGTGAAAAGCCCTTCTCAGCTCCTCAGATGCTTAGTCACTACTTTTTTGCTTAGCTATCAATCTTTTCTTTTATTGAGTTCATAGGAAAAAAAAACACTGAAATCAAAAAGGCGTGCAAAATGTAAGATTAATTTGCATTTCTATTTCCTCTGAAATTCTGTGAACTCTATTCCTGTCTGCTTTCATGGTTCTAAAGTCCAAAGTCTCTTCTTCAATTCAGAATGCACAAAACTTTGCTCTATTTCCATCCTGTTGTTATAGCTTCTACTCAGCTCTTCAACACCTTTAGTTTCACTGTTTAGGACCTAACAAATCTCTAGGGAAAGTTAGCAAAACTCTGAGGTTCATTTTGTTTTATTTCCTTTTTACTACTGAGATCTCAGTTTCTGATTCCAGTTAGGTTTTATCAATATTTTCCTTGTAATCTCCTAACCGTTGGTCATACATGCTAGTCCATCTAGCTAGAAGTGAATGTCAGTATACCACTCTGAATGAAAAATTGGTGGTGTTAAATTGTACTTAACAGTTTATTCCTGATATTAGTGAATATTTATGTTATTTAAGTATATTTTCTCTGATTAACAAATATATATATACTAACCTATCACCGAGAGACAATCCTGATGGCTGACTTCTGCTTGCATTTTTGACCAGGAATTCTATAATGAAGTTTCCTCTTTCCAATCATTTAGGTTCAATATCCTCATCCATCACTTTAATTGTAAGTCTGTTTTAGTTTATTTTTCCATTTTTTGAGACACACTAGAAAGTTCTCTTTTTCTGACTTACATTTGAAAATTTAATTGTTCTTTTATTAATTTATTTAATTAGTTAATTTTTAATTTATTATTTTCTTAATTTATTCTTTCAATTCACTCTCAGGAGCTATAATTGTCCTTGTTGTATGATATAAAACAATAATCATCTTATAGGAGATAAACAATTTTCTGATAGTGTATCTTGTGATTCACTATCTAGTAGTACTGTGCGATATTAGTATCAGTATGCTTCCTCCTATAAAGGTTTCCATTAAGTAGGAAGCAGCTTTTTGTGACCATCAATTCTGTGTGTGTTTCTACCTGAGCATTTAACCTCGTCCAAATGACCCTACTCAGTAGGTAGACACACAGTATTGTTCCAGCACTCAGGGTGCTAAAGCAGAAGGACTGCCACAAACTCAAGTCCAGCCTGGTCTAGTGGGCTCAAGGCCACAGTGGACTTTATAGCAACACCATGTCTCAAAAACATGGCTCTAACATTTCTGAAACTCACTTTATAAGCATCTCTGAATTTATTTTAAAGTGAGACATATAGCTTCTTATAATTACAAATTTGAAAATTCAAGTTATGCTGTGGAATAAAATGTTTTGCTGGGTTCTGTTATGTTTATGCACTGCTTTTTGTTTCTAAATATACAAACTGAAAGTTATGTAACAACTTTTAAAAAATAGAAGCTGCAAATTTGCCAATTTGATAAAGACAAAGTAATTGCAATTTCTATACATAATCATTTTCTTGGCCTATCTTTTTTTGTTTTTGGTACGCGGAATCGAACTGGGGTCCTTGCGCTTGCAAGGCAGGCCACCAAACCGCTAAGCTAAGTGCTATTTTTTTAATTCTATAAGAATTGCTAGCCCTGTTTCTTCTTTCATAATTACACAGTATTTAAGATTTTGCTTATATTCTGTATTTCCAGAGCAATTTTTAAATTTTTTTCTTCCAACTGCTTAGTCTGTCTTATTCAAGTAGAAAAGAAACAACATCTCACTACTATGCTCCAATGGACACAGTTTGGCAAGTGTATTTCAACAAGCTGCACCTTCTTCCTAAAAGAATTAGGCATTCACTGGGCAGGCAGAAGCTAGTAAATCAACTGTAGCATTAATCAATAAAAGTAATCAGACTAGGAAGCAAAACCTGTCTATTACAATATGTAACAACTAGCTCTTGGATGTACTTTGAGACACAGTTTAAAGAGTAAACACAAGAGTTGCTCTGCTACACTTTCTTCCACCTTATTTCAAGTAATATTAGAATTGTAGATGAGATCAGAGTTTAAATGGATTCTCAGAGTCTTTCAGTGATGAATATGAAAAGAACATCGAACAGAAAGCAGCAATAGAAATCAGTTTGAAAGGAGTTTCTATGTACCATGATGTATCAAATAAGCTCCATTATGCACATCAAAATATGACTCTGAATGAGAAACAAACATTGTTTTTGTGGTTTATATGTTCAGTTTTTTTCTCTAAAGTCTAGAACAGACTGTGCTGTACAATTTTTTTCACTCTGCAATCAATTACTGATTGAAGAACATAAGTCTGTTTGTCTTTCAAAACCTCTGATTGAATTGCTTTATAAATTTTTAAATTAATGACAAAGTTTAATCAGAATACATTTTTCTTAGGAGTTTTTATAAATTTGTCTTTAAAAAGACAAATTTAAACAATTTTAATAGAGAATCTTCAATTCTACTGAAGTTTGAGCAGTGATTTACAAACTTTAAAGTCTATGCAAATTATAAATATTTATGATTGCTTTCCAAGTCTTCAACTACATTATTTAAAAAATATTTAGCAATACACAAAGGTCTCTAAGTATTACATCTCTCAATATTACTAAGTCAATATGGGACAAAAATAATAACTATGATAAAATCAACAACAGTTACTATTATTTATTATACAATATGTATTTCTCAGAAAAATAAGTAGAAACAACAACAAATGTGAAAAATATTCAACATCTTTGGTCATTTGACAGATGCTGAGATTTTATCTCATTCCAGAAAGAATGATTATTATCCTGAAATTAACAAATAACAAATGTTGGGAAGGCTGTGAGGCAAAAGGAATGCTTCTCCACTTTTGGTGGAAACGTAGACCTGTAGGAACACCCTATGGAAATCAGTGTGGACATTCCTCAAAAAACTAAAACTAGAAGTTCTATTTGACCCAGATATTCCCTTTCTTGTTATCATCCCAAAATAATTAAAAGTATCATACTATGGTGATATATGCACACTCGTGTTTATAGTAGCACAGTTTGTGATAGCTAAATCTTAAAAGCAGCCCATCAACAGATGAACAGATAAAGAAGATGTGTAGTTTTGTTTTGTTTTGTTTTTAAATTAAATAGAGTACTACCCTGCCATAAAGAAAATTAAACTTGAGACGTTTCCAGGTAAACAGATGTACCTTGAGGCCAAACTCTTAAATGAAATAAATCAG
This sequence comes from Fukomys damarensis, assembly GCF_012274545.1. NCBI lineage: Eukaryota > Metazoa > Chordata > Mammalia > Rodentia > Bathyergidae > Fukomys > Fukomys damarensis. The sequence continues at coordinate 29,572,103 of NW_022900915.1, read as the reverse complement.
ACACATATGTTTAAATATGGTATTGTTTCTCTGAATTGAAAAACCAAAAGGGTGAATAAAGACCCAACTGTATAATACATATTGGGAAATAGGAAGAAAATATTCAAATGAGGAGGAGAAAATATTCAAAATCGATGGAGGAGGGAGGGAGAAAGGAAGGAAAGGGAAAAAGAGAAAGAAGGAAAGAAAGAACAAAGCTGTTTTAAATAAGGAGGGATAGGACGGTTGAAGGGAGAAGAGGGTATTAGGGAAAAAAAGAATAATCAAGATATAACATGTACAGGTATAAATTCCTTATGAGGAATATGATCATTGTGCATATCTAAAATGTACCAATAAAACTAATTTTTGAAAAATAAATTTTCATGCCCAAGTTTTCATATTGGCATCTATCATTAATTTCAGTTTCTCAAAAAGTAAGTAAGTCTATGAGGTCGTTTATTGGTCTTTTACTACTCTAAATGGTAGGGTTGTGGAGCCAAGAAAAAGAATTTGTAAAGATGTCTGAGAGAGCAAAGTAATAGTGAAATTATTTGTAGTTTAGACTGCTAAGTTCATAGTTCATGTCTTATACTTCTCAAAATTATGTTATGTTAAAGTATAATTTTAAATTATTTTATCCATTGCCTGATATAAAGTGTTTTTCTTTGAAATAATGCTAATAGACTTTCATTCTCCACTTCTGCTGAAATGATTGTTAACTTTTGTTTAACAATATTGCTTGTTCTGGGAATCCTGAAGGTAGAAGCTATGGGTCCAAAACATAACCATTCAGTCTAATGACAATCATTTTTCTTGCCAGTTTGTTTCACATCTTCCCCCTTCAAAAATAGCTATGAATCATTTGTTTATGTTAGCATATGGTGTTTAATTCCCAGAAACAGGCGTTGTCTTTTAGCAGTTCTCACTGTAACCGCTTCCTCAGTGACACTTGGATCTCCCTGAACAGCAGCTGCATTAACATCAACTGAACAATCAGCATCTGAGTTCATAGGGTGAAAAGCTCAATTATAAGACTTAAACCTCTATCATGAGGCCAATTATTTTGTTTTCATTCTGAAATTCTGCATAAGTAGCCAGTGTTTTCTACTCCAGCAACTGAGTTAGTTATTTAATGCATCGACTTGCATAGGTGACTGGTGAGCCCTAAGGGTTTCTTCTGCAGTCTCTAGCAGAAGTGTTAATACCCACAGGCTGAACTCTATCAGCATTGTAAAGCACCTGTAAATGACGTGAATATCAGAGTGTGCACTATGATCTATTATTACACAGTGAAAGCATAGTCTTCTCAGTTTAAATCTTATCCACAAATTTAACAATAAAAGTTGATAAACTGCTCTGAAATGAAGCCTTCTTTTTTTTTTTTTTACTAGTACATGTTTACAGTACATAAGGCTTACCCTCCTTGTGTGGAGTTGGTACACGTACACAACACGTCTTAATTCCCTTTTCATCCCTTTTACCCACCCTTCCATCTCTTGACCCCTTTCCCATGAGAAAAATATATCTCCCTACTGCCTATTTTTTGCCTATCTCCCTACTATCTATTTTTTCTTTTGCTTTGTATTTATAATGAGGTTTCTCCTATAAAAGAAATCATGCAATATTTAAGCTAGTGTGCCTTTTGAAAAGTTTTAAGAGTAAAAATTTCCCTGGAATGTTTGAAAATAATTTACAGCTTGAATTTATATCCCTTCTTTTGGCATCAACATGGAAAGCAGTTGAAATGAGATTTAATGAAATCTTACATTTTCATATCAATTCTGCTACATAGCTCTTCCCAAACAAACATTTTATTAAGTCAGTAGCATTTCAAGCTGTCTGTTATGATTTAAAACTAAAATGTTCCCCTGAAGTCCCCTGGGTTCAGAGTTGCAGCTTTGAGTGAGTCAGTCCACTGATGAGTGAATGTGTTGTTACCAGCGGGGCCTGCTCAGAAAAGTGGATCACAGAGGACAGGAAAGGTGTATTCTTGTCCTTTGCTCTACCCTCTTGTGTTTCCTGGCTGCCAGGCGGGAGTAGCTTTTCTCCACCATGCTTTCCACTGTGATGGAGCCAGCTGATTATGAATGGAACCATCTGAAACTGTTAGCCAAAAATAAAACTCTTCTAATTGCAGATATTAGGTATTTTTCCCAGTTATGGGAAAGTGTCCAATATACTATCAAAGGCAGCTATAAATCAGGTGGCTAAGATCTCAAAGCATGCACATGAGTATCTTCAAGGAATCTGATGGCACACTTCTCCTGGAAAGTATACAGAGTCTCTGTTTGAAGAAAAAGTAGAAAATTCCAGTCTCCTGAATTCTCACTGGGCTAGAGGGAAAAATTATTCCATGCAATTTAGACATTGCGAAGCTGCCAGTACTTAAAACATGATCATCATGAAGGAAGAATCTATGCAACTAATAGGGGCCTAATATTTTATAATTATTCCATAGGCATGAAAGATTCCAAAGGGCAAGTACAAGGAGTAAGAGACAAAGCCAAAAGCTGCTCTTGTCTGGAAGTTAATCAGAAAATTCTTCATCTTACAGCCACTATCAATAACGAAAGAGATCAAATTTATCTAAAAAAAAGTCTTACTAAGCACACTGGACTTTTACTTGTGATAGCAACAAAGTCAAACTTCAAGAGTGGTGATAAACAATGCACATCCTTAACTAGATTATGATTATGTGTTTATATTCTGTACCTCTACTAGGAACAAAGTATTTTATTTCAAGGGAAATGGTATAATTTCACTCACAAAGCATAGCATTTAGTCCAAAATGATCACACACAAGATTTGAAAATAAAATTATTAAAAACTGAGTTAGTTGACAGATAATATAAACATGCATAGGAGAGCAAGGTACAGAAATCTCGTGTGAAAGTTTTATCGATATTATAATTAATATATTTGAGAAACTTAGAAATTATTTCCCCCAACGAACTGGACTTATTAAAATAAATAAAATAAAACTTTTAAATCTGAAGAACAGGATAATTGCTATTAGGAATGCATTAGGTGGTCAAGCTGATAGATTACAAAATGTCATTGAAAAGCTTGATGGTAAGTAGATAGCATCAGTCTTGAAGCAAGAAGTTAAACCCATTTGGGAATAGCTACAAAACTATGGACATAATAACACAAAGAAAAAAGACTACCAAATGTATAATTGGATTTCTTAAAAGAGGAGAGAGAGATTGGAACAGAAACTGTTATTACATGCATATGACATATTTTCAAAAATAGAGAAAATATATTAAACCATATACTCAGGATGCTATCTGAAATACAACCACTGTAAGGACAAGGAAAATTATGTCTTGTCAGATCACAATCATACCACTTAAAATGAAAAATAAAGACAAATTTTATGTAACTAGCCATATAAATTATACATTAACTTCTGAGAAACAAAAATAATGAATGTCCTTGTTTCAAGAGAAATTATGTAAGATTTCTTCAGTCTATTAAAAGAAAATAAGGGTTAGGATGGAACTGTACATTCAGCCTTTTAAAAAAATGTGAGGCACTTCTGGTTTCAGTCCAACGTGAGAACTGCAAAGAGCACCACTCTACATTCTCAAGAAAAAGCCCGAGAAACTGCATATTGTGGGCTTTCCTTGGATTCATTAGATAATTCAGAGGCAATTGTCTGCAAGGAGAAACAAAATCTGAACATTACATACCTGGAACGCATAACATGGTTGCCATTGTATGCCAGAAGGGCCAGAAAAGAAGATTGTGCTAGACATTTTCAGCAAAGTATGAAACACCAGTGGCAAGCAAATGCGTAAACATGAAGCTTCTGGTACTGCAGATATAAATGAGAGGTTGAACCAGTTTGCAGGAACCCCACCATGATTCCGGAGATATCTGAGGAAGCTTCTCTCTGTGGTGCTCTGGAAAGGAGCAAAACTGACATCACTGTGTTGATGTTGTTCACTTTGTATATTTGGAATTATTTTATTATTCTCACTTTCTGTATGCCTTGTAATGTATATATTCATGAACCCTTAACAATATCAGAGTGGGGAAAATGTTACTGAAGGCCAGGTCATGAGATCTTACACACAGATTGGCCCCTGGCTGTGGTTCAAACTCAAGTGGGAAGAGAAGAGCTGTGTACCAGCTCCATAGCACTACCTGGGCTGAAAGTATTAACTTTCTTCGAACACCCAGAATTGATGCATACAAGGCCAAAACCCTGATTGCAAATGAGAAAAAGACATGGTCAGTCAATTCGACAAAAATAATATAAAAATAGACTTCGGAAATATAAAAACGTTTCCAAACTCACTCATATTTAAAGAAACAATCAAAACTACAACACAATACTATTTCTTTACTGTCATTATGGAAACTTTTTAAGTGCATGAATTGATGATGAGTGAGAATGCAGTATCAGGCATTCTCAAAACTACTGGAGGAAATGCAAACTGGTATCCCGTAGGGAATTTGACATTGTCTAAGGAAAGTACAAGAACTTTTGACCCAGAAATTCTCTATTTTTGAGAATTTACTATGAAGACACTTTTCAGTGCATTGAAAAATACACTTGAGCAAGTTTATCATAGAACTGTTCTAAATTGCAACTACCAAAACATGGTATCTATGTACAAGAGGACGTGACTAAACTATGTTTAAGCTTCGATGTCTTGAATTTATTCAGTAGGTATTATATTACTGAAATTTTTACAGAAGTTTTTTGATTTAAGATATTTTCTTTCATTTTTTAGCTTTGTAAATATTTTTACCCCGAATAGCAGGTAGAAAAATTATATAAAATCTATTTTAGATTGAATTAAAGTTTGCTTTTCAAAAATAGCTCTTTCTTTTGTATTTTTAGGTTGAAGTATCCTTATATTTCTGAATTAACTCTGAATGGAATGTATTCATTTAAATTTATGTGCTTAGAATTTTTTCTTTTTACTTTTGAAACAATGGTATTAAAATAACTCTATGATTTCTTTATATTTCAAGATACTAGTTTTTGTTGTTTATATCACATGGAGAAAATCACCCAGGTACCTTTTAATCCATTGTATTCTATCTTTATAGCTATTTTGTGTATCACTTCTGTTATGTCTTGCAATATTTATTTTTATAAGTATCTAATTAATTCAGCTTGTTAATGTGTGAGCAGACTTTTTGTGTTTTTTGTCAAAAGTTTTCAGTATATCTTCAACAGTTCTTTATTGGTTTAGTCAACTTTTCTTGTTCTATAATAAATTAATATAGTTTGGTAATTGTATTCCCAAAAATCTACTGAGGTAATTGAATACAATTATCCTCTTTTACTATGAACTGTATTATATCATTAATTGTTTCCCTTTTCATTGCTAATATTTAATATCATACCTTAATTTGATTTTACTCTAAAAATTTGCTTTATCTATTTTTATTCATTACTTTTATTGGTACATTTTGGGCACACAATATACTGACATTCATTATTGGGAGTTTGTACCTTTGCATGATGTATCTTGGTTCTTAATTTTTCCCCATTTCCCTGCACTCTGTTCACCCCCTCCACCTCTCCCTATTTACAAAACCTGTGTTTCCATTTTTTCCTTTTCTCATATTTATTCCTTTCCCTTCTTTCCTTCCTCTGTCCCTCCTTCTTCTCTTTCCCTTTTGGGTCTTTTCTTCCTATTTCATATTATCTGTTACACATTGTGATTCTCACTTTATTTATATTTTCTAGTGAATAATTTTGATTCTTTTACATTTTTTAATTTTGCTCACTTTTAACTTTTATTTTCTGAATTATTGAGTTTAATAAGTTACATGTTCAGTCATTCACCTGTTTCATAAGCATTTGTGGAGCAATATTGCATTCTAAATTCAGGTTAGCTACATCCTCAGTTTGGAGTTGTAGTATTTTTACTACCCTATTTAAACACATTTATTCATTATTTACTGTTTGTTTGTTTGTTTGTTTTGGTACTGGGGAATGAAATCAGGACCTTATGCTTGCCAGGCAGGCATGGTTCCACAGAGCTAAATTGCAGCCCTATTATTTACTTTTTGACAGAAACTTTTCTAACTCATGATACAGCAATATTAAAAAAAAAGTACTGATCTTTGTGAAGCTTAATATATTTGAGAGGAAACAAATAACAAATGAGGAAGATTATAAAATCAAGAGTTTCATGACTGTATTAAAGGTTATGCATCTTGGAAGATAAAAATGCAGATCAAGTAAGACAGAGTGGTAGAGACGTGGAAGTGGGCAGGTAATTCAAAATCAGATGGGAATATTAGAGTGTGCTGCAGCGAAAAGATGAAATTTGAGCAGAGTAGGAGAAGATAAAAGATTTAGTGAAAGGAACAAATGCCTTACATGTGTGCTAACCCGGCTGCTTTTAGATACAGGTTAAACGGAGGCAGAAAAGAACCGGAGATACTCTGAGAGGTGGGGGTGATTCCAAAGAGGAGGCAGCAGTAGTGATGTCAGACTTATTGTGTATATATTAATTAAAATACTATTTTAAAATATTGCATATCAGGAGTAAATTAAGGCTTTCAAAACTTTTCCAAATTAATTCAGTGCATTAGTCATCATTGGAGAAAAAAAGGTGGTGTAAGTGAATAAAAATGCTTTAAATTCAATATTTCATGTGTTTAGTATGAAACATGTTTGTACCTCTAGTTTGAAAAGTGGCATAGGCGATGGATATTTATGTAGTGTTCAAGAGAGATCTGGGATGCTGAAGTACATTCGGAATTTTTGATCACAGTGATAGTACCTAAAACTGTCAGCATGGATGGGATCATCAAAGAAGAGAACATCAAGAGAAAAGAGGACTGATAGCAGCGCCCTAGAGAATTTCAGCACTAGAAATTTGGGTAGAAGAGAAGAAATCACACACGCACACAAAATGGAAATAATGACTAATGAGATGCAAGGAAAATCAAGAGCCTGGGGTTGGAAATAAAGCACAGAATGTTCACCAGGGAAAAATTGGCCACTTCTGTCAAAGTCAAGAAAAGAAATGGGACAATGTCGAAAATGATCACTGGTTTAGGTAATAAAAAATTATTGTTACCCTTTGTAAGGGCTTTTACACAGTGTTACACTGATATGAGCCAGAATATAGTTCACAGTGAAAAGTTGGTGAGAATCATGGATCACAAATTTAAAGAGTTAAAGAACTGTGTACAGTGGGGCACTAGAGTGAATGACAAAGGAACTTATAACTACAAAATATAATACACGGAGTCAAAATTATAGAAAGTTACAATAATTGACTTAGTGATGTTTATGGTGTGATCATAGCAGTAAATGGCTAAAGTTGGGAAATGGACAAAATCACTGAAGGAGCAGAGTTCAAGTACCTGAATTGCTGCAGTGTTGGAAGAGTTTGTTTGTTTGTTTGATACCAGGGATTGAACTCAGAACCTTGTGCTTGCAAGGTAGGTGCAGTGCCACTGAGCTAAATCCTCAGCCCAAGAGTTATTTTTAATAGCAAAATATTTATTGGTACATTTTAGGCATACACAATGATAACATTCAACATAGGGAATAGGGAATTTGCACCTGTAGAGTAAAAAAGAGGTGGGATGAAAGAGTTGGAAGGGTTATATCTTTATAAGTTAAAATATCCAACAATGAGGACAAGAGTGAGACTGTGACTGTGGAACATTAGTTAAAATTGTTATAAAGTTAAGGATGACATCTAGGGCATGGCATCTGATGACATAATGAGGTGTTGTAACTGATACAGTCCGTTCACTTGAGAATCAGAGCTAGGGATTTCAGGGAAGATAGTCATATTATTTATATTTTGCTTCAAAACCAATTAATCCAAACCTCAGCTGCTTAAATATCTAGTATATTTAAAGTTTCTGTTGGTTGGCAATTTGAGAAAGCATTGTTTCATTTTGATGGTTTAGCATTTCTTGCATGACAAACACCATTAGTATCCTGAGCTGTATATTAAGGTATGTTTCAGTTCAATTTCTTACTTTTTTTCAGTAATTTTAGTGAATACAATAGAAATTCACATCCTAGAATGTTACTTTTGCAAAGACGGATTTCTTGCATGACAAACACCATTAGTATCCTGAGCTGTATATTAAGGTATGTTTCAGTTCAATTTTTTACTTTTTTTCAGTAATTTTAGTGAATACAACAGAAATTCACATCCTAGAATGTTACTTTTGCAAAGACGGAAAAAACTGGGCTCAGGAAAGTTGCTAGAGTAACAGTAAAATATGAGTAAGTTTACCTCTATTAAAAGCCTGAATTAATATGTATGCCAGATTATGTTCAGAAGTGTACTGTAGAACTTTTAACAGCATTATAAATAATATAGTCAAATTATAAACAATAATAATCATATTTATTTTATTCTATGAAATGAGAGGTCTAGGTGAAATTTAGTATGTCTATGGGTTAATATTTAGCATTTTCAACTACAGAAAATGTTTTTCTTGGATTTAGCTAACACTGACAGTGATAAAAGTGAAGGCATACACTAAAGTTTGAGAACAAAGATATCAGCATTCATTAGTAACTGAAGTGTAGCATCATGGTTTTCAGCAAGTTATACACAAGGTGTTCATTGTTCTGTGTATTTTCCACAGAGAAAGACAATATGCATATTCACTTGGAAATTCTATACCAGAAACACTATTCTGAAATAAAAGGAAATGATATTATATGAATTCGAGTCATTTTGACAGAGAGAGATAAAACAGTGGAAATTTGTAAGTAAGAGAAAGCTGTTAAAGCTCCCTTAGAGAACTATAACTTACATGACTGGCACTTAAAGAGAGATAATAATTTGTGTAGACACTGAGTTTGGCAGAGCTATGGGAATAATAAATCTTTTCCATCTCAAATATTATTTCATAGTTGATGGTTACTCTTTGCTGCAATGCTAACTATTCATACTATTTTTCCTCAATGACCTTGGCTACCATGTTGGAAATAATTAACCTCAATTTCCTGTGTCTTAAAGGGTTTGATAATTCATCTCAAAGGGATGTCAGTGAACGTGTCCTCATTGTTACTTGAAAGCTCTATCCTTTAAAGAGAACTAACACTACATTAAGCAGCTATGAAATAAACTGAAACCAATGGAGTAATTTTTGACAGGAAAATATTTTAGAATTCCTCAAAATAGCCTACTTACTATCTCTTTGCTTTCAGTAAGATTTTAAGAGCCAATGCATACAGGTCTCGCTAAGACAAAGGCAAGGTAATACATGATCTAACACTGATTTCTTCAAATTTAACATCTTTATGTTTATAACTACATGCAGATGTTATTCCTCAATTACATCCCATTAAATACCTTCTCTGTGTAGCAAGTCATTAACTGCTAAATCAGTAGCTTTTGATGATCAAATTGTTTTCTCTGTAGTCCTTAGGTATTTTTAATTGTAACAGCTGTTTTAGGGGTCCTTGTGTACTAGATGGAACGCTGAAAGCTTTGGGGTTTTTTGTTGTTTTGTTTTGTTTTGGTATTTTGTTTTGTTTTGTTTTGTGTACCGTTTAATTGTAACAGCTGTTTTAGGGGTCCTTGTGTACTAGATGGAACGCTGAAAGCTTTGGGGTTGTTTGTTGTTATGTTGTTTTGTTTTGTTTTTTGTACGGGGGATCGAACTCGGGTCCTTGCGCTTGCAAGGCAGGCCACCAAACCGCTGAGCTAAATCCCCGGCCCGAAAACTTTGTTTTGAAATAAAAAATATGTGATTTTATAACTGAAGCGCCTTGAAAGTTACCTATGTATGAGATGAGTCAACCTTATTTCCATAGTATATTTTGTGGAAGATTTTTTTTTTACTTTTATAGGGAGTAAGAAATCCTTTCTTTCTTATTGTCCTCAAGTGAAATGGGCCATGTTTCTATACTCTAGCACTTTGAACAGGAAATAAGATCTGAGTAATTCTGGGGTAATACTATTGAACATGTCCTGTTCTCTAAAGGCCATTTTGAGTAGTGTCGTCAGAGATAGAATTTAACAAAACATAAACAATAGGGAACCTTCTTTGTAAGAGGGGCCCTACAAAAGTGTTCCCACTGACACATTACTTTTGAAAATTTTCAATAATAAATCGTTTTGGTTCTTATTCCTTAAAATGACTTCTTTGATTGAACAGGTATTAGGTCTTATAAAACTTTTAATGGACTCTGGCAAATTTTGAGTCTCCGTGAACACTGGAAAAATGTCACAAGCATTGGAGCACTGTTTGGATTCCGAAAAAACACTTCCAATATATTTGATATCATCATCATTGAAGCTAATATTACTCAACAGAAGCCTTATATTTATAAGTAATTTGATGAGCTTTTACAGCGTTAAGTTTGAAAAAAATAATTCAGTCTTTACAATGAAAATAAATGCTACGTTCCTCACATTTGTTCCTCCTTAGAGCACATAAAAATTATCTTCAGAGATGAAGCAAGCAAACAATAACAAAAAGGGTTATCCAATTCTGAAAGCAAAAGCAAAAAACAAAAATCTATAACAAGCTGAAGACTTACCTTTAAAGAACATTTTATATTATTTTACATGAAATGAAACATCTCAATAAAATAGTGATTTGCTTTTCAACTATTTGAAAACTGAATTCCTCTTTCCAGAAATATGGAATAAATAAGATGGTATTGACTTTGTTTTTCCACATGACAAATATTTTATTATTTTATTTACAATTTTTGTATCTCATGATTAAATTCTTCTGCTGAGCCTATTATTCACAGAGAAAAGAAGGCTTTGTTTTGTATTTTTGTAGAACAAGGAGAAGAATGAAAATCTTGCCCATATACGACAGTGAGTTGCTGATTTAAAGTAAGAAGCATGCAGAACAAAATGCCATATCTTAAACAAACTTTTGTCAGAAATGATCCTAGCTACCAAGATATACATTGAAAATATTTATAAGAAAAGACAATATAGAAATTAGGGACAGCCATCAAAAATTAGATGGAGCTCAAATTTAAGGAAAAAATATTTAGCTTACATGTAGGTCTTTGAAATAAATATGTAGATTTTTAGTAGATTTACTTAATGCTAGATTCCTTGACCTGTCTGAGTCTCAATTTTCTTTGTTTTTAAATCTAATGTTCTAACTCTTTGTTTCTTTTATATAAGAATCATTCTGGTTTATGTCTTGTACTCTGAGTAACTGCTTTGAATGATTCATTGCATAACAGCTTATTATTTTCTTATGACTTCTCACTTCTTTTCTTCTTCTACTTTATTATTACTATTTTTAATGAAAGAATGGAGACTGAATGGAGGTGTCTGGCACTTGCCTTCTCTGTAAAGAAGACCAAAGAAACAGATGAATAACTGCAGCGGAGGTGAGCAAGAAAGAGATAATGCTGGAACTCAACAAGAAAAGATCAGAGCCTTGTAAGGTTTGGAGACCTGACATAGCGAAAGAGACAACAGAACAAAATGCTTGAATAACTACAATCCTAACTCCCACCAGAGTGGGACTCTTTGTTTCAAAGGACCTGGTTAACACAAAGTTTCACAGTCATCACAGGCTTCCGGCCCAGTTGAAGGGCCAATCTGGAGATGCACAGTGGATTCACTTTGCTGAAGGAGCTCGCATTATCTTTCCATCACTTTCAAGAGCCCAGGCAGCTATAGCTAGGGCCCATCTTGCAGAGGGAGCTACTGTATATTCCAAAAGCATCCTACCCTCTGGGTCAGGAAGGTCTGTGCATGCCCATCCCTAGGAGCTCACTGAGAGTCTATCATGTTAGAACAGGGAGCTGTAACCTCACCAACCAACTGGACCAACTGGTTGGCAAGTACAACCCCAGAACTGGAGCCTGATTACTGTCTGGCTTTAGAGGAGACAGATGTTTCAGCACAGAGGGACACAGAGGGTGCCATTTTCAAGGAATGAGGGATCAACGTACTCGTTGTCTCACTTAGGGGATGGAATACACTCACACGGGCTCATGGCACTGCCAGGACCGAGTGTGGGTACCCACGGAAATCTTCACCACTGTATCTCCCTCTGTGCAGCTGCAGGTGGATTCATGCCACCCTCGAAGCTGAGCATATCTCCTTCAGTGTGGGCACTATGGAGCCACCACCACAGTTCTCTACAGTCACCGTCCTTCTGCATATGGGCCTGCACACCACAGGACAGAAGAGTCACCTTGAAGTATAGACTCCCATTGTTTGCCACTGTTTCTCTTGCACTCCATGCAGTCCTGTCCCACTGAATACTGAAGACAGGAGCTGCAGGCTACACACTGTGCTGGGGCTACCAGTACCAGAGGTCACTGTTGGTGGCAGAGCTCACCCCAGGAGTGCCTGAGGCACTGCATTTCTGGGCCAGCTGTCCCACTGTTGGAATGGCCATACACATCCATTACTCACATCTCTATCACACATCTATTAATATGGAAACCATACCTACTCAAGACACTACAGTGGCCCTACCTTTGGGTGAACCCAAGAGATGGTGGGTTTCTTTAATACTGAGGCAGCTTGCACTACATCAAAAGCCATTAATTATAACCAAGAAGTGGGCACTACCTTGGCCAGATTGAACCAAACATCCAGTATTGTCTACCAAATTAATGCCTCCAAATATACCTTCTGAACACTCATTTAGAATGTGAGACACCTTACAAAACTAGAGAAAACTGATCACAAGATATACAAATCTCAGTGTAAGGTCACAAGATATATACAAAAATCAAGATCATTAGACCCTTTTACAGCAATGCTAATACTGGATATCGCTCTCGTCATAGTGCTTTTGAAGACTGTGCCTTCTCTCGGCACAGGACAGGCAGTGTGAAATATGTCTCAGAAATGTTTTCTGTGATTATGCTGACAGAGATGCATGATAGGGTTCACTACTGTAAACATGACTTTTCATTTCAAAGCAAGTTCTTCTCTTTACCAAGTTGCCTTTGAAATTGACTGCTCAAAGTCAGATTGTGTCTTATAAAGTCATTAATCAAATTAGGGAAGTTGAAATACTTTTCCAAAATGCTACAAAGTTATAAAGTTATTTGAGTAAATAAAAATTCATTTTGTAAATACATAATGGTATAATCTAAACTAAATAATTGCAAATGCATATATCAAAGTATAACAAAAAATTCAACAAAGGAACTTACTTTCTTCAATTCTACCAAAACAAATAGTAATAAGAAAGAAATGGCACTAGTACAGGTCAGATACATCCTGCTGCATCTTAGCTGGTATAAAGAATGACAGCATATTTAAAAATCAGCACCAAATTTAGTCTAGACCCATGTCTTTCACTATGCATGCCACTAAAATAAAAATGGATCAAAGAACTAAGTGTTAAAACAGAAATACTTAACCTGCTGGATGATAAAATCAGAACAACTAGAAATCACAGGCACAGGCTAGACTTCTGAACAGAACCCCAGTTTCAATAGAAAATAATACCAAAAATCAACAAACAGTGTAATATCAAATTAAAAAGTTTCTACACAGCAAAAGAAACAAGCAACAGAGTGAAACGAAAAATCTACAGAATGGGTAAAAATTTTTGCCAACTATGCTTCAGAAGACTAATACCTAGATCATAAAAAATAGCTCAAAAATTAGATTGCCCAAATTAAACACCCAATGAAAAACAGGCAAGTAAAACAAATGACACTTTTTATAAAAAGAGCTAATCACCAATTAATGCATGAAGAAATATTCAACATTGTTGGCCAGTAGAGAAAAACAAATAAAAACATTGAGATTCCTTCTTAACCCAGAAAGAATTACTATCATCAAGAAATCAAATAATAAATGTTGGCAAAGAAGCAAGGAAAAAGGAACCCTTCTAAACTGTTGTTGGGAATGTAAGCTAGTAGGAGCATTATGGAAATCATTCAGGAGACTCTTCAAAAAACTAAAACTAAAAATTGCGTTTGATCCAATTATTCCTCATCTAGGTATTTTCTCAAAAGAGTTAGCGGTGATACTTGCATAGCAATGTTTGTAGAAGCACCATTTATAATAGCAGAATCTCGGAGGCAGCATATATGTCCATCAAAAGATGAATGAATAAAAATATGATATTTACACATAATGAAATAGTACTTTGGCATAAAGATAAGCTTGAGTTGTTTGTAAGAAAATAGATGTACCTTAAAAACATGACGCTAAATGAAATAAATCAGACACACAAGCTTAAATATCTCATGGTTTATTTTATATGTGAACCCCAAGCTACAGATAAGAATACAGCAAAAAATAGATAATAGGAAGTAGGAAAACAGATCTTCTGCAGATGGGAGGGGGATCAAGAAATGGAGGGTAAGCTTGTGGAGGCTAAGAACATGCATAAATAATAGGATTTGAGATCAGGGATGAAAGAGGAGTGAATATGTACTATATATGTACACTAACTCCTCACAAGGAATGTAAATGCTATGTATTGCAATGTACTAATACAAAATAAAAATCAACACCTCTTGTGAATCCTATTTACAAGTGTTCTCTGCCCAACAGTAAAGAGTAAGAAGGGTGAACAGTTGAAACGTAAAATCACAACCAACAATTATACTCTAATTAAGCCAACAATTATATTCTGGGAAGGTGGGTAAGAGTTCTGTAGAGAAGAGGCTTAAGACTTCTCTAGCATAAATATCTCACTTTACCATTAAAGTGGAACCACTGTTATCTGTCAAAATCATCTAAATCTGTGATGAAATTGTGAAAGATTAAGCATTTAATTTAAAGCAATTTTTGAATATTGATGTATTCCACAAGAATGTATACATATTTCAGGAAAAGAAAAACTTGTATAAATATTTTACTACTAAACTTATTGAGATATCATGAGATTGATACAAGTTTCCTTTGGCCTCAACAATGACAAGAATTGCTCAAAGAGGTGGATATTTGCTTCCAGACATTTATTAGTGGGGTGAACTGCTGCTTCAGTAGCCTTGGTCATAGAGATCATTTCTCACACTTTTTCAGTTTCTTCTCTATGGGTTAGCGATGTAGTGGGTTTTCTGTGTTATACCACACGTTGTAGGGTTTCCCATATTAAAGCAACACCATTTGTTTAAAAAAACATACTATTGTTCCTTTCATGAAGTACATATACAGTTTTGCCCTGTCTTTCTCTCTCTTCCATCATCTATCTACCTATCTATCTGCAATCTATCTACCTTTCTAAATTCTTAGAGATTTTTCAGATGCATTTTTTTCCTCATTGAGTTTATTGGTACATTCTAGGTCTACAGTACAGTTACATTCATTGTTGGGATCTTGTACCTCTACATGACAGGTCTTGGTTCTCATTTTTTCCCCTTGTCCCTGTCCTCCCTTCACTCCCTCCTCCCCTCCTCATTTACAAACACTGCATTTCCATTTTTCCATTTTCTTGTTTTTCTTTTCCCTTATTACCTTTCCCCTACCCTTCCCTCTTTCCCTACACCTTTTAATAATTGATTTCTAGTTTTACATGTTATGGTCTATGCTTTCTATTCCAGGGTGCAGTTTCTTTTGACGCATATTTCATGTGATTTGAAAAGAATGTGTATTTTGCTGTTCTTGGGTACAGTGCTCTACAACTCACACTTAGATTCAGTTGGTTAATAATGTTGTTAGGACATCTCTTTCCTTACTGGTTTTCTGCCTGTGTATTTTTTCATTTACTGAAGGAGGCAAAGAAATGTTTCCAAATATAATTGTAGGTTTGTTTATTTTTTCTTCTCTATTCCATTCATTTTATTTTCATGTATTTTCAAGTTCCCTTGCTATCTGTATACATATTTAGGATTGTTAAGTCATTTCGGAGGCTTTTGCTTTTTTATTATTATGCAATTTCCTGTATGTACCTGAAAAACTTTCTAGTCCTGAAGTGAAACTTGTCTGAAAATAATGTAGCCTATCCAATTTTCTTTTTGTTGCCAAGTACACACACATGTGGATTGTATATCCATAATACTAACTGGCTTTCTGGGAATTGAAAATTACTATTACTGAGAAATCCTGATGGCTAGTGACAGATTTGGTTGTGTACCTAAGGTTAACAGAAACCTCTGTCCCTAATTAGAAATGATTTATAAATTAACTGCCTAGCACTATGTAAAGACGTAAAGTATGGACTGTATCCATGAGTAACAAATGCTCTTTTAGATCAGTGTGTGTGTGTGTGTGTGTGTGTGTGTGTGTGTGTGTGTGTGTGTGTTTACTGGGAATTTCTCAGGATGGATACATTGCTACACCTAAGGGAGAGTCTTAAATAGTGAATTATACAGTGGTTCAGACTATCAGAGATGCTATTTGGATTGGAATACTAGCTTGAATTCAGGGTTTATTTCCTACTATTTCTAGTCCACACATCTCACATAAAAGTGAAGAATAAGGGATTTATTTTCACCATTTTAACTTCAAATTTAGGGAGTAAAGCCTTTACTAGAAATCATCACCTCCTTTCAAACTCTTAGTCAAAATTGACTATTGTGGGGCCAGGGATGTAGCTCAGCGGCACAGCTCCTGCCTGGCAAGGACAAAGTCCTGAGCTCAATCTCTGGCAACAAGAGAAAAAAAAATGACTATTATGTCTTTCTGTTTGCTTACTTGTGGGGGATCAAATAGCAAGCTATTTCCTTTGTGAGAGGCAATGCTATTGCTGACACAAATAGCTTTTATAGTAGAAGGTAAGCTTGGCCAGGCTAAGAAAATGCATGAATTATAAGGTTGGGGCTACAAAAGTATCAGCAGTATCAAAACACTTCTCTGCACAATCTCCTGCAACGGAACATAGCTACAATCAGTAGTATTCATCCCCCAAGATACAATTTCTCAGGATGGAAAATATCTTGGATTACATAAAGCAAAGTCTTCTCACCCAGGGGCATCATCCTGGCTCTTCTGCTTGTCTTCTTCGAAGACTTCACACAACTGGCTAGTTTTTAGTTCACCTTACTTGAATTCGGTCAGTTTGAAAAGCTTCTTGCAGTTGGTATTTGTTGAAATTTTTGTTCAACTGCCTAAATGATTGCCAAGAGTGGAGAACATAAGATCAACCAATAAGAGAAAAAAAAATGACTATTATGTCTTTCTGTTTGCTTACTTGTGGGGGATCAAATAGCAAGCTATTTCCTTTGTGAGAGGCAATGCTATTGCTGACACAAATAGCTTTTATAGTAGAAGGTAAGCTTGGCCAGGCTAAGAAAATGCATGAATTATAAGGTTGGGGCTACAAAAGTATCAGCAGTATCAAAACACTTCTCTGCACAATCTCCTGCAACGGAACATAGCTACAATCAGTAGTATTCATCCCCCAAGATACAATTTCTCAGGATGGAAAATATCTTGGATTACATAAAGCAAAGTCTTCTCACCCAGGGGCATCATCCTGGCTCTTCTGCTTGTCTTCTTCGAAGACTTCACACAACTGGCTAGTTTTTAGTTCACCTTACTTGAATTCGGTCAGTTTGAAAAGCTTCTTGCAGTTGGTATTTGTTGAAATTTTTGTTCAACTGCCTAAATGATTGCCAAGAGTGGAGAACATAATAGATCAACCAAACATTTGAAAAAAAAAAAAACCTGAAGAATCAGGCTTAAAGCAAAGAATTAGAATTAAAAAGCACATTGAAGGTTTGAAAAACTGGCCATCTCAGACAGACAAGGTAGGGAGTGACGCGCAAGTGTAGAGTCATGTCCTTGTTAAGGAAAGACACGAGAAAGCCCTAGGTCTCAACACGGACTTAACAGAGGTCTGTACAAGCAGGAACTACAGAACTTTAAACGCCTAGCTGAGTATGAAAGTTTACTTCAGCTCTTAGGCAGAGCCTCTTAGCTACTCTGAGCTTGGCTTTTAAGGACATCTCTGTCCAATCTGTGAACACTAAGCTAATAAGGAGATGTTTTATTGACAACACATAACAAAGAAACATACATTAATGTACACTTTTCATTAAAACATGATATCTAAAAAGAAAGAAAAGGAAGTGTGGCCCACACAAAGCAAAAAAGAAAACAGTAGTCAATAGAAACTCAGAGGAACGAAGAAATAAATATGTAGGCTATATTAATCAGAAACTTTAAATCGTATATTTAATATATCTTGAGAGAGGTAAAGGAAACCATTCATAAATTACTAACAAAGAATAAATAATGTTGTAGTAGAGTGCATCAAAGAAGGTGGAAATTATAATGCAGGACAAACTAAATTTTGTAACTTAAAAGTAAAACAAGTGAAACGAAAATTTTAGTAGATAGAATGAATAGCAGATTTGTGCAGACAAAAAAGAAGAACCACAAAAAGGCTGAAAGCCCATTTAGATTATCTAGCCTGAAGAAAAGGTGTTCAAACCTGAAAAAAAGTAATTCAGTCTCAAACATAAGAAGTAGCAGAATTGAAAGCAAAATAAAACATGTCAGCAGTAATATTGAAAACTTCAGTACTCTACCTGCAGTAATGGAAAGGACACCGTTACAGATGATAAAAAGAAATAAAAGACTTGAACAACAGTACGGACAGATTGGAACTAGTAGAAACTCAACCAGACAAAAGAATTTATATTCTCCAGTGGTGTGGAATATTTTCCAGAACAGGCCACACATCAATCTGTAAATTAGCCCACACCAAATGCTAGAGGACTTAAATTATCCCAAGTATTTATTCTGATAAAATTAAATTATGTTAGAAATCATTAACAAAAAATTTTAGCAAATTTACAAATATGTAGTAATTAAACAACACATTTCACAGGAAGCATGAAGGTACTTTACCAATGCCGCACCCCTCTGCCACGCCACCCTGTCTTGGAGCCAGCTGACGATGGACTGAAACCTCTGCAAACTGAGCCAAAATAAACCTTTCCTCTTTTAAGTTGTGAGTGTCAGGTATTGTGGCTTAGTGACAACAAAGTAGGTCAAATTACCTAGGTCTGAGTGACATCATTGGTTAATTCCACTTCAGTTTGGAGAATTTACACAAATGTATCTGAAACACATAGAAAAAACAATCAAAATAAGATTTGGAGGGGGTTATTCCTACATCATTTTCAGAGATCAGTATTATTCTAATAATGCAGCAAGACAAGAAAACTGCAGGCCAATTTCCTGTATAACCAATGACACAAAGAACCTCAACAAAATACTAGCAAACTAATTCCAAAAGCATATTTTAAAGAACCATGTGACCACTGATTTACCACTTGAGTTACCAAGTCCAAATGAGAAGTATCTCAGGAATGTAAAGTTGGTTAAACATACAGGAATCAGTTGATGTAAAATATCACATTTATAGAATAATAATAAGGGAGAGACACATGTGATCATTTCACTATATAAAGAATATTGGTTAAAAAACAATTTCATGATAAAAACATTATTTCATAATAAATTAGATAGAAAAGCAAGGTTCTTAAATGAGATAAACAGCATGTACAAAAAAAATCAGTGGCTAATACCATTCTTAATATTTAAAGTTTGAAAGCTCCTCCCTCAGATCAGGAGAAACACAGAAATGCTGTCTTGCTACTTTTATTAGGCATTGTATTGGAGGGTCTAGGCAAGTTATAAAGGAAGAAAAGTAAAATGAACAAGCCTTGAAATAAGACGTGACATGACTTATCTGAAGTGATGTGATTTTATAAAGAGGAATCCCTAAATAAGTTACAAAATGCTGCCAAAGGTACTACATCCTGCAAGGTTGCAGTATATAAGACTAATGAATAAATACCAGGTGTATTTATACCAGGTGTGGGGTGCATGCCTGTAGTTTTAAGCTATGTGGAAGACTGAGGGAGGAGGCTCCTTTGAACTTGTGAGTTTCACTTTTTTGTTTGTTTGTTTTTTTTTCCATTTGGTATGGGGATTGAACTCAGCACCGTGTGTTTTCAAGGCAGGTGGCAGGACCATTGAACTTGTGAGTTTGAGACCAGCCTTGGATAACATAACAAGAGCATCATCTTTTTAAAAAAATCTATTTTATTTCTCTGACTAACAATGAGCAATCTAATTATCACATTAAGGAAACAATTGTTCGTAATAGCATAAAATAAATAAAATAAAATAATTAGGCGAAAATTTAAACATGAAAGTGAAAGATTTGTAGACTTGAACCTAAAACTGTCACCTAAAAAATTAAAGAAATAAATGAAAGAATAGCCATATTAATCTTAATATTGTTAAAATAACGATGGTCAACTGAGTGTAGTGGCACATGCCTGAAATCTCAGTACTCTGAGAGGCTGAGGCAGAAGGATCACAGATTTGTGCCTGATCTGGAAACTTAGCAACTATGAGACTGTGACTCAAAATATAAAATGAAGAAAAGGGACTGGGAGAATGGAGCTCAGTGAGAAGGTCCTGGGTACAATCCCCAGTTCTGTAAAATCCAAAGGACAAGGGTTAACCTGAGTAGATGTATATATTCAATAGAACCCTAACCCAAATGCCAATCATGTTTGCTTTTTACAGAAATAGACAAGCTGGCCTTGGCACTCAGAAGAATATGAAAGAAGCCCAAATGTTAAGAAAAACATCCAGCAAAAGGACATTGGAGGTACGTACTTTCCAATTTCAAAATATACGCTACAAAGCTGCAGTAATACCAAAACTAGTACTGGCATAAATATAGAAAAATAAGCCAAAGATATAGAATTTGGAGTTCAGATGTAAACTTGTTTTTTATGATCAATAAGATTGCCGAAAAAATTAATGACACAATTAGTCCCCCAAATGTAATTTAGCAAATAGTACTGCAACATAGGATATTCACAGGTGACAGATTGGACATAGGCTTTTATCTCAAGCATAAACAAAAATTATCTAAAGTTGATAGAATAAATAATGTAAGAAATAAAACTGTAAAATTCTTTGGAAAAAATATGTGTATAACTGAATGACCTTGGATTAAGCAAGTATTTTAAATAGGACACCAAAACAGAAAAAAAAAAACTGAAGAGATAATTTAGACCTCATAAAACTTTTAAAAGTTTGTGCATCAAAATATTATATAATAAACATAAACAAACACACAAAGAGAAAAGATTTGAGACAATATAGAATAGCGAGTCTTCCATCCACAATATATATAGAAATTCGTGTAGCTCAACATGTAAAGACAACCCAATTACAAATGCAGAAATACGTGAATAAATATTTCTCCAAGTAAGATATATAAATGTCTATTAAGAAATGAAATGGTACTCAACAACAGTATGACCAAAAAATTCGGATCAAAATCAAAATGAGATATTTCATAGTCACTAAACTGGCTACACTAATTTAAAACATAAGTAAAACATAACACAGGAAGTTCAACAGGAAAGGGACACTTGGGAGAAGGAGGAAAGAAGGAAGGGAAAAGAAAAGAAGAAAAAATGGAAGCAAAGTTTCATAAATAAAGGAGGGGAGTAGGAGCAGAAGGCAGGGGAGGAAATTGGGAGAAAAAGAGAAATCAAGGTATACCATGTACAGGTACAGATACCCCATGATGAATGTGATCTTTAATGCATATTTAATTGTACCAATAAAATTAATTTTAAAAACACATAACTAACATGTTGGTAAAGATGTGGAGAAATTGTAGCTCATATACTTTTCTAGTTGTAATATAAAACAGTACAGCAACTGTGGAAAGCAGTAGGACATTCCTCAAAAAGTTAAAAAGGACTGATATATGTCTCAACATTTCACTCCTGGGTATAATTGCCAAGGAGATGAAAAGAGATGATCCATCAAAAACGTATGTAAAAATGTCCACAGCAGTCTCCTTCACAATAGGCAAAGGATGAAGTTAACCCAAGTGTGCACTGACAGATGACTGGAAAAAGTTGTTCTCAAACTCATTCATAAAAAGAAATAACGAAATGACACTTGGTACATTATTAGTGAATGTTGAAAAACATGCTAAGAGAAGGGAGCCAGACAAAAAAAAAAAGACACCTAGTGTTTGACTCCACTCATAAATTATTCAGATCACAAAGATCCATGAAGTCAGAAAGTATATTAGTGGGTGGTAAGGGAAATAGGTTACTGATATAAAGTTTCCTTTTGGAGAAAAGAAAATATTCTATTATTCGTTGTGATACTTGGATAAGGTTATCAATATCCTAAAATCACTGAATTTTTAATGTTATTTGAATTATATTAACAAGATATATAAATATATATTTGCCAAGAATATCGCATCTATCCCATTCCTGGCACACAGCATGATGAGGATGATTTCTGAATGCTGTGATTTAGGAATATCACCTAAATAATAAGTCTTTTGTGGGGAAGATAAGAATAATAGGCAGTCTATAGTAAAAGTGCTGTATTTTAAATATTAAATGAAATATATTTAAATGTAGAATTCAGTGCTAAATTGATTTGAAGAATATGCCTATGAAATGCATATGTGAGCTCTGGTAAAATTACCAACCTTTCATGTTTCAATCCAATAAATAAGTAGCAACAAATTAACAATTATATAACAAAGTATAGAGAAAAGAGATGAGGAAAAATAAACATATGACAGTTTCATGACTTTATGTGATGTGGAAAATAATTCAGGGAAGTGAAAAGAGATGAGGAAAAATAAACATATGACAGTTTCATGACTTTATGTGATGTGGAAAATAATAATTCAGGGAAATGTTAAAGATGGTAAAGTTAAAATTTATATTAGGAGTAGATGATCTAAATATAGTTAATACTAATTGG
This sequence comes from Fukomys damarensis, assembly GCF_012274545.1. Lineage (NCBI taxonomy): Eukaryota > Metazoa > Chordata > Mammalia > Rodentia > Bathyergidae > Fukomys > Fukomys damarensis. The sequence goes on along the minus strand of NW_022900915.1, from coordinate 29,549,475 downwards.
TAGTTTGAAAATGGAAAGGACATTGGGAAATTTTTAAGGAGGAGAAATTTTAAATTTTGTATTCTTAATGAAAAACAACTAAAATTATTTGATACTGGAAAATAAATATGCATTTAAGTAGAATAGAGTGAACAACAAAACAAACCAAATACATGTGAGAATTTGACATACAATTAATTTTGAATTTTAATTAGTGGCAAAAGTTCGGTACTTTCAAAAAATGTTTTCAGTACAACCAATTTTTTGTTTAACAGAAAAAGGATGGTTTTCATCTCCCTATGTTGATTCCATGGAATTATAAATCAATTTATACAAGAGATCATAATGCAATATAATTTATATTACATGGTATATAATTCATGCTAGTATATAGTTATGCTTTGGAAAGAAATTTAACAATATCAATAAAACTGTCGAGTTATACTTAAAGCTCAGCAATATAAACTCCTAGACAAATTTTGCATATTCACTGGCAAAATATTATAGCACACCAAAGTCAATTTACAAAAATTTTAATAACAGAAATGGCGAGCTCTAATATAAATGATTAAAACAATAAATTATTTAAGAAAAAATATATAAAGCCATTCTATAAATACTGAAACACCATTTACCTTTATAACCATTCAAGTTGACATAGCAATATCTCTATAGTACATGTTTACACAGATAGAGTTGAAATAAATCAGGCCCAAGGTTTTCTTTCTTTCTGGTGAAAATGCAAGATGCATAGAACTTAGGGAAATTACTCTTCGAAATATGTTGTTGATGTTTTCCTTTCCTGTGATTAAAATAATCCAGCAAATCGATGTGAGCTTCTATGCTGAAACTGTTAATGTTCACAATGTTTTCCATTAAAAATCTTGTCTCATTTGTTTTAAATAACTAAATCACTTAGTATTATTGGTTTCAAACTAGACCACAAGTCTTCCAGGAAGGAATAATCAGAGAACCATATAAGCATTTCTGTAACTCAATGCCAGCATGTATCTCAGTGTAAGCATTTCTTAGGGCTGGATCTCCACACAACTGTGCCTGTCTTGAAGAGAGTATATGGTCAGTACAACTGCAGTCACAAGTACGATGTCTGTGAGGCTTGGAAAAAAAGTGTTGAAAAGTTCTATCATGTCCACATGGAATCAACAACACAAAAAGTTTCAAGTAAGTGATATAAGTTAAGAAAAATAGGCAAATGAAGAAACAATTTTCAAAATGGCAATAAAAATAAACAAATAAATAAATAAAAAGAAAAAATAAATGTTTTCCAAAGAAATGGCATATTACTTGGGACTTTCCATGTTTACCTGATATTGCTGGCTGCCAGAAACCAATCATGTTAATGCTTTGTTAGTTGTTCCCATTTTTTCCCTATTGCTTTTTCTTGAAAGCCTCTCAGGTCTGTGTTTGAAAGAGACAATTTATAAATGACAATCAATAAACATTATGATTCACCCAAAAGTAGAGGAAAATGGTATTTTTATAAGTAAAATTATACTTAAGAATAACTTATCCAAAATTGTATTTGAAAAGCATAAGACTGCTATGCTATGAAATAGTTATTTTACCAGTGTTAATTTACCCAAAGAAAGAATACACATAAAAAAATGTACACAAACGATTATTTCTCCAGTATAGTTGGGATATTTTATCTATATACAATTGAAGTTTTTAGCACTCAAGAATAGGTAATTTACATTTGGGGAGGTTGTTATTGTGGCCCGCAGTATTCCTACCATTCTAATTTACATTTTATATATTTTCTTTTTTATTTCTCTCTTTCTTTTTTGTGGGGAGTACTGAAGATCAAACTCAGGACCTTGCACTTGAGAGGCAAGTGCAGCGCCACTGAGCTAAATCCCCCGCCCTAAACATATATTTCCAATGTCTTTCCTTTTGCAATGTTTTTCCTTTTGATATAAACCATTTTCCATTGCTGTTGTAAAACACTGAAGACTGGCAATTTGTAAAGAAAGAAGCCCAATCTCAGAACAATTTCACTAACACAAAGTAACAGAACAGTAATTTTATTTATCATCAATACTGCAGAAAAAGATAAAATTAGTGCTTTTGTTTTTTAATATGATCAGATAAAAATACCAATTTTAATTATAAGAATCTTTAATCATGCCTAGTATGCATATGACCCTGAGTTTTATTCCCAACATAGAAAAACAAAAAAACAAAAAAAAAAAGAAAGAAAGAAAGAAAGAAAAAGAAAAAAGAAAAAGTTTTATAAAATATATAAGTGGTGAATGTAAGATTAAAATTTTAGGATAAAATTTAGATTTGTATTATTTTATATCCAAATTCTAAAGCACTATGCTCTGAACATTTTTGAAATGCTATTAGTGGTATCATTAATGGATGATTCAAAGAATTTCAAAATGGCAGAAATGCTTGGTGAATCCTTAAAACCAGCACAGTTTATACTCAGATATTCTGTGTTGTGGTTGTGACAGAAATTTTATAAAATTTGTTAAGACAATTATTGCACAACTAACAAATAAAAGTCAATATTTAGCTTGATATTTGTTTTACTAAAGTAGTATATACAAATTTTCATAATTATTAGATGAAACATTTAACAAACTATAGGCTTTGAACATATATCATGTTATTCACAGATTTTATATAGTTACTGAAAAAAATGGATATTTGCCCACTGATATAAGAAGTGATCTAAAATAAATACATGTATAACGTATATAAAAGTATCACTCAAGAAAAAGGGCAAATCATATTACTTGGACAATTTTAGCAAAGTTTCCTAAGATAAAATCCTCATCATTTCTTTTGTTTCTCTACTTCAAAAATATGGAGATTAGCAGCCAGTGTGAATATTTCTGTGCAGGAGCATAACTAACTTAATCAGCAGCCCTCATCTGAACACTTGTTATGTTCTAATCTCTATACTAAGTGCTCATCTTGAAAAAAATAAAACATCTAAGGTCCTCTTAGGCTGAAGAGATAACAGACAGCCAGAGAATTTTGACACAGTTTTGTGAATTCTGTGACAGCTCTATCAACAGGCTTTATAACAGTACATGAAAATGGAGCTTTTCTTGAAAAAAAAATGCTGTCAGAACCCTTCTGGAATGAGTTATTGCTGAAGATGCAACTTAATGGTGAGTGGGAATTGGTTATGTGAAGGTAGCTGCTCAGGCCCCATGTACGGAAGAGTCCGTGAACTGTCACAGAGGTTGCAGAGTCGGCACCATCAAAAGAGTAAAAGTGTGTGTGTGTGTGTGTGTGTGTGTGTGTGTGTGTGTGTGTGTGTTTTGCATTGGGCATAATGTTCAAGAAAAGAGGTAAAAATAAAAGCCTGGGAAACCAAACATGTTCAGGACTTTAGGGGTCATTTTTGTAAGTCTAACTCAGAAACAGCCTACACTTTATTTCTCTAAAACTCCTGTGTTATCTTGATTCTTTACTAGTTGGTCAAATGTCCAGAATTGACACGTAGGTGACATAGCCATATGGAGCAAACTGAACATAATATCATGCTAGAGCATCAGTCTGTGAACATCTGCCCTTAAAAAAAAATATATATATATCTCCATGGAAAGCCAAGAACCACATTTCATGGACAAGACCCAAGGGCATGACAGATAAGTGGCCATCCTACCACAACACCTGGAGTGGTGTCTGAGCACTTTTCCTGGCACTTTGCTATTTAAAAAGCTTTGGATATTTTCAGATTGATGACACTTATCTATTTATAGCTATCCGTCATCTACATAACCATAAAATCATGTTAGAATGAAAGCAGGACATTTTCTATTGCATTTAATTTCTATTGTATTTAATTTCTGTAAAAATTTCTATTTCACTTCATTTCGTTTCTATGCTATTCTATTTATGTATCTATAGTAAAATGTTAAAATCTGCATTACTTTTATTAGAACATCACATGAAACACTCAAATATAAAATGAAGATATTGAATGGAAATAAGGGAAAAGAAAGAAATATGAGAAAAAGAAAAAATGGAAAAAAGTTTTTGTAAGCAGGGAAGGGAGGAGGGGGTGAAGGGAGGGCAGAGGTATGGGGAAAAAATGAGAACCAAGACCTGTCATGTAAAGGTACAATGATGAATGTAACTGTACTGTATACCTAAAAAGTACCAATAAACTCATTGAGAAAGAAAAAAAAAACATACTAAATGTGTTTGAGAAGTATCATTTGCAGTCGTTCTGGAAATTTTGAGCATTGTTCTAGCTGTTTATTTTGTGTGAGACAGGAAAGTGCCAGTTTAATGTTTACATGAAATGGCTAAACAGTAAAATGTACAATTGCTGTTTGAAGGGGTGTTTTTCCAATCACATGCCTAGGAAGCATCAAATAAACCACAAATTAGTCTTTTTAAAACCTAGTTGTGCATTGTAATCATCGTTGGGGATTGCCAAAGACAAAAAATCCAAATTCTATACCCCCAAATTGTAAATAAGCCTGGGTAGAGACCCAAAGGTTTCTGTTTTTAGTGGGCACCTAGGTGACAAATGAGCACTGTACTGCGCTTATTTGAGGAGCACACATACTAAAATACATTGTGTATCATCATTTGAAAAACATAACTGTAAGGATTGCCTTCTCAGCTCCAATCTGAGTGTGCTCAGTGTAAAGCTAAGGGGAAACAGAGAGGGCTTTCCAAATAGAAGTCATTGCAGTTATAATTAATTAACCACAGTCACTTTTGAAGGCACTAAAGAAACTGAATGATGTACAATGAAAATTTTACAACTACAGCAGGATGTTTCTATGAACTCTTTCTGTAAATGCTTTGTCTGATTCCCAAAGGAAAAGAGTACAAAAGAGATTTCAGACACCCCTTTTCCAAAAGGAAATTTCCTGACCCTCTGTGTAAAATCAATTCTGTTCTCATTAATGACCATCTATCTCCAAGATATCAAATGATTCAGAATGAACTTGGGAAGAAAAGATTTCACCCAAGAGAATTTTCAACATGATGCTTTTCTGCATGTCAGTGGCAAAGTGAGGCTCTCCTTCAACTCTCACTGCATGCCTAGATAAATGGCTTTATAATGTCATTTGTATGAAGAGATCCAGGGAATTGAAATGGACATGTGGGAAACACTGATAGAAAAGTAAAAAATGGCAAAAACAAGGTAAATATTTTTGCATAAGTTCTCTTTCATATTAAATTGGAGGTAAAATGCTGTCCAATGATAATTTAGAGTAATGCACTTAGTTTATCTCACTATTTATTATTAATGATTTAGATTAAGTAAAATATTTTCTTAGCCAGCAGAGTCTCATTCTGATTTGAAGAAATTCCAGTGGAATAGATTGTTCCAAAGGTTTATGGCCTATAGTGCATTAAACATTTTTAAAACTAACAAAAAAACCTTACCCTAATAGTTCTTTGTTAAGTTACCTATAAATAATATAGTTCCTCTGATGCCTGTTGAACCAGATATAAAAGTTTAATTATTTCTTCAATCATTAATGAGTTAAGCAATATATTTGATATTTATTCATCTTATGCTTGCCTTAAAGTCATGATTTCGTCTTTTTGAAATTTCTACTTTTTCAAGGTTATGTCTTGCAGTGCCTATCAGGAAGTAGAATAAAGAGGGATGACCACATGACAATAATCTGTCCTCTACCCTAAGAGATTATGAGGAGAGAGATAATCTTGGGGAAACCCTGGACTCCTCTCTCAAAAGTAGTGCCTGGAGAATCGGTGATTGTGTTATGCAGTTTGGCATGATGGACTGCCTAAAGTTCTCATGAATAATAGGCTAAACAATAAATTCTGCATGTGTGTCTATTTGTAAACACTTGAGATTAATAGTGCGGCCTTTTGGACAACTACATTTTTTGTAGTTTTTGAGGGAATTTGTTCATTCTAAAATAGATATCAAACATATCATGCAGTTTCTTCAAACCTGGACATGGCTTTGCAGAGTCTCAAGTCCAAATGAGAATTTCACTTTCACTGACTCACTGTTGTCCTATTTCACATCTTCTCCATCTTTTACCGATTTAGAGTTTTTATTTGTGTTTTTCTAGTTTACACATGAACATCAAATGTTTCTCATTCTTATCATTTGTTCTGTTTTTTCTTCCAGGAAGCTATGAAGACAGTCTGATTCATGATGTCTCATTTACTATTGTATATCAAACATCTACTATGTGTCCTTATGGGAGCAGAAGGCATTCAACAACTAAGTTATATTGTAGCATCTATAATTCGATTTCATTTCCTTTTTTTAACCACATTTATTATGCTGATAAATAGTGATGATTCTTCCAATCATATTTTTCTACATTGTCTGCTTTCTTGAGATCCCCAGCCTATATTTGAAATCAAGTGGATTACCAAGTGAATTCCACCCCATATAATAATGTTTAATTGTTATAACTCAATAAAGCATATTTATCTCAACTTGAAAAATACCTTCTGGAAAATGTCATAGTTTAATAAAAGTAATTGCCTAAAAATAGAACTTCATGTAATATAAATGTTGTCTTCCTGTCAGAAACTTATCTACATTTGAATGCATCATGCTTAATCTCTGTTTTAACAATTAAATGCATCAACGTGAAAATTGTTTGTATAAAATGACCAATTAAAACCTTGCAAAAATCAATACACAGACTTTTTCAACAATGTAATGCAAGACTACAGAAACCACCTACGTTCTACCTATCTGAGACCTTGAGGACACTTCTTCAGCTACTTCAGCTCCCTTATTCCTTGAACTTATTTTGCTCCTCCCAGAGATTGACTACTCTCTACTCTTCCTTTCAAGCTTCCAGCAATAATTATTTACACATTCAAGGATGTGGTTTCCTCAGATGTTCTATATGTACTTTCATTAAGATAGCCCCAAGTACTCAAACCAGAGACAAACATATTCAAGTCTTCTCTCTCACCCAAGCATATTTTCTACTTAATGTATTACCAAGTTATTTTCTTGAAAAGGGAAGAAGATGATAGAATGACCAGCCCTATGGGAATTAACTAAATGACAAGCTGTTTATATTGTTCATTATATAAGCAGAACTTACCAGTGTTCTAGGCATTTTAAGAAGCCAGGAATAGTTATCTAATTTTAAAATCCACTAATACTTCAAATTCTTCAAATTTTAAGTTCATTTTTAGTCTTGTTTTCCTTTTTTTTAACCAAAATCCAAAATAAAAATTTCAAAAATTCTTTAAAGCCTGTGACATAACAATTTAACTTCTTATACATTTTTTGGAGGTTATACCTGAAATTTGTATTGAGATTTTTTTCTTGAGCCCGAGTCTGGTTCTGTAAATTGTGAACATACTTACATGAATTATTCAAGTGGTCATTGAAGATGCCTAAAGCAATGAGAAACATAGTAGATTAGACACAGATGAGTGAGTTTTCAAGAGTGACATTATGTCTCAAATAAATAAAACTAGCTACAAAGTGATAAATTAAGAAAATGAAAAATAATAAGTATAGGAAAAATCTTATGTAGAATAAATGGTTTAATTTATTTCATTGAGAAAAGACATTAATTTTGCAATAAGAAATCTTAATGGGATTGGTTGAAACAATAGTGAGATACACATGCATCTTGTCCTGTTCATCAATAATTTGTGGATGCACCTAATTAAGTTTATATAAACCAGTCACCATACATAAATTAACATAACATTAAAAATAATACACACAATGATTTGGAGTTTTCTGATGTATTTATGACACACTCATTCTACAACTTTAAAGTAAGTTCAATGAACAACTAGTTATATTAATTTTTTCAAGAAGCTAACTCTATGAAAATTTAGGTGAAATTATTTTGCAACTGTTTAAAATCAAATTATTCTCATGTAATCAGTAAGAAATTAACATAATCTTGACATTTAAAGATACAACTGAAATCCCTTAATTTATGCAAAGCCTTCTTGTTCCATATCCAATGTAGTAAAGAATTTAACTTCAATTCAGCTGACATATAAAGTGTCAAGCACTATTATCTCTTAGTCATTATACCCACAGGAAAATGTTGAGTGGCAAGATTTAGGTTTACTGTCATTTGCAAAAGACAAGTTCTTTTCAAAATGGGTAAGCAACAACAAACATACCCAGGACACATAATCTGAAAGGATTTCAAAGCCACTTTAAAAAACCATCAGAGTAAAAATTTATGCATTAATTTTCAAGGTGCTAAAAGATATTCCTCTCTTATTCTGATGAATAAGAACTCATTATGGAACTCACTATGTAACTTAGGCTGGTCTCAAACTCACAGTGATCCTCCTGCCTCAGCCTCCTGAGTGCTGGAATTACAGGCGTGCGCCACCATGCCCGACTTAAATCCCATTGTTAAGAGAATTGTTTTATCATAAGTTTCAACATTACATCACACTAAGTTTTTACAAAGTAAATTTCAATGGTAGGGATTTTTGGTTGTCCTCATTTTATAAGCTTATTTAAGAAAATTATATTGTCATTAAAGTGAGAGTAAAAAGTTTACAAGATTAGCAACCTTCCACCTTTTTTAAGGTATAAAAAGTGATCTCCTAGAAGTAGAGAGAATAATGGTTGCTTGCAGTTGGTGAAGGTAGCAGGGAAATGAGGAGTTGGTTAATAGATGAGGAGAGTCCTGATTTCTGAGTACTTGTGTTTTCATTTTCATCATTTTAGTTTGTGAAAGCTACCATGGGGTTGTTGTGTACAGAGAGATCATGTCTTTCTGCACTTCAAGATATTATGTCTTGAATTTTTAATGGAGGTTTGCAGTAACTCAGTTTGAATCGGATGAACTCAACACTTCCATATACTTGGTATTTCATTAACTCAGTGGAAACTGTACAGTGTCTATGGCTGCCAATATACAGTCACTTTTCCTATTTATCAACTGAAACAGTTTCAGCAAAGGTCAGATTAAATTTATTACAGTGGTTGGGCTGCATAGATATATATCACATGAAGGATAAAGTATAGTCTTTGAAATTATTGCCAGCCAAGAAGAGCAATCAGAAATGCTAATCATGAGAGGAACATTAACTGCTTTTGGATCATAAGCCCTAAAATTTTCACTGTCCCGATTTTACTTAAGAAAGTAAAATAAGTACAGATGCCTGAAGAATATTAGTTTATTTGATGAAGACGATGTAGTGGGTACATATTTAAAAGAAAAAGAAAAATACAAGTCTGCATCAAATAAACTAATATTCTTCAGGTGATATGATGCATTTAATTCTTTTGGGAAGATGCTGAGTAGATAGTTGGGTCACATGGAACCTTTCTAGTCCTAGTTTTTGGTTTTTTTTCATTCAGTTTATTGGTACACTTTAGGTACACAATACAGTTACATTCATCATTGGAAATTTGTTCCTTTACATGATGTATCTTGGTTCTTATATTTTCCCCATTCCCCTACCCAAGCCCTATTTTTCTTAGGAGTCTTCACACTGATTTACATAGTAGTTGCACCCGTCTACACTTCCACCAACAGTGGAAAATTGTTCTTTTTCTCCCACATTCTGACCAGCATTTGTTATTGGTTGATTTTTTGATAGCAACCATAATTTCTGGAGTGAGATGGAATCTCAGGGTTGTTGTAATTGCATCTCTGAAAGTGATATTGGACATTTTTTCATATACTTTCCTTTTCTACTTCTTCATCTGAGAAACGTGTTTTCATCTTAATTGCCCATTTTTGTATTGGATCCTTAAATTTAGGAGCTTTGATTTTTTTTTTCAGTTCTTTGTATGTTCTAGATATCAGTCTTTTGTCTAAGGAACAGCTGGCAAAATTCTTTCCCACTTTGTAGATTGTCTCTTTGCTCTGTTGGTAATTTATTTTTCTATGCAAAAGCTTTTTAATAAGATGAGATCCCAATTGTTGATTCATTATAATATTTCCTGTGCTATCAAATTTTTTGTTCATACATTCTTTGTCTATACTCATGTCTTTAAGAGTTCTGCCTTTTTTATCTTCTAGTAGGTTTAGACTTTCTGTTTTAATATATAAATCTTTGATCCATTTTGATTTTAGCTTAGTGCATGGTGAAAAAAATGGGTCTAGAACTAAACTTCAGGATGTGGAGAGACAGTTTTTCCAGCACCATTTATTAAAGAGGTTATCTTTTTCCAGTTAAACTCTTTGGCTCCCTTGTCGAATATAAGACAGCTGAGGTGTTTGAGGTTGCTTCTGAGTTTTCTACTATATTTCCTTGATCTTTGTGTTGGGTCTTTTTCTTGCCAGTACCATGATGTCTTTATGACAGTAGCTTTCTTTGTAGTACAATTTCAAGTACAATTTCAGGATTGTGATGTGCCTGCCTTGCCTTTTGTTGTCCAGAATTATTTTTGCTATTCTGGGCCTCATTTGGTTCCAAATAAATTTTAGGAACATTTTCTCTAGTTCTGTGAGGTGCCGTATTTGTTCTTTGGTTGGCATTATATTAAATATGTACCAGAATTTTGGGTGTATGGCTATTTTTACTATGTTGGTTCTTCCTATCCAGGAGCAAAGAATATCTTTCCATTTTTTTGATCCTATGATCTCCTTTTTCATAGTACTGTAATTTTCAATTTAAAAATCTTTTACTTCCCTTGTTAGATTTATTCCTAAATATTTCATTGTTTTGGTGCTCTTTTGAAAGTCGTGGTTTCACTAATTTCTCTTGCAGTAAATTTGGACTTTGTGTACAGGAATGCTATTAATTTTTGAGTGTGACTTTTTAGCCAGTTATGGGACTGAATAAAAGACCAATTCCCACTCATGATAAAAATCCTTTCAGAAAGTGGTCATAGTTGTCCTTTATCTCAATCTCATAAAAAGCCATCCATGACAAACCAACAAGTCAACATTATACTAAATGGTCAAAAACTGAAAGTTTTCACTCTAAAATCAGGAATAAGACAAAGATATCCACCAGCACCATTCCTATTCAATAGTCTAGAAACATTAACTAGAACAATTAGACAAGAGAAATAAAGGAATAAAGATGGAAAAGGAAGAAATTAAACTATCATTACTTGCAGATATGATACTCTACATAGAAGACCCCCAAACCCCACTAGTGACATATTATTTTACTACAGCAGGTTTATGTATGAAATTAAACTTGGATTAGGTCACATCTAAGATACTTCACCACTTTAAACATGAATCATGAGTTCCTATTTACTTTCTACACTTTTCAAAATAAAGAATACTGTAACTTCTCTAGTTATTTGTTCAAGGCTAATTGAAACAAACATAAATACTTTTAGAGGAAAGACCACCTCTTCCGGAAAAAATGTAGTCCCACTTTTTGTCTTTATTGAAGGAGAAATAACCTATGAAATACAAAACTAAATAGAGTGTTTTTGTAATTGTAGTCTTTCTTACAGATAAAGGAATAGAGGGCCATCAACTCTGAGTTTTCATATTAGCTTCTTACTGAACCTATATAAGGAGTTTTTGCTAAAATATGAGTAATTATTTTCATAAAGTACGTATTTATTCAGAAAAATTAGTTTTTAATTCTTAAAATAATCAGTGCAAACTCTGCATTTTTATAGTTCTTAAACAAATTGCTTAACATTGTTCCTTATTGTTATGGGATTTTTTCCCCCTTGGCTAATTAATCGACACAGCATTGTTATTAGCTCCTATTGTTTGCTTTGTTTTCTTTTTTTTTCAGCTTTAATTGCATTTATTGGTACATTTTAGGGATACAGTACAGTTACATTCATTGTTGGGATCTTGTACCTCTACATGACAAGTCTTGATTCTCATTTTTTCCCCTTAACCCTGCCCTCCCTTCACCCCCTCCTCCCCTCCCCATCTACAAACACTTTATTTTCATCTTTTCATTATCTCACATTTTTTTCTTTTCCCTTATTACC